>NC_136497.1:85405615-85435615 GCF_053919585.1 Euprymna scolopes | reverse complement strand
TGTTTGTGTATGCATTTTTTTTTTTTTTTTTTAAATATTAATTTTGTGTGTGTGTGTGTGCATGTGTGAAAAAATAAAGTTCAATTTGAATTTAGAAAAGGATTGCTCGTGGAGAGGGGAAAACTAATTAAAAGTGTTCATATCCAAAACAAAAAATAAATCCTACTGGGTTGTTAGTGAGACCCCCCCCTGTACTAATCTAGGTGACTAGACCCCCCCACTGTTTTCCGGGGAACCGAAAACAAGCAGGGCGATCCCTAATGGGGATTGGGGAAAATATCTTAATGGCAGTGGGAGAAAACAAAGCAACGGGTGGAGGGGGGTTGGAAGGTGACCTCTGAGTAGGGGAGTGACCGGGGATGTTGAAAAAGCAAGGATGTGGCACAAAGGGGATGGGCAGACTCAGAGGTTCTCTAGTACCAAAAAATAAAATCAGGAACAGGATCTCATTTATACCACCAGTCAAGAGTCTTCTTAAGTTTTTCTTAGCTAGAACCTAAGCGGGATGGGTTCCGAAGGCCCCAGCACCGCCCGTGCCATGCTTAAGGAGGGAACACGTATTAAAACTTGGCTCCTCGACAGATGCACAAACTAGTGCTGTGCACCCACCTCTTGTCAAATTCCACTTTAGGCAACCTCCTCCAATCGCATCTGATCTTTACTTTAAGCAGATGTTTAAAGTAAACGATCAGATCCCGATCCGGAACAGATGTCCCTTCGCGGACCAACTTGAGGCGCGTGATCCAAATCACCATGCGCGCTACTGCCAGGATCGCCAGGATAACCATTCTTTCCTCCCTGGGGAACGGCGGCTCCATGTTGTACACAAAAAAACCTTCGTCAAGATCGAGCGGACATTCGGCATTGATGCGAGCCGTTACCCCCTCGATGTACTCCAATAAGGGCTGGATCCGGCTGCAACTAAAAAACGCATGCCCGATCGTTTCGGGCTCGCGTTCGTCACAGCGCGGACAGAAGCCGCTCGTATTTTTTTTATACCGGCAGAGTTCGTCGAGAAGGGGTAGCGCGTTACGGACCAGTCGCCAGGTGAGGGAAAATTCCGAGTTGTTCAGAATCTCCCGTCCCGGCACCCAACTCCAATGAGAACGGACAACCTCCTTCGACCATCCCATCCGCCTACAAAGTGGATCCTTCGCGGTCCCCTCCACTAGCTCCCGATATAGTTTCTTTCTTGGCTGATCGAGGACACTGGTCCCCAGCAAAGCTCTAAGAGCGGTCCGGCATTCGGAGAAGAACTTAGACTCCCCCCTCGGTCTACGACGACCTTCTACCGAGGGGTTGGGTTTGAGATTGGGAAACGAGTTCTCAACCACAGGGACCCAAGGAGCGTCTTCTTCAAGCGAACGAGCCAGGAAAGCCAATCTCTCGGCATTTCTATGACACAAGAGACTGGGCTGACCCAGGCCTCCCTCGCTCGGCCTCTGGACACAGACCTCTCTGCAGACATAATGCTTACCATCGTTCCACAATAGTGAATCGAGGCGCCCTTGCAAGCTGGTTAGTCGTTCTGCAGGGAGAGGAAGTACAGACAATTGGTAAAGGATGAGCGGAAAGACGTATGTAGCACACGCCTCCGCCCGACCCTTCAAGGACAATTTCCTTCCAATCCAAGTCTTCACCGACGATTTGACCTTGCCATTACTACACTTTGATCTTGACCAAAAGGCCAATGACAGAATGCTACCTTTGTAGGCTAGATGAAGGGTTTTGTTTCAAATTCTGTGCATATACCCGAGTTTGACAGAAAGACCCAAGAGTTAGAGAAGAGACACCTGAAGAAGATCGGAGGTTACATCGGCTGAAACGTAGAAAATAACACTGAAAATGAGAACAGTAGACCGAATAATTTAAATATGAATTATCAATTTTCATTTCAAAAATTAAAAAAAAACATAAAAGGTTTATTAACAATATTTTCAAATTTATTAATCGCTTAATTTTAAGAACAAAGTTACATCAAGTTTATCAGTGTAATGTTAAATCAATATATAAAAAAAAATTAATCTGTGCGAATTAATGTCGAGACTTTTGTGGACGCTTTTTTTGTATTTGTCATTAGTTCTAATTATGGATTTTAAGATACTTTCATTTTGGTGGTGGCAGGAAGGCCACTACAAAAGGCTTCCAGAAAATATAACCTAAAGTCAAATAGAAAAATATATTACAGCATACAATGAAAAAATTGTCGCCATAGAAAAGACGACATGATTCCATTTCTGTTTCATGAAAACTTTTTTTATTGGAAACCATCTACAGTTGACAAGTTGTGTACAAATCTCTAGAGCAATAGGAGCCATCTATCATGTCTGTTGAACGCGTGAGATCGGAGATGTGCCGTTGTACAAGTCATGCTCTCTACCGATCCAAGTTATGACAACAGGACCATTGCCAGCAATCTCAAAATGCATCAGTGGATTGCCACGAATAACAGGGATGTGCTCAGGGTGATAAAAACAAAATTTCATGTCACCTCACATCTTCGAAGTCGGCTTGAAAGTCAACACCAAAGTATACCTGGATGTGTTGGAGAGTGTGGTGATCCTTAGGTGTAATCAGGTGACTGCTGGTAGACCCTGAGTGTGGCAGGTGGATTTAGTGCCAGTCCACAAGTCCAAAGAGACCTAGGCTTAGTTTCAGAAAGAGTGCCTCAACTTTGTACTCTTTTCTCACTGGCCTCCTCCTCCTCCTCCTCTCACAACCTGAACCCATTGGACTACTTTGTTTGGTCATAGGTCGAGAACATCACCAACATGATCTCCCACAACATCAGAGCAGCCAGCTTGATCGCCGAGTATTCACCGAGCTCCAGCTGGCGCTTGTGGAAAAGACATGCTCCTAGTTCCAGATCTGTAATGAGGTGATGATTGAAGCTGAAGGCGGCTACATTGAATAGATGTCAGCTCTACTACATAATCAAGTTACCTGAATTGAGTTTTTCAATCAAAGTTTAAAATAAAGCTGTAGTGTTAATTTCTTTAAGGTGACACATTTATTGTTCCAACCTGTACATACTAAAGCTAAACAATATGTTCAAAGTAAATAAAAAAAATATATATCATTTAACTTCTTTTTTTTTTTTTTTTAAATTCAATTTTCACCCCAAACAAGGCACAGTGCCACTTTGAAGCAGAGGGCTACTATCAGGGACTTAATTAGCAGGGCCATTATGAAGGGAGATGAGTAGAAAGATATTTGTTCACATTACACTTGAACTTCTGCATATCAGTACAGTTGGGAAAGCAGAATCCCGGAAGGGAGTTCCAAAGACCTGCAGTTCTGGGGAAGAAACTATTGGAGTAAAAGGCTTTCTTGCACCTAGGGATCTCTACTGTAAAGGGATGAGACTTAGTAGCTTGAAATAATAATTTTATACGTTTTTGTTTTGAACTCTTAGTTGATTTGTTTCATGGTATATCAATCCTTTTCAGGTTACTTAATGCCGAATCTGGTCATTTTGGTAAAAAAAATTTATGCTTCGAATTCTTTACATCTTTAAATAATTTCAATTCATGGCATTTGGTTTAGCTGTTTTGTAGAGGAAAATTGTTTTTGTTTTTGACTTTGCAGAACATGATTGAGTTTTGCAAAGGGAAACGAAAGGAAACAATAGCATTAATGTTATGTGCATTTACATCAGGAAGCCAATATTTTCAGACAGCTTGATCTGATATTATCAGGTTTCAGTCCTGAAATTGATAAATACAGTAGAACCCCAGGATATGGCATTAATCCATTCTAGGGTTGGGATCCTATGGTGAAATCTCTGTATAGCGGGGCCTAAGCAAAATTTTATACAGTCCATATTAAAAATTAATAATAAAATTCAGTACAGTATATAATACACATACAGTCAAATAACATTATAAACAACATCGTAGAGCGAGGCAAATACCGTAAACAGGGGCCAGAAAAAAACATTGTATTCCACATAGTAACCTGGGGGGGGGGAGGACAAACGTATCCCGAGGTTCTACTATAAAAATAAGAAACTAGAAGGCTTGCTTTAGGACTTTTGTAAAATTTAATTTGGTCATTAATTCATATATTTTATCATAAAAGTAATACATGAAATAAGGGACAAACCAAACGATATGTTTAAAATAACATTTATTTAATATCAACTTAGAAAGTCTTTGTTTCTTCTCAGTAGAATTGTGAGAGTAAAATGTGTACATAATCCAAGAAAGGTTGTCTTATTCTATTCAGGATTGCCTAGGAGCAATAAATACGAGATTACAGCATTATATTTAAAAGAAATATCACCAGTATCCTAATTACATTTTTCAGCACAGGAAACCAAGAGAGATGAATGAGTTAGGGGTTATGGAGAAGGACGGTAAAAGGGACTAGGAAATGAGAAAAAGATGCAGAGAAGGAGAGATAGAAATTTTAACATAAAGATGTTACATATAATTTCACTTTTATTTAATTTTATAAGACCCTGAGCAACATCAAGTACTCTTGCCAGTCATTTATAAAACCTTAAATTTTGTGTATGCATTACGTACACATGTATCTACTGAGGCAAGAAAGAAAAAAATAAAGCGAATTTGTTGATGTTTTAGTTTTTATGATACCTAATCTTAACAACCCTTAACATATCAGAGAGGGAAGAGAATTAGGACTGAGTATCCGTTGTTGTGTAGATGAGTGTGTGAAAAGGTAGGTAATGTTGCCTGGTGATATCTTTGATATACTATATAAATATTCTATGGCCATACTACCATTGCCACTGCTTGTTTAGTATTATTGAACTGGGTCAGTATTCAGAAGAGACTGATAAAAATCATACGCTATCTGGGTTATCCATGTCTAGAAGTCTGATTTTCGTAGATGGCATGGTTTGCCAACCACTGTTACACATAGAACAAGAGAAGATCTTGAAGATAATGAAGACGGAGGTAATGCTGCGACCAAATGGTGCAAAAACTGTACTCAACCGTCTCGTCAGTTCTGTGATTGATTAGATGCCAGGAAGTTGAGAAAACTGTAGAAATAATGATTTAAAACGTTGTAGTTGTAGAGTGGGGATGGGAGGGGGAAATAAGAGTTCTGAGTCTTCTCCCCTATTTTGTAATATAATCCTCACATTTCATGAGTGATGCATCTCCAACACCAATAGCTACATTCAACACACGACCAATACATTGTCCAAATGATTGACCCTACACCTTTCCGATACAAGTTCGATTTACTAACACCTAAAACAACATGGCTGCCCACATTCCCAAGTTAGAAAAATCCTAGTTGAAAACACAAAAATCATCCATATATATCCAAACGTTAAAAGATTAAAAATACTGGAAGCACTATATATAAGAACTAAACAGCCAAAAATTAACATTGTAAATTTTGCAAATAGTAATAAGATTTTAGAGTGCCTGGGTATGTAACCATCCAATATATATGCATATGGGCGTGGTTCAGAGGTTAAGGAATGAGGGTGGAGAGTAGTATGTTTTGGTTTCGATCCTAGCTGATGGCACCCACGTCATACACATATTTTTAGTTTTGATCTCACTACTATATATTAGGCTCAATATAATACTCAATAGAGAATTGTCTATAATAATATATAATCTGCATGGATTATACTATCATATTTAAGCGTATCTTATGGCAGAGCAACACAAGGCAGCCTGCTAGTACAAGTATAAAAATGAGCAGTAAACAAAAAGAGTTCATTTTGATGTAGTTCCCCGTGTTTTAGAAGCTGGTGACGAATGCTGGCGCCCATATTAAATTCTTACTGAAACCACATAGTATGCACTTTTTTGTAATATTTGGTTCTCATGAGCATTTAATAATAGCGAATCACTTTTCAATCACTGTGCATATTAATTAATATCCATTCTTATGAAAAGAACAAAGACTAGATTTACTTGAGCAATTATATCTGCAAAAGATGAATTAACCGATACTAAATTGGGTTTTCCGAATAAGAAAAACCAAGAGAGAAAATCTTTGACTCTCGTTCTCCTTGGAGCAACAATGAACGTTTGAATTAATGTTTGCATCTATTCTAATGGAAGAAGTTAATAAATTGCCTGTTAAGCACGCATAAAATAATCTTGTCTTTTCTTCAGTTGGTTTCTGCCTGCAGAGAGAGAGAGAGAGAGAGAGAGAGAGAGAGAGAGAGAGAGAATATCTTCGACTATCGACATAGAATCTAATTGCAAGCTTCTGAAAGTAGTCCTTAATTCAATCCATTTACCACTTTCCGTGCGTATTCTTAGACTTAAAACGGATATAATTGAAAGGGGGCAATCATGTTGACATTCGTTAATTACTCATGGGATCCTTCCAGTAAATCGGCCCAAATTTGTTTCGATTGTCGACGCCTCAATAAAATTATTAGGCTTTTATCAATCCATTTTTTTGTTGTCTGCTTCTTATAGATGAAGGATTATATTAGTATATTTACACTGTTTTTCTTTGCAGACTATTAACATCAGCAACATCTATTAATATACTAAATCATTACCGTACTTTGGGGTAATTGCGCCAAATCCTGGGGTAATTGCCCCAACTAAAAAAAAGTGTTCTTTATATGCATGGTTGACAAAAGAGCACTTTTAGCTAGTTGGTACAATTACCCCGAACTTGGCACAATTACCCCAGAGCACGGTATACATCTTTTGTCAGAATTGACAATAGAAAAAAATTATGCTTCGCTAGTGTTAGCAATTGCTATTCATCTAGATATATAATACTAAAATATTTATATTGCGATGCCTCTGTTCAGTCTCAAGAGACAATGGATACCCCCAATGTATACCTGCGTGTGTAATTGTAAGGCAAGTGTTACACAAGCCCAAACCACACCCATCCTGAATCGGCACTGCTCGAGTCCAGTGCCAAGGAGAAGTGCTAGACAACTGGAAACAATGCCGAGATAAGCAGAGAACACATACAGTACCTGGAATTACGAAATGGTCACCCATTTTAGTACTGATTGCTCAACTTTGATGATCTAATAGGAACCAGTGTGTCAACGTGAATTATGCCCTATTATATAAATTAAAATCATAGCATTATGTCAGTAATTGAAATTTTTTTTATTTATCATTTCTGATGACCTAAAGAATAATAATAAAAAAAAAAAAACACCTACTGTCGGCTTTATATTTTAAGGTGGACATTTCTTTCTTAATCCATTTCAGGTGGGGAGGTGTAAGTGATTTGTTATTTGATGTTTGACTTCCCATTAAAACAAAATTGGTTTTGTCCAGCTAGAAAAAAGGTACATCCTGTTTACTTGTACATGATACTAAGGAAGTGCACACACACACACACACGCAAAGATGGTATGTAGGTAGGTCTAACTGCTTGTTTTCTAAAAAACAGATAATGAATGTATTCATATATGTATAAATAGTGTATTTGGTCGTCTGAAGAGTAGCTGTTTTGGAATATTTTTGAGTGATATAAACTAGTAATGGCACTACTACTTTTACATCGATGGGTCTAAGGTATGGTGTACAATGACTACACAATTCCAGTAAAGTATTACTGGAGGTATTTCATTTTTTTTTTACACTGGTAGAATTGTGTAGTCATTGTACACCATACCTTAGACCCATCGATGTAAAAGTAGTAGTGCCATTATTGGTAACCATTGACATTTTCAAACAGTTATAAAACAATTATAACGCATATGAAAATACACAATAAGATGTTCTCATTTTATATTTTCTTATCTTGATTTTTGAAGAAAAAAAAATTATATATATATATATATATATATATATATATATATATATATATATATATATACACACACGAATAAATACACATTGGTTTTATTATAGAGTGGAGTATGTGAGTTAACGTCTATAAAGACTCAGAGAATTAGACATTGATTAACTTACATCATCCAATTCAAACAGAATTTTCTTTTCATACAAATCAGTCTCAGAACTGAGGTATATATTAGCATATATTTTGTCTTATTAAAGTTATAAACTTTGTATTTAGAAAGCCATTCTTAACATTCTCTTAACTATTCTGTACTTTCACCAAAAAGATTTAATGAACAAACATATTGCAACAAAATTTAATAAACAAAACATACTGCTTGCAATTGTTGGCTGCTGCGATTTCATTTGCTAAGCATTTTGGCACCTTTAGACGGTTTATGTAATAAATCTGGAATATGCCGATGTTAATGCAGTTCTTATTTTGTACAAGTACCGAATTTCAAATTGAACCTTTTATTTGATTTAGTTTGAAATTTCGCACTGGTTCCTGAGTTGGACAAGATGAATCTGGAGAACCTCAGAGGTCACATTGACTAACACGTTGCAAATTTAACAACTAAAAGCAGGATAATAGTCCGAGTAATCCAAATCCTTTCTATTTATATTTTTTATATTTCTAAATATTTATTTTTTTCTATTTTTAGATATTTATTTTTTAGTTTTTAAATTAACTTCTTAGGCATAATCTGCAAAAATAGAAATAAAACCCCGTTTATTGAAACCAGTAATTTGGAATACTATACTCCTCTTTAGTATTATTTTCACAAGGTTTCACTCGGTAAACATCCTGCCTTCTTCAGGTGTATCTTGTTTTATTTTCTTAAATAACAACTGGATTTAGGAACGGTACAGTTATTTTGCTTTATCTTTTTAACAAAGTTTTTGTTTTATTAATCTCTACAATTATATAAATGCAACTTTGTGTGTGTGAGTTCGTTTCTTATAGACTCTGAAATGGCTGAACAGATTTTCTTTAAAATTTACAGAACTTTAGTGTAAAAAGCTTGGGAGTGATCTTAGTTAAGTTTTGTCTCAGAATACCCCTGATAATTACCGATAATTGAAACTGTTATTTTAATTTATCTATCATCGGTAAAGCCATTTTTTTCCATGTCGTTGCTTAGCAAAAATGATAGAAGAACGGGACATAAAAATTCTACTGTGAGTAAGTTGATAGCGTTTTGTTTCCTTTTCTTTTTTTTTGCATGACATGGTCTGTAGGTTCAAACTCCGCACATAAATTTCTTTTCTTTTTTTTTTTTTTTTTGTTAACTGGAAAAATGTTTATATAAAATAATTTTATAAAAGAAACAGTAGGTTCTCTAGAGTGCAATGTAGAATAACATATTTTTGAACTAAGTTACTGCATGGAGGCATGTGAAGCTTCCTTCCGGGCGATTACACGGATTTTGATGACAATAAAAATATAGGAGTGTGAAATATTCGTTGATCATCATTCAATCTTGGGCGACGTCGGGTCTCTCTGCTAGTTTTATATACATAAAAAGAAACTGGAATTATAAACCAGAGCCTTCTTAAGTTATTTTGCTTGCGAACCTCCCTGAACGCTACTTTATCATATGTGGATTGCACATATAATTTTTAAAATGAAATTTTTGTTTTTATTACATTAGTAAAATCTAACAACGAATAAATGTCGCTAT
The DNA here is from genome assembly GCF_053919585.1 of Euprymna scolopes. Lineage (NCBI taxonomy): Eukaryota > Metazoa > Mollusca > Cephalopoda > Sepiida > Sepiolidae > Euprymna > Euprymna scolopes. The sequence goes on along the minus strand of NC_136497.1, from coordinate 85,426,170 downwards.
TTTCTAAATAATTCAAATAAAAATCGTGAAAATTTCAATAAATAAAACAAAACAAAAAAAAATGGCACCTTTTTTCGGAATTCCCTTTAAAGTTTCTTTTGGTTCTTGTTGGGAAGCTGCGCTATAAAGAAATCAGCTTATTCATAAGATGAAAAGAAAAAGAATTATTTACATGATCATAATAAAATATTATGTTTCTTAATTTTTGAGGTAAGAATTTATATTTTGTATCATTTGGATTGTTCAAATTACTGTTTTCATCTTATGTATTATGCTCACGACGTTTCGATTGATCTAACCTCCAACCTTCTTCAGGTGTATCTTGTCAAACTTGGGAAATCTGTATGAAATTTCGTTCAGCATTCTCATTCCATCAGTCATGATCAGGTAAAAATCCTAAGTAATTCACTTGGACCCATAGCATAACGAATAAAGCACTTAATAAAATGCAGTTGTAAGATACACTATCCTGGAGGTTGAAGGTTCAATCCTCAGTGTGGGCAACACTCAAAATACAATTATGAATTGCTTTGGACTTCTATCCAGTCATGGCTGATGAACGAGAGCATACTATCTCCATGGGTTAAATAAAGGCTTCTGTTGAAAATTCTGTGCAGATTTTCGAGCTCAACAGAAAGATTCTAGAGTTTGACAAGATACCCCTGAAAAGGGCGGAGGTTACATTGGCTGAAACATTGTCAAAATAACATTCAAGATGAGAACAGTAGTCTGAATAATCCAATATGAATTATTAATTATTATCTTAAAAATTCAGAAAAATAATATTATGAATGTTTTTGTTCTCTTTTGTAAACGTAAGTTTTTTTTTTTTTTTAAATATGTATTAATGCAATCATAAAAATACTGAATGCAGATGTCAACATGTCGAATTTTAAATGTTGAACTTCAAAGTTTATGTAGTTTTTATTGTTGCTCATCATAGTCATCTAACTAGTCTAACATTACTTCTACTCACGGTCCTGGATATGACCTAAAACTATATCCGATGGTGAGGCCCCACCTTGCGGGCCTTGGGGAGTGTGGAGCCATCCTTTAATTGCCATTGCTCCCAGCTCCACTCTGACCCGGAGTGGTAGTACCTGTTAGGGTCCCAACTATGGGTTAAATAGAATCTGACCTAAAAAAAATATACTCCATTAAAAATCGTCCCTCAAAATAACTAGATTCGGCATTAAATAACCTGAAAAAGGTTGATATGCCGTAAAACAAAAACAACCAAACAACTTCTACTCACTCATAGCTAATGGATTAAGAGCATGCTACCCCCTGTGGATTAAATAAAGGTTCTGTTCAAAATTCTGTGCAGATTTCTGAGTTTGACAAGATATACCTGAAAAAAAATTGGAGGTTACATCGACGGAAATGTGAAAATAACACTCAAGATGAGAACAGTAGTCTGAATAATCCAAATAATATGAATGACAAATCCTCATCTCAAAAACTCAGAAACATAACACAGGTATTGCTGATAAATAGGGCTATGACAACAGCATATTCTTTTCTGTTTTGACTCTCGAGTATATAGCCGACACAGTTGAACACAATCAACCGAGAACCACATCACTCTACATAAAACCATAAGATATCGATGGATATATACCCGAGAATCAAAACAAGAAAAAAAATATGCTCTTGTCATAACCCTAATGATAAATACACAAGCAAAAACCTACTTCAAATTTAGGACACATTGATATTTATGATAAAAAAAAGTCTATCCTTAAAAATATATAATGCAATGATACTCTGATTATATGTTTGAAAGCTAAACATAAGAAAATATAGCCAATTTTTATCAGGAAAAATTAAATACTTTCTGGATGATGTTTACTGAGTATAAAGAATTCCTGAGTCGACATCTAGCAATCCTCATCGTGTAAAACATAATATTGCAGTCCAAATTTCATTTAATCATTTATATGTGGGTACCAACTGTACTTAACTGGTGTTGTCCAGGAAGCAGTAAAGTCATTTCAGTTATTAATTTTTATTTGTTTTCCGATTTTTAAAACTTATACAGAAAAAGAAATAAAATTTTAGTTGTAAGAAAGACAACTTTTAATAATTCTACATAAAAAAATGTGAGTTATTCACCTTGTTGTATATATAAGCTTATACAGCAAAAGAAATAACATCCATTTTAATCTAGTAAATTACTGTGCACACAATAACACAGTGACCCTTATCCCCGAGTGACTTCTGGGCCTTGATAAGTGGTAACCGCCATGTAAAAAAAAAAAAAAAATTAAAAACATTTAATATGAAAAAAAGCTCATTTATTGAGGCCATTTTACTTTAGTGAATCATCATTAAAAACACATCCATATATGATTGGCACCAGTTTTCAGTTATCATATTATAAAAGACTCAAACCATTTGATGACCGATTCTTTCCTCACCATAAATCTTACACTTAATTTCCATTCAGTTTAACAAATTTCTTTGTTTCAAACTTCTGTTAAGAAGAACTTCTTTCCCCGTTTGCTTTCATATTATTTTCTGTGTATACTTTTCTAATTTTGACAATTTCTTTCCTGGTAGAGATTCCGCTTGTTTGGACATTGTAGTTGAAAATGTAGAAAGTAAGAAAAACAAGATATATATAAAAAAAAAAAAAAGATAAAAATGGAAAAGTAAAAAACAAAACAAAAAAAAAAAACAAACAAAAAAAAAACACCTGATGTAATTGCATTGTGGCTAACAACTTTATAAAAATAGAACCAATAATTTAGTATACATAATCTATCATTCTTTTGGTGTAAAATGTCTCTCTAACGAAAAGAGCTCTACAAAATAAAATACAAAACACACATACACATTAATAAACTAAAAAAGCAAAAAAAAAAAAAAAAAAAAAAGATGGCTGCCGGGTTGAAGTTATAAGATGGAGAAAAATTGGAAGAAAATGGAATAAGCCAGAAATCATTTTCTTGCCTGTGTGTGCGTATTTCTTTTCTTTTTTTTTTTAATGCAATCTTTTTGGTTATAAGTTGTGGTTTTCAGAAAATCAACCCGCATTTTCCACAAAACTGCTTACGCTAAGATGCAATTAATATAAGTTGGCAAGTTATTCAGTCAATTTGATGGAATATTTATCTGGAGATTACAAGGGCCTTGGTTCAATCTACTTCGTTGGTACTTTGGTACAAAAGAGTGCTTAATATATGAAAAGTAAAGAGAATAAACAATATATAAAAACAAAAATTGGGTAAACTTATAATCAATCGCGAAAAGGTTCGGTAAAATATTCTGCTTTTCATTATTCAAAAAATGATTGCGATTTATATTATCTTTGTCTGGAAACATGGCCTAGTAGTGGAAACATTAATCAATGTGCATACGGTTACCTGGTGATCGCGAGTTCAATTCTTACTCCAGTACATTAATATTTAACAAATATATCCTCATATACTTATACTAGCTGATTGACTATCATCGTCTTAGGAGAAAAATGTGTATTATCTGTTCGGATAGTACACTTCATCGTTTTTGTCTTTGCCCAGTGAAAGAGAAATCCTTCTACATTAAGGCAATTTTTACTTTTGTCCTATCAGGAGTTCCTCTTCTGGAGGACTAGATTTTCCCCCTCATTAAAATCAGACCTTGTATCCAACTCTGTCCTGGAGAGGTAAGTAAACGGGGAAATTATGGGTGTATATTCTTCTGGTTTATACCATCTTGTGTTGTGATTTACTATTCATGACAAGCTGAAGCAAAAAAATTAAAAAAAAACAAAAAAAAAAAAAAACATTATGATGGATGCAAACGGCAAAGATCAAGGGTCTCAAACCTGTGGCAGCAAATATTTCATAGACTGTATTCCTACAGCTTATTGAATGCATTTTTGATACTAACATTTTTTTCAAATTTCAATAAGTTTAATATATTTATTCCGGGCTCATTCTATACTTTTGCATTATCAATATTGAATTTGGTCCAGTTACAAAGTAAATCCGCCAATTCAAGCCTAGTCTATTCTAATTTTATAGCTGTAGTCATAGACGACATAATCGTGTTGACACAGCAGTTTTCATTAGATCACCAAAATTAAGCAACATGGAGCCTGGTCAATACCAAATGGGTAACCATTTGGGAATGCTAGGCTTTGGATGCCATTTTCCCATGACCGGGATATACATGCAGCTGAGAACCGTTTGTAAATTTGATATTCCCTGTAAACTTAACAGGCATAACTCACACAGAGCTAATACCATTCTAGGTATTATCAATTTAAAAAGAAAAAAATTTCTTAGTCTCTCTTCGGGGAAGGGAAAAATAATTTGAAATGTGATACAAAAATGTTAATGAGAGAAAATGTGCTTCTATATAAATGTGTACTGTGAATTTAATGACCCCACCCCCACCCCAACATCACCATCTGGAGTTAGTGCAATTCTCTTTGAGTAATCCCTCAAATGCTTGTGTAAATTTCTGGCGTATTCCACGTCTCTCTTGTCATGTGATTATCTCTTTGGTGTTCTTCAATTTGGGCCCCCTGGTATCACCCTAACAAGAATTTCGCATTGGAACATTGGGGAAACTTCTTGTCAAGTATATTTTTAATATCACCAACTGTTCTTCTGCTGGTTTAAAAACAATAAAAAAATAACACCACTATTAGAAATTTAATGTGATGTCAGAAGTAGCAACCCTAGTTGAAGTCAGAAACAATACCAAGGTTTTATGTATAACATAAAAAAGCAAAAATCTTGAATCATAGGAAGATTTTTATCATTTCAGTACTTATAGAATCAACTGCACCCATGAAAAATAATTTCAAAATTTATTTGATGAATATACCTGCTGAACCAAGTGCAAGAGACATACATACAATTGTGCTTTAAAGGAATGGTTAGAACAGTGTATGAATATTTGGCATCTGATAGGATGTCCCATCCCTGGCTAAAAAAAAGAGATCGTAAAATTGAAAACAAAAAGTGGTCAATCTGTGTTGGTATAATTCATATTAGTCAATGATACACCCTCAACAATTAGTTTGGCAGAGTTTGGATTAGTTTCAACTTGACAACCTTGCTGGATTAATTTCAACTTGACGACCTTCCTGGGTTAATTTCAACTTGACGACCTTCCTGGGTTAATTTCAACTTGACGAGCTTCCTGGGTTAGTCTCAACTTGACGACTTTGCTGGGTTAGTCTCACCTTGACGACCTTCCTGGGTTAGTCTCAACTAGACGACCTTGACGGGTTAGTTTCAACTTGACAACCTTGCTTCTATCAGACTAATATTTGATTCTATATAAGTCTAAAAAATCCACCCTCCAAGGCTTTACTTTCTCTTTGAGAAGGGGTTAGTCTATTTCTAATATGAATGCTGACAGGGGTTCTCAGGCATTTTTGGTGAATAATAGTGCACAAACCTTTTTTGTGCTAGCTTTTTAATCTCCTACCTATTGACTTGTGTCACATCTTCCTGCATTGGGGGGGGGGGTAATAATCACATCTGTAGGTGCATACACACACGAGTCTGAAAAACGAGTGTGCTGTGATCATGGAGAGGCAGGTGTGAAAGCAATCAAAAACACTTTGATGTTCATACACATGTATGTTCAAAGCAAAGGTTGTTGAAGCATTGGGAAAATTTGTCACTAAAATAAATATCATCGTCCTGGATAATATTCTTATTGATGTTTGTACATACGTGATCAACAAATTCATTAAAAAAAAATGAGATAGATTGCTAAAGCCGATACATGCAAGTAATTAATTCGATAAGGAAAAAAAAAAATCGATTTTACGCATTTTAAAATGAATTATGCTAAAATCGAAACCCGTCATCAATTCTGTTGATGTAAATGGTTTTAAACCCACACGCTAGATTGATTTTATTTTAATGTAATTTAAAGAAACATTTAATTATTACAATTTCAACCTATTAGATCCATTTTCCTATAAATAGGACACTAAATAATTTCGTTTTAAAAGCTATATGTAACAGTGCATAATTAATCTGAAGAAAGGAGAACATCCATCTATATTCAACAACTTCTCGCCAAATGCTGTTGGAACCCTCTTTAAAATCCTTGAAAAATTTGCTAAGATTATTTTTGATGGATGATGCTTGAATCTATATAAATGAGTGCAATGTAACTGTGTGAACTGTTTTGCTCCTTACCATAATATGTAAATTTTATCTTGAACTAGCCTGGGTGCCCGGCATTGCCCGGATGTTTGGAGGTGTGTGGAGCCAAAAAAAAAAAAAAGGGTAGTAGGCAGGCTTGAACCCATACCACGAAGGAGGAAAAGAATATGAAAAAAAAAAAAAAAGTGACGTCTTTGCTGTTGCACACATCGCCAAACTGGAAGTGGTGAATGTTTAAATTAAGGCTAGTCAATCACAAAGAGATGATGACTTTCGAAAATAATCGGTGAAAACAGCGACCCCTCTCTATAGAAAAGTACCCAGTTGAGGGTGAAGGAATTAATGTTTTAAGCCAATTTTTCAATATTTGTCGTCTGAAGGGTTGAGCTTCAAAACGATACTGATTTAGTGAAAATCCGTTGCAGACATACATACATTCATGCATACATACATACATTTAAACAGACAAGTGAGATTTATATTATAGAATATGTACCAGACAAAAGAGAAAAATATATTTAAACAAGTGAGAGAGGCAGACAAGCAAAGAAGCTTCCAGAATAAATTCATGGCACTCCTCTCCCATTGGGTTTTGGAGTGAGTTATTGCTTCACACATCCGATAGGTGTCAAGTTTAGTTGAGAAAGGGCTCATGTTACCTTCTGACGGAAATAATGCAATTTCTCAACTTCTGTCATTCACTGAGGTTATACTCTGACCTCACAGCTGTCAATCATTTAATTCGTTTTCATTAATACTGGGATGCAATCTGTTAGTCTTCCATTCTAGAATGAACGAATTGGGCTTATTATGCAATATAAAAATGTGGTACATTTTTTATTGGACCGACGCCATATTGAATTTCTTTCTGTGTCAACATAACTCTATTTACAATGGCTTATAACAACAATATTCCATTATTTGACTGGAATTCTATAAACCTGGTAAAAGTATTTCAATTGTTTAAACAAAGATTGGAATTTTATTTTATCTATATATCTGCAAAAGTGAAATTGTGTGTGTGTGTGCGTGTGTGTGTGTGTGTGTGTGTGTGTACATTTCCCTACCAAACAACTCTGTCAATTTTTGGTCTACAAACTTGATATTTGACATAAGGGGAAAATCTTTTTAATCGGTTTTTGGCCAGAAATTTGGCTGTCAATAGGTCAAAGTTCAACGATTTGTCCCTTTGAAAACTCTACCAAACTCCTCTGCCAATTTTGGGTCTAAACACTTGAAATTTTAGATGTAGGTTACTTGGACATGGCTCAAACTTTTTAATTTGATTTGAGCCCAAAACAATAAATGTTAAAGGGGTCAAAATTGGGGTCAAAGTTAAAGAAAATTTGACGTTTGTGGTCTCTATCAAATTACTCAGACAATTTTTGGTCTAAGCATTTGAAATTTTACATAAAGGGTATTCGCAAAAAGAATAAAGATAAGAATAGTTTGAATAATTATTAAAATAAAAAATAATTTTTTTTTTCTGGTTTATTTTTATGACAGATCAATCGTTTTTAAGTTACGTAATGCTAATATACAATATCTATTAAAAACAATTCATGGTGTACTATTAATTCAACACAAGTTTCTTTCTATATATATATTATATATATATATATATTTTTTTTTTTACCCTAAACAGAGCATGCTGCCACTTGGACATGAGGGTCTACTATATTTGATTATCCCTAACAAGGGACTGTGGGGAGCTGAACAGTGAGATGTCTGTTCACATTACATGTAAACTTTTGCATGTTAGTATAGTCACAGAAGCAGGAAACAGGGAGGGAATTCCAAAGTCTAGTAGTCCGAGTGAAGAAACTATGAGAGTAGAAAGATTCCCAGTATGAACAAGTCTCAACAGTAAATGAGGTGGGATTTTGCTGCTTATTGATTAGTCGGGAGCATGCATATTGAGGGAGCACAATTGCTATGAGTTCATCAGAGTACACTACATTAAAGTACTTGTAAAAATGACACAGGAATGCAACATTAGTGATGTGATAGAGATTAGAGCTTAGCCACTAGTGCAGGACCTATTAGATTTGAGACTATTTTGGACCCTGTCCAAGAGTGAGGGACTAGTGGTAGAAGCATCTGTCCAGTTGTGAGTAAATTGTAGCTAACAATATTAGTGCATTTAACTCTTCTATGGGCAGCTAAAAGAAGGAAAGTGCACTCGAGGAGGCCAGAAGAAACGATATAAGGATATTCTGAAAGCAAACCTGAAGAAGTGTGGCATCAATACATACACATGGGAAACCCCGGCCAACGACAGGCAAACCTGGAGGCAGACCGTCGCCAAAAGTACAGCCACCTTTGAGGCCAACCAACGTGCGGACCTCATGGAGAAGAGAAAGAGGGAGGAATGGAAATGGAATTACTTGCCTGGACTATGAGAAGCAGTACAAGGATAGGATTGGCTTTGTCAGTCACTTTCGCACACGCTTAGAACATGACTTCCATCCTCTCTGCTGAGGGGTTACCAAGAGAGCGCATATATAATAACTAGAGCTATGACAACAGCATATTCTTTTCCTTGTTTTGATTCTCAGGTCTATATCAATTGATATCTTATGTTTTTATGTAGAGTGATGTGGTTCTTGGTTGATTAATTATGTCTGTGTCGGATATATACTTGAGAGTCAAAACAATGAAAAGAATATGCTGTTGTCATAGCCTTATAATCACAATTGTTTCATGAGTCATGAATGAGTCACCACTTAGTGTTCATACAACGATACGTCCTTGACAATCAGTCCAACAGTGATCTTACTTTTGTTGAACTAAGGTTTGCTTCTGTTCAGTTCCAAGGAGGTTCACCTTACCAGGCTTTACTTTCTTTTTTTGAGAAAGGTTTAGTTTATTGCAAATTGCCTGAGGTACTCCTACCGGGGAATGCTGAATGGCCTGTTCAGGCATTTTTTGTAGGTCAGAAAGCAGTTTTCTTTAGTGCTCTGGCTTTTCAAAACTTCATTAAACCTTGTGTCAAACCTGCTGTGAAGAAGATAAATAAACACACCACTTATGAAGGCCAAAAGCCACATTGAGATATAAAGATTAATGAGATGGATGGGTTATCAGTGGAAATGATGAAGAATATTACAAAAGGATTGAAACTGACAAACACAATAAACAAAATTCAAAGACTTATAACAAATATTTGTTGACATTGGATTTGAAGATGACCATGTTGTAGTCTGCAGGGAAGCAGTCACATGATGAGTTTCACAGATGGGAAGTCCTTGTAAAGAAAACTGTTTGATGTTAGGGATATAGGAGAAGAAAGAAGAATTCTTTGCAGCTGTGGTAGTGAAATGAGTCCTTGCTGTGACTGTCATACAAGAAGTAACCAGATATTGGAAGGGATTATGAGATAAACAAATTCTTAATGAGCTAATCTAATTTACCAAATTTCTACTACTAACGATTAATACGACATTACCCAATTGACTACCGTACACTCATTAACTCTTATCCTCAAGTGGCACTAGGATAAAAGGTAAAAAAACAAAAAAACAAAAACAAGTGAAGCATGCATCATGGTGCACAGTGAACGAGGCATAAAAAAACTAAGTTCAGCATTGCTCCCACCCCACCCATTTAGCCCCAAAAGTCCACAGAGGACGTCAAATCCTGGTGAAAATGAACAAACGGTGCAGGTTTAGGCCATAACACGTAAATTTGAGCTCTGCACCATGCAAAAAAAAAAAAATGACATCATTTGCCCCCCCTCCCCCCGCATTTAGCCCCAAAAGTCCCCAAGGCCTTAACATATTTAAATTTGAGTTCAGCACCATGCAAAACGGCTAAATAGACATACACAGAAAATTTTGGACAAATATGGTGAAACAGTCCTGAAAATGGAGTGTTTTTTATTAGACGTAAAAGAGCCTCTGAGGAACAACCAAGAGTTATCGCAAAGTATAGACAAACGAAATTATATAGAAATCAGTTAGTTACAACTTTTCAGAAAGTTTTATAAAGATCCAAGACATCAATTTTTTTTTTTTTAATAAACTCAAAAGTGTCAATTTTAGCCATTTTAACCCGAAAGACACCTATAGGGGAGCAACCGGAGTTTTCCCGGAAAATCCGCTCTGTTACTTTTTTACTTCTATCATGCTTAATGTTTATGCAAAATTTTTAAAAATTCCAAGGGTAGTTATTGAGAAAATACGAACGGATGAACGGAAAGGGTGATTTTACAGGTCCACACACTTATTGTTGGGGGCTGGGGAAGGACAAAAAATATGATATTGCGAAGCAAAAAAATAGTTGTGTGTTAAGAATCACTTCAACAAAGTACTCTGCCATAAGTTAAGGAGGTTTTTCACATTCAAGATGAAAAGAGAGAAGCTCTTAAATATTTTTTACATTTCACGTTTTTTTTTTATATAAAAAACAAACGTGAAATCATTTCTTTAATTCAAAACGAGATTTTCATTACAAGAAATCATTATATTATGATCATAAGATTGTTTTTTGTTTTGTTTTAGCTTTTCAGGAATTGCTTTAACGCATTTGCTTTCATGCAATCATGTAAAAGACAAGATTTCCATGTTAGATGATCCTTTAAATTATTTTATTCAAGTCAGAATTGATTCAGTAATTCAAGGGGAACACACATAAAGTTAAAACCAAAATAATATTAATATAAACTAGCAGGACCTGTGGAAATTCCACAGGGGACTCATACGTAATATATTGATGTTGGCATTCTGCAGATGTTCAGTGTAAATGGAGACGCTCTGATATTATTGTACCTATTTACAATGCCTCCCCACGGGACAGAGTTAGACACCATGGTCGTTTTTTAATGTGGAGAAAAGGTACAAAAATAAAAATTGCCTCAGTCGTGAAGGATTTCTCCTCCACTGAAAGAGAACGAAAAATGGAAGTGCTGCATCTGAAGAACAGATACTACACTTTGATCTTGGCCAAAGGCCAATATTATTATAGCTATTTTGTTAAAACTGCAAAAGTATTTATCTAAACTAGCACGAACGCCCAGCAAAGCCCGGTCATAAAGTACACATAAATATGATATTTTAATTCTTGCAGATTTCATATATATTATTATACAGTTAATGTTCTATCGATTTTTATATATTATAAAGTTGTGATTTCAAAAAGAAAAAGTATATCCATATGACTCGGGTGCATTAGCTTGAATCGAAACCGAAATAAAATCGTATGCAAATATATATATATATATATATATATATATATATACTAGCATTTCAGCCCGGCGTTGCCCGAGTGTTTGGATGTGTATGTTGAGCAAAAAAAAAAAAAAAAAGTGATAGCAGGAAGGCAGGCTCGAAATCGTCCCGCAAAGGAGGAAAAGAGCAGGGAAAAAAAACCTGACGTCCATGCTGTTACGACCACCGCCAAACCGGAAGTGACATTTTAAAAAATTAAGGCTAGACAATGGAAAGGAGAGGATGACTTTCAAAAATATCGGCGAAAAAAGCGACCCTCACCCCTGTAGAAAAGTGCCCAGTTTGAGATGAAGATATTAATGTTTTTAGCCAATTTTTCGATATTTGTTGTCTGAAAGGTCGAACTTCAAAACGATACTGATTTTGAGAAAATCCGTCGTCTCTGTCGAAAGTGTTGGGCAGACATGCAAACATACATACATTTATATATTGGGAACTAAAAATTTTCAACCCAAACCGATGAAAAAGCTTGCCCTATCTCTGAATACCCTTTATATAAAATTTCAAATGTTTAGACCAGAAATGTTCTGAGTAATTTGGTACAAACCGCAGAGGTCAAATTGTTTTTAACTTTGACCCCTATCATGACCCTTAACATTTATTATTTTTGGCTCAAATCAAGTTATTAAGTTAGATCCATGTCCAAGGAACCTATATCTAAAATTTCAAGTGTTTATACCCAAAATTGTCAGTTTGGTAGAGTTCTAAAAGGTCAAATCGTTGAACATTGACCCCTTAAGAGCCAAATTTCTGTCCCAAAACGAATTACAAAGATTTTCCCAAATCTCAGTACCATGTATATCAAATTTTGTGTCTGTAGACTGAAAATTGACAAAGTTATTGCGTTGGAAAATGTACATACACAGATACACAGGCACGTTCACTTTTATAGATATACTAGCATGGTTGCCCGGAGTTGCCCGGGTGCTTGGAGGTGTATGCTGAGAAAAAAAACAAAAAAACAAAAAAAAACAAACGGTCAATTTTTTTAAAATTTGACCCCTATTATGACCCCCCTTAACATTTTTGTTTTGGGCTCAAATCAAGTTATTAAGTTAGATCCATGTACAAGGAACCTATATCTAAAATTTCAAGTGTTTAGACCAAAAATTGTCGAAGGAGTTTGGTAGAGTTCTCAAAGGTCAAATCGTTGAACTTTGACCCCTTAACAGCTAAATTTCTGGCCGAAAACCGATCACATCGATTTTCCCACAATCTCAGTACTCTGTACATCAAATTTCGAGTCTGTAGACTAAAAATTGACAGAGTTATTGCGTAGGGAAATGTACACAGACAGACACTTCACTTTTATATATATATAAAATTTCGGAATAGTAATATCATGGAGGAGCTGTTTTACATGAAAAATAAATATTTTGATCTTAGAATGTAACTATACTGTTATTCTTTATATATATATATATATATATATATATATATATATATATATATATATATATATATATGTTATTATTCAGAGGTAAGGTAATCAGTGAAGTATAACGAGGTTAATACAAGAGTGCTCAATACCGAAGTAGAGCAAGGTATATTTATTTGTTTTTACATAAGCAGTAATATATTACTACACCGTCATGAACATGTTTTGGTCAGCTAGTTTTTTTAGAAATAGAGACCTCTTCAGACGGTCTTCTCTATATGAAAGCAAATTTTCCAATGAATGTTGCATTGGAAATTTTGCATTCATATAGACAAGACCGTCTGAAGAGGGCTCTAGTTTCTAAAAAACTAGTTGACCTAAACATGCTCATGACTGTGTAGCAATATATTACTGCTTATGTAAAAACATATATATATATATATATATATATATATATATATATATATATATATATATATATATATATGAAAATTCAAAATGGCGTAGTGTAAACATATAAGGTATTTGCAGGTTCTCTTCCAATTTTCGGATTTTTAATCATATCAAAACACTTTGTTTCCTTTTGATGGATTGATTGTTGCTATTTCTTCTGACGAATGTAGGGCAAAATAGACTCACTGATTGATATAATAATTAATTGATTGATTTTGTGCTACGAAACAGATACTGTCAAGAATTGTAAATGTCAACCGAATTAAAGGAATAAATTGTAAGAACTTGTTATAAACTTTATTTATTCATTATATTGCTCTGTAATTACATTGAGCTTATTAAATAAGGATTGGTATATATTATGAGGAAAGAAAGTGTATTTCCACATATATATATAAATGGTTTTTGAACTTAAAGATAACGGACCGTTTCTGGTCATCTCAAAGTTGGATCTCACCATCAAACATATGTTTTAAGGTTATGCCATAACGTTGATATCTATTGATTAAACAGTGATATCTACCAATAGTTGGAGAATTGTTTGAGATGACGATGGTGTAACTGATAAAACAAAAGACGACTTATGGATGGTCAAATATAAACCAATCATTTCACCAACTGAACAAAAAACAAGTTCTATAATCACTACACAAACAACCTTCTTTAAACAATATGAAAAAAAATGTTTTCAATGCGCAATAGTAAAAAAAAAATAAATAAAAAATAAACAGATTAATCACACATGCGCATTTGATGTAATCCATTCTTACTAATATTTTTCTTAAAATTCTTAAATTTAATTTGTTTACGCTCTCCTTCGGCACTTGTTTTGCAGAAAAGGGGATGGTGCATCGAATTGGTGGCCAGCAGAGCTATGATGATGGTAAACAGCGGTAGTCAAGAGTTGGGGGCCGAGAGGAGGGGGATGCTGGTGGATGGTTTGAAATGATGATCATCATGTAGTTATAAACTACACAAGTTTTGGAAAGAAGAAAACATTTTAAAAGAGAAAAATTGCACAAAATAAAAAAAAAGAAAGAAAAAATATGTAAACTTGACAACAAAAAAAACCCCGGAAAATTAAAAAAAAAGACAAAAGTACAAAAGAAAAACAGAAAAAAGGAAAGCGAGAGAGAGAGAGAGAGAGAGAGAGAGAGAGAGAGAGAGAGAGAGAGAGAGAGAGAAGTTTTTAAAAAATACCAACCAAACGCCAAAGAACAATATAGTAATACAAATCGAGGGATTTACCTCGGGCGCATTCAAAATTAATCCAAATTAAATCAATTATTCAATTAAAAAAATAAAAATCCCATTTGGTAGAAAAACAAGATTCTGCTTGGTTTAACAGTGAAAAACATGGCTTTTCATTTGCAAACGGCAAGAAAATTGGAACGAGAGAGAGAGAGAGAGAGAGAGAGAGAGAGAGAGAGAGAGAGAGAGCTAAAAATAAAAGGTTGCGTGTGGAGAGTATGTACGGAACGGTTTCCAAGCAACTGCAATAGAGTTGGTACTCATTTCGTTTCAGTAAAAGCAGCCACATTGTGGTGCAAAAGCTTGCATTTATTTAGCATTCTTTTAATAAATCGTCGTACTCGATTTCTTCCTTATCCCTTTCGCAGTAATCCGTTGCATTCTCTATGTGCATACATTAATGAAACCATATTATAAGCCTGGTTTAAGGATACCATATGTTTTTAGGGTAAAAAGGGAGAAAAAAAAGTAGAGAAAACAGGAAAATAAAGCATGCAGAGTGAAATAAACGCAAAACTATATACATCTACCTCTACTATTATATAAAAGGAACGGTGTGTGTGTGTGTGTGTGTGTGTGTGTGTGTGTGTGTGTGTGATTTCGTCCCTTATGGACTCCTAAACCGCTGGGCCAATTTTTTTTGAAATTTCACACAAAAATATTTTATGTGCCTGGCAGTGATCTTAGATAGGTTAAACTCTTTTGATAAGTTCGATAATCGAAAAAATCCAACGAAAGAAAGAACAAGCGATTTTGATTAAACTTAACGCCTTGTACAGGCTAGCATCACATGTGCATTTTAGAAGTTTTATTACCACACAAACAGAAATGCCCGGCATATAAAACCAACTGTAGGATCTTTAATATGACAGGGGCGCGTTCAAAAAGAATGTTTCTGTTTAGAGATATAAAAGACAAAAATTGAAAAAAAAAAAAAAAAATAACACATGAACTTAACAAAAAACAAACAAAAAAACTTAAAAACGGACAAAAACAAAAGAAAAGCAATAGAAGAAAAAAAAGTTGCTCATATTGTACCTATTTACTATGCCTCCCCACGGGACAGAGTTAGACACCAGGGTCGTTTTTTAACGTGGAGAAAAGGTACAAAAATAAAAAATTGTCTCAGTCAATGGAAGTGCAGCATCTGAAGAACAGATACTACACTTTGATCTTGACCAATTTATATATATATATATATATATATATATACTAGCAGGCCGCCGGGCGTTGCCCGGGCATAATATATACTTAACTACTAATATACTTAAATATGATAATTTATGCAGATTTCATATTACTTTTTAAGTTACTCCTCACCACCTCATGCTGGCGCTAGCCAACATTTTCTCCCCCTTGTATTCACACGTCCATCTTCCCCGATTCGCACTTTGCTTCTCTCCTCACCCACATGGTGTATTTTTCTCTCCTTTTCTTGTGACACAAGCCCTCACACAGTTGCTAATTTGCATATGTGCTTTAACAGCTGTTGCTAATATTTTCGCTAGCCAACTATCCTTCGCCTGCTGCTGATTTTCTCATATGCACCCATACGTGCTCTTTTACATTGGCCGTCGTAAGGACCTTCAACTTCTAGAAAACTGTTTTAAGACTGTTCGGTGATAATAACGAAAGATATAACGAAATAATTAACACTTCTACCCAGTCATGACTGATGGAATGAGAAGAAATAGAGGGTCCAGATTTTGAAAGCCGTAGCATTTACTTTTGCTAGGTTGAACTGGCTTTCCCCACAGGAGAAAGTTTCCAGGGAATATCAAATTCAGAAACAGTCCCCAGTGGCATGTATATCCCAGTCAAAAGAGATGTCGACGTTAGGGTTTTGCAGTTCTTGCAGGAAGGCATTAACGTCCTTCTACACGTCGTTCCTAGTATTCCCAAATTATCACCCATCTGCTGCTGGACAACCTCAATGTTGCTTAACTTTGGTGATCTAACGAGAACTGGTGAGTCAAGGTGATTATTAATGTATATGTTCAGATTAATAGAGGGTGGATTAAATTGAGCTCAGTTTGAAATCATGTATAGGTTCCTGAGTTTGATATAAAGATTTCCATGTTTGGAAAGATGCATCTTAAGCAGGTTGAAGGTTACATTGGCCGAAACGGTATGGAAGTGACAATCGAAAAAAGAATAGTAATCTGAAAAATCCAAATAATATAATCAAGCAAAAAAAAAAAAAAGATAAAAGTATACACACAGTTTGATCAAAAAAGATCTATAGATTTCCATCAATCAACTATCACACTGATTCAATAACAATGTCAAATGTAATTTCTCTAATAAAATTATTAAACACATTTAAGATAAAATAAGATACGCATCAAGTGCGCTTGAAAGCCAATTCACAACGTAATATTACTGTTGGAGACGCTCCCCCCCCCCACCCATGGGATTAATGGACTATCTCATGACGTCACTTTCTCTGGTGACGTCACTTCCAGTAACGGGCACCGGTGCCCGGCAGTCAGAGTTTGGTACGCGGCTAAGCAGGTCGTATGAAAAAACGTCCAACAGTTGAAGAATGGTATTGCCCAACGTCCAACAGTTGAAGAATGGTATTGCTCAACCCGTCTTGCCTGTAATATATGTGAATACATGTTTGTTTCCAAGAATCCTGTGTTCCTTTCGTTTTTATTACCATTTAACACCATAACAGTTACGTTGTGATTTACATTGTGATTTGGCTTTCAAGCGCACTTGATGCGTATTTCATTTTATTCAAATTAAAACAACGTTTCAATATGAAGTCACACCCTTGACATTTAAGATAAATTAAAAAGTTTACATTTACAACAAATTAGGCACAAGGCCAATCAAAAGTCTGGAAAAATGACTGCTGTTGGTCATCTTTTGTCATCATGACTAGAAAATGTCTTAACCGTTAATTAGATTCATCAATCACCATAATACCACATTTACTCTAGAGGCCGTCCTACTTAAAATTTCCCAAATGATTCAAAAATTTTATTGGAAATAAAAACGATTATGTACAATCATTGCATTAGCGAAAATCGTTGAGTTGAGACAAAAACAGAATAATATTAAAAAAACCCAGTAAAACCTTCCCAACTATTTCTAAATAATAGACTACCCACTGTTTTCCGGTTTGTTTTGAACCGAAATAAGCAGTTACCACATTTGATGCATGCATTTTTGACACATCTATATTTTCAATGTTGTTTTACAATAAGAATTCAAACTAATACGCTTATTGGACACATAATCCATCAAGTGTCAAGGAAAAATAGAATAGATTATTTCCCAACGCACATATAAAAAAAAAAAATCATTTCTCCAATATCTATTTCGAGAAATGTAATGACTATCTTTGCTTAAATAAGGACCAAAACCTATTTTCCTGCAGACAACAATTTCAACATTTTTGAAAAAGTATAAAACAAAACAAAATAAGCCAACTGATGATTTAGTTTCTCTAAAAACATAATGTGAGAAGAGTCAAGATATGAATAAATGCGTGCAATACTAAAGACAGAATCAGCAAAAAGACTTAACTTACTAGTTATGAATCTTAACTATCTCCATCTTTACATAGCTAATTATGTTTCTATATTTGTATGTACATAATTCATTACTAATCTTATTAACTGATCATTATGAATATCGGAAGATAGCTGCTGGGTGTACGGGATTTAAATGTTCCGTTTGCCTGTTTCCCACCTGACTACAATCTGGATGTCTTCAAGTCCAACATAAACAAATTCCTGATGAATCGCCCCCTTAAGTGAGACACTTTATCAAATCTCCAATACTAACATACTGTACACGTAATAACCATTATCCCCAAGTGGCTTTCAGGCCTTGATAAGTGGTGACCACTTGAAAAAGGTTGACATGCCATAAAATGAAACAAACCAAACACCATGAATACATATTTGGAGATAGAAAAAACTTTATCTCAAAATTGATAGATTCGGTATTAAATAATCCGAAAACAGTTTGGACTTGTTCTGAACGGTTTCTATGTTGTTACCATGTACTTAGACGGGTAACCATTTTGGGTTGTTTTGTAGAGGAAAATTTTGGCTTTGGCTTTGCAGAACATGGATGAGTTTTGAAAAGAAATAAACAATAATATCAATGCTTGGTGCATTTTTTTTTTTTTTGGAAGCCAGTACCTTCAGATAGTCTTATCTGGTAGCACCAGACCAGAAGGACTGTAAACCGACAGCTGATAGTATACTTGTTTTCTATTCTCCAGTCAAAAATAGATTCAGCATACGTTAAAGTAGACCTGTAGACAATGATATATAAATAAAATAAATCAAAATATTTTAAAAGTCATAAAACATTGTGAGCAATACATTGCAATAGATGCTGTCAACAAAAATTACTATCAATGTTTTTTCTGCTTTTGAAACAATTTTAACAAAATATCTAATAAATGTTGGAGTTTGAAAAGAGGATCGTCTTATTAGCCTAATGGATGATATCACAGACTATTGATTCAACTATGCAGAGTTAACATCCTCTCATATCCAGTCTTCAATAACGTACTAATATCATTAAGGAAACGAATAAACCAACAGTGTTCTTCTATTTGGCATAGTGGTGAGAGTTTTGTTAATAGATCAGGCGATCATGGTTCAAGTTTCAGTTGTATCATAAAAAAATGATACTCGATGCTCTCTTGTTAAACACTCAAAATTATATTCTGATGATCAAGGGTAAGTGGAGCAATTCAGGGAAAAATATAGTGTCTTCCCTCTTCTCTCTTGGCAGTACTTCGCAAACGAAGATTCTATGAAGGGGGTTGTTCACGTCGACTGCAGGCACGCTTGTGGCTGACAAGCGGGACAAGCAGGTTTGGCCACAGCGGCTGCAGTCAAAAGTCACGTCAGGTGTGGCTGCTGAGGCTTCTCGAATCTTCCTCCTGTAGGTCTTTTCCTGCAGATTTTCTGTGTGGGAGATCTCAAAGGAGGCAACAGCCTGGTGGACAGTACGTCGCCAGGTATCACAGTCAGCAGTGAGAGCAGACCACTGTTGGTATAATAGTCAATGAAAAGCAAGCCTTTGTGTCACCCTGAGAATGTCTAATCATTTTTTATTGGTCAAATGGTAACTCATATTCAAAAATGAATTATGCACAATACATATTTTATTTTGGAGTGCTAAATAACCAAAATATTGAAAATCAAACAAAACCAGTTTGGAAGGAAAAAAATGTGCAGCATTTTTTTAACAGTTAAAGAATTTTAGAGTTAGTAAGTATTTGGACTTTAAAAACTTTACATTATGATACACACACACACACACACACACAAAAGTTTCATCTCAAATTAAAGCCAGAAGTTTTTATTGGAGAAACTAATTTCAAACCTACAAATCCGTCGACAGGGAATTTACATTTAAAGCGAGTGCAAATCTAGATAAATATTAACTAAGCCATGAAAATGCTTATTGAGGGCAACATTAAAAGAAACGTTGAATTAACAGAAAAAAATAAAGTAAAACGGTTCAATAAAAAAAACTGATTACTTTTTACTGGTAAACTATCTGGCCGCCTGGCGTTGCCCAGTCATACAATATGCTTACACATGATATCTTAATTTATACAAATTGCGTATGTATTATTATAGAATCAATCCTCTATTTATTATTATATATTACAAGGAATAATTTTCCCAGTGGACTGATTCACACACAAAAAAAAAGAAGAAAAAAAAAGACAAATTAAAAATAATAATGATAATGTCGTTAATCAAATTCAGTCTGTGTTTACAATATCATGCCAGCTGATGTTTGGGTTTGGCCATCTTAAACTTAGTCTTTCTTCTGTTATAGATAAAAAAAAAAGAAGAATTTTTACACCGGCCAATGCTACTTAAAATATTCACGTGTAAAAATTATTTTTTATCTATAACAGAAAAAAGAATGTTTAAGATCGGATTTTTTAAATTTTCTGATACTTTTCGGATGAATTTCTGTACAAAGCATATCTAAGGACACTTGTGGTGGAAGTTTGGTATGATTAGATTATTTATGAGGACGGTTCAATAAGGACTTGTTTATGTTGGACTTGAAGACGACGATATTGTAGTCAGCTGAAAAGTTCATACAGAGTTCTGCAGGCGGGAAGTA
>NC_136497.1:85315615-85400615 GCF_053919585.1 Euprymna scolopes | reverse complement strand
AGTTCTGGGCATCTTATGTTTGACGCTTTTGGTGTGACGCTGTCTAAGACGTGAGACTAGTTATATATGCATCAACTCAGATGTGGCAACAATACTCTATGCATTGGCGAATTGTAGCTTTGTAAATACATAGGACGATTTCTGTGTAAGTAATTTTTATGCACGGTAGATGCAGATCACCTTCTATTCAGCAGCCTTCGGAAGTGTCTCAATATTTTTGTTCCGATTATATAGTTTTAATTCTTGCCTTTACCTTGTCATTAGATCCTTCTACCAACCGAAGTCTTGACTTGTGTCTTATTATGATCGAAGATGATTCGATAAAAGAATGAAAAAGTATATTCATATAAAAGTAAGTAATATGTAATGACCAATGAAGACAATTAAGAAAAGGGGTTGGCAATAAATAAATGTTCTGATTGAAAAAGAAAATCAAGACATCATTTGGTTTCATAGTATTTTCATTATTCAGACGACTGTTTTCAAACTGAAACTTATTTTCACAATGTTTCGGTTAATGTAACCTCCGACCTTCTTCAAGTGTATCTTGTCGAACTTGGAAATCTGTACAAAATTCCATACAGATTCCAGCGTTAGACAGAAAGATACACATGATATTACCGTTGTGTGAATAACACTCAAGATGAGAATTGTATGTAAAAACACCCCCCCCAGACACAAAAATTATATATATATATATATATATATATGTATGCACATATATATATGCATACAAATATATATATATATATATATATATATATATATATATATATACACATACATGCATACAAATAAATATATATATGCATGCATGGAAATAAATATATATATACATGCATGCATACTAATATATATATATGCATGCATACTAATATATATATGCATGCATACTAATATATATATATATATATATATAATTATTTTTTTACTATAATAATTAAATATGAACAAATATATGCACACATTTTACATATATTTCTTGTATCAATAAGTTAAATATTTCCAAAGATTGATTTTTTTTAAAAGCATGAATGTTTCGAAAATATGTAACAGTATAAGACAATTCCAATGTATATAAGTCACTTTAGACCGTCAGCGATTACGGACTCTATATAACATAATGAGAAAAACAGTTTCAATTAAAGACGAGTGTGAACTTGTAATTTGAAAATCAAACTACCTCAGAGAATCTTACAAAAACAAGAGACACTTAAGAATATTAGATTTCTAAGACAGTTTCTCCATAAGACGGCCATTTTTTTAATCAACAAGTTTGCTTCCATTTTTTGTTTTATTTATTATTTTTTTATTTTTTGCAAGCCGTACACTTACTTGTTATTTGTGTTGATGTCAGCTTTTGTTGGTTTGGTTGAGGTTGACGACGTCGAATCTGCAGGGTGGCTACAGGGCTGGGTGAACTCTTGTGTGCTTCTCGAGATATTCTTGTCATCTGGACAATAAGACAGAACACAAAACTCATAATTAAATTAACGCAATAAAAAAAAATGACGATCAGACATTTTTTTTATTTATTTAAGTAAATCAATACAGTGAAAAATAAGCATTTGAATAGTTCTAAGTAACAATAAAAACTAGACAAACTTCGAGATCCAACAAATTGACATGTCCACATCTACAATCATCATCTATATATTAATACGATAGCGTGTGTATTATTTTGTGCATCACGATTACATCTTTTTTTTTTCTTCCGAGTGACTGTCGTTTAATTGTTATGACCTTCCATTTTTTGTAATAAATAATTTTGCCAAGAATATTTCATTTCCACTTTTAAGCCAGCTTGGAATTAAAGGCCCAAAAAGAAGTGGCAGACAGTAAACGTTCCAAATCACGTTCAACGTGGCTTTGGGCAAAAATGAATACTGCAGAATGATATAGTAGCAAGTGTTTACAGTGTAGTTATCTCTGTGAGAAGATTTATTTGTTTATTCATTTATTTATTTATATATTTGTTTTATTTATTTTTATTTTATTTATTTGTTCATTTTTTTTCTTTCTTTCTGATATGAATGCGTTCTAACTCAAATATGTGAGACGCAGCCATTAAATATTTAAATGACATGTGAAACGCTAAGCCGGTGACCGAAACAGAGAAATGCTTAAATTATTAAACGTTCAATTTTTATTGCATTTAATAGTGCATTTACATCTAATTCAGACAATGATGGCTCACATCAGTAAGGGGGGGGGGGAAGGGACAGATGCGCAAAAAAGCCGACAAGTGGAAAGCCCCAAAACAATGTATATTCTCTCCCGATGACCAAACATAATCTGGAGGCCAAAATGAAATACTCCACAATTGAAAAAAGGCGATAAACACAATTGTATACAAGTGAATTAACTAAAAAGAGAAAGGCCCTGATTAACTTGAAGTTGAAATGAAATACTTCACAAGTGAAAACAGCTGAGAAACATGATTACATACAAGCCTACAAAGTTCGCTGTTTCTTTCAAAACACAATATCTTTCGTTGCCTGTTTGCGAGTGTCTGCGACTGTTCTGGTAGCCAATTTTATTCTTAGTAAATACATTATTATAGAGAACTTTCAATAAATGTCTTCTAGAAATGAAATATTTTTTATACTTTATCACCAGCAAGATGTTTATAATAATTGTCTTTATCAACATTACATATCTTCTTAATATATTTTCATGATGATAGAAATTGGATCATTTGTGATATATGTCTTACTCTCTTTAACATTATGTCTTTTCTTAATATGTTAAAATATAGAAGAGGAGAAAAGAATTAGAAATTTGCTAGTTCTATGAAGGTCCCTTTACATTATCATATTTATTAAATGAGGGAGGGATAACAGAAACGTTTATGCTAATTAACGTTGTCCCCGGCAGCAAATAAATTGACATCATCAACATCATTTCTCCTCATGGTCTGATTTTCACTGTACTTTTGATGGTGCTGTTAAGGCCTACTTATTAGCATTACAGTATTGTGATTATATTTAGTAAGAAATTGAAAAAAAAAAAAAAAAAAAAAAGGAACAGAAGCTTTTGTTCTATTCAGAGTGGTTAGGTAGCAATAAAATCGTCTTGATTAACATTACTTTATTACGTGACATAAGTTGTGGGTGGATGGGGGAACGGAATCTTTTGTTCTACCTGGAGTTGTCCGGGATCAATAAATGTAAATTACGATATTATATTTTCATCTCTTTGAATTATTTTGAGTTTTAATATTTCTCTTCATATTATTGTGAAAGCGAGGGGTGGTGGTGGTGGTGGTGGAGAAGAACAGAATTACCTGGGATCAAGTATGTCCCTGTGTTTTGTTTTGCTAGCTTTGTCCTGGAGCGATTAATGTAAGATTACATTTAAATATGATAGCTCCAGGAAAATGAATTACATTATTATTATTTTAAACACATTAAACTAAGACAAATGGATTGAGCAGATGAGAAATAAAGGGTTGGGAAAGAGGACAGAAAAATAGGAGAGAGAGAGAGAGAGAGAGAGAGAGAGAGAGAGAAATAAAGGGACGAAAAATATACGTTTAGCTATAAAGGTGTTATCACACCCCTTCACTGTAGAGGTCATCAGATGTCAGAAAGCTTTCTACTCTGTCTCTTCCCTCAGACTGCTAGTTTGGAATTCCCTCTCTGTTTCCTGCTTCCCTGACTGAACTAAGATGCAGAAATTTAAATGCAATACGAACAAACATTTCGCACCTAGACTCCCTACTTAGAATGTCCCTGTAGGTATGGTCTCTAATTCACAATAGCCCGTCGTGTTTTAGTGACTGTGTTCTTTGTTAGAGATAAATAGATGAAAAAAAAAAGAAATGAAAATGAAAAAAAAAGATGAAGAGATGAAAAAAAAAAGATGGCAGAGAGAGAGAGAGAGAGAGAGAGAGAGAGAGAGAGAGAGAGAGATAACAATCAGACAGAGCATAATATTGGATTTTGTCTTTATTTTTGTATATTTACCTAACTTTGTAAGTAACTTTTTCTTATTCAAACAATGTAAACAACGCTTTATGGATGAACTCATAATTTGGTTTGGTTGCTTTGTTTTACAGCATGTAACCCGTTTTCGGGTTATTTAATGCTGAATCCAATTATTTTTTCAAAAAGGTTTTCTTTATATCTTCAAATATTTATTCTTAGTGTCAGGTTTTATTGTTTTGTAGAGGGAAAATTGTTTTTGTTTTTAACTTTGCAGAACATGATTGAGTTTTGCAAAGGAAAAAGAAAACAAAACATCAATATTTGGTGCATTTTAAGTCAGGAAGCCTCCACTAGTTAGGGACCCTGCCCCAGCAGTCTATCAGGAGGAAGCTTCACATGCCTCCCCGTAGTGACTTAGTCCATAATGCGTTGTAGTCTACATCGCACTGTAGAGAACCTACTGTTGATTTTATAAAATCATCTGTAAATACTGGCTTTACTTAAAGTTTAAATGCAAAAGTCAAGTATCATTGTTCAATTGTGGTCTAAACAGCAACATTCATTTCGAACGCGCCCCTGTCTTACCAAAGAACCAACTGTTGATTTTATGAAATTATTTCAACATAATTATTTGAATTAAAGTTAAACGCACAAAAGTCAAATATCATGGTTCAATTGTGCTCTAAAAAGAAACATTCATTTTGAACGCACCCGGGCGCACCCCTGTCCTATAAAAGAATCTATAGTCGATTTTATAGTTTGAAACTTTCTGCTTGTGTGGTGATAAAACTTTTCAAATGCTCTTGCGATCTTAGGTTGTATATAAAGTGTTAACTTTGGCCAAAATCGGACTTCACTTTTTAATCGTATTTTTTTGATTATCGATGCATTCCGATGTAAGAACACCCCCAGCACGTCAAGTACCTACACCTGAAATAATAATTTAAAAAAAAATCAGTCTAGCCATTTCCGAGTCCATAGCGAAGGAATTCGCTGTGTGTGTGTCTCTCTCTCTTTCTCTCTCACACACACACAGTTGCTTTTATATAATGATAGATAGATAGATAGATAGATAAACAAACGGACAAAATTATAACTGATGATACAAATGATTTAGTTATATTAATTTGTAATACTGTTTTCTTCTTCCCAGGAATTTCTTTCTTCTTTCCTGAACCCAATAATTTATTATATTTCACAGAGTGTGTGAAAATAACCCGGATGACTAGCAATTAATGAGCAGTTCCGTCTTTAAGAAGCAAAATGACAGACAACAGAATAAAACAAATGTGCTTAACCATCAATAAGGTTTCCTTTCTAAACAGCAACCCATCCAAGAGCAGTTCATTTGCTCCGATAAATGTTGCTACTGCAGCTATAACTAGTGAACTTTGCAAAATCAATGGAACAAAATCTGGAGGAGAATATCAAATGACGCATCACATAAGATAAGAACATACGATATCCATCCGCGTTACTTACACGGCGATAGATTTCCAGATTGAGTCTCTTCCTTAACTACGTTATTTCTTGATCTGAACAGAGAACGTGATGAACCTTACGACCTTTCTCTTGAAATTCTTCGGTGAGCAAATGAACTTTGCACTCGGCAATCTCCAGTTGGAATTCCCAACTCTAATAATTATCGCTCAAAGTCTTAGAACCAACGTAATAATCGAACTAACTGGCGCTGAAGATTGTGATCTCTCAACCTTTGTATGAGGAGGCTGAGGTTTCTATCAGTCCAGAGATTCTTTGCGGTTCCAATCACTAGCGGATTCCCAGATGAGGCCTTATCGTAAACAATTATTCTCTCGGGCACCCGAAGAAGAAACATCTTTTCTATGTTAATAAAATTATGTTACTATTCTTCGCGTGTCTGTAAATGTGTTCCTCACGTGTTTGTGTAGTTGTTTCTCGGCTATATGTGACATATATACATCATTACTGTTTATTTATTTACTACAAGCAGGAAGTGGGGGCGCACAGCCTTGCGTGGTTGTAAAATACGCTTACATATATTTTAATACATTCAGATTTCAATTTTATTATCACAGAGACAATTTTCTACGGAATATATATATATATATATATATATATATATATATATATATATATATATATATATATATATATATTATATATATATATTAAGTAATGTGATTTATAATTTAAAATTTTAAAATTAAAAAAAAATTTTTTTTTTAATTTAAAAATCAAATTTTAATTAAATTAAAAATCAGTTTCATGAAACTGATTTTTGATTTAATTAAAATTTGATTTTTAAATTAAAAAAAAATTTTTTTTAATTTTTAAATTTTAAATTATAAATCACATTACTTAATATTGAATTAGCTCTAGGACATTTAACTATCGAGCTTATTATATGTCTAAATTACAACGAGCACTTTCTATTTCCTGTATTTTAATTAAACTAGTAATTTCACTGTTACATTAAAATACACTCAGCTCTTTAGACTATTGTTCTAATCTCCTTTAAATATATATATATATATATATATGAGCAAACAGTTAATAAAATATGTTAAAAAACACTTTGAAATGAGTTAAAAACATATTTAATCTGAAAAGGAAACACTAGATAAATGGATAGTCCTTAATCCGCGGAGTTTTGAAGAAATACTTTCCTTCTCATCAGAGGGTAGGAATTAGCAAAATGCGGGATCGGATTTTGCATGCAGAAGTATTTGATGAAACAACAAGTAAGTCTAAGATCTTACTTGAAAACAAAAAAAGCGATATATATATATTGGTGTTGGGACCATTCATCGAAATCAGGAATCGGAAAAAATCTGAAGATTTGGGGGTATCAGAATCGGTATCGGAAAAATTGATGCCTATTTTCCGATGTCAAAACGATTCTTTTAATTGTCATTTTCTTTTTATTTTGTTTAAAGTAAAATCTTTCATTGCTGGTAATAATAATAAAATAATAAATATTTATTGATTTTAAAATACAAGTAAAACTAAAATCGATAGATCATCCTCCACAAGTGTATTTTGACGTTTAGGAAAATATCTGCATATTTAATATATGTTTTTACCAAAATCGAGTAACAATTGAAAATAACAATCTTATAGTTAAATAAGTAGAGATTTATAAAGAATCAGAATCGGTAATTGTATTGGAATCGAAAATTTAGCACAAAATTGGTAATTGTATCTTAGTCGGGAAAAATATTGAAATCGTCCGATCACTGATATATACACACACACACACACACATACATATTCCTATGAATTTGTTTTATTTTTGTGTATTGATATTCATATTCATATTAAAAACCCGTTTTTCTATTTATTTATTGTTATATAGGTCGTGGAATTACATTCATCTACAAAAGATCAAGCTAATTTGCATATTATTTTAAAGATTTATTTAAATTAATTCCCTATTAGTTTTTGCGGTTTTCTTTGGAGATGATCATCTTTAGTTAATTATTACCTGTAATTATATTCATGCAGATATTCTACATGATTTATACTTGCGTAATATTTGCGTAAAAAGATTATAGTAAACACAGACCTCTTTCTATATATATATATATATATATATATTTGTTTAAAAAATTTTGCCTACCAAACTCCGGTCAGATTTTGGTCTGCAGACATGAAACTTAATATATGAGATATTCAAACCCATGCGAAACTTTACATTTAGGTTTTAGCCGGGGAAAATCGGTGCAAAAGTGTAAAAATTAAAAATATAAGATGTGCTAGGTGAAGGTCAAATGACGGCATTACGAATATGTATGTGTAATGTAATAACTATTGGTTTATCTTTTACTTTTTAGCCTTGCAGCAAACATGTCTTCATAGATCAGGCATTAATGTCAAAGGAAAAAGTCAATCATAAGCTAAACATTTTGGTTTCGATTGCCGATGGTGGCACGCAAGTCATTTTTTTTTAACTTTACAAATCATTACTATTATTATATTATTGGGTCGAATATAATATAATAAATACGAAATCTGCATTAATCAAAATATTAAATTAAACGTATTTTATGACTGGGCAATGCCGGGTGGCCTGCTAGTATATATATATATATACTAGCAAAAGTACCCGTCGTTGACTGGGTTCAAAAACAGCCTACCGAAAATGGACTCTGATTTATGAAAGTATGATGTAAATTTGGGTTGAATTTGGGGGTATCAAAACCAAAGCAAAATATGATGACAGTAAAAATAAAATAGATAAACCCCATAATTTATTATACCATACCTGTTCACACTGAAACACTTATCACAAGATTCTGTGGATCTATATTAAAAAACCTTGTTAAACTTTGTGACATATTTCCATTGTATGGAGGTCAGGTGCGAACGAACACCCCCATAATTTTATTATACCATATTTCTTCAAACTGAAACATAATTATCAAAGGTGTACTTACGCAGATAGATATGAAAAGTCTTTATTAAAGTTTGTGCCTATTTTCATTCTATGGATGCCAGGCGCGAACGCAGACCCCACAATTTTATTATACCATCCCTATTTAAGTTAAAATATACTTATCAAATTATTCTGATGTACATCTATATCAAAAACACTTGTAAACGTTTTTTTTTTAATTAAATTTTTTTTCCATACTTTGTGAACCAGGCGCGAACGCAGACCCCACAATTTTAATGAACCACCGTTTTGCCAGATCAAACATACCCATTTCTGTGTCCCGATTCATCTTCTATCATTATATGTGATCAGTTTTCTATAATAGTCAACCATATAGGAGCCTATTTGTGACCACTCACAGACACATTCAGCTTTATATTATAGATATATATATCGTATTGATTTCAAAAATTTAAAAATAAACCGACTTGAGTGCTATCAGCTAGAATTGAAAACAAAACATTTAGTTCTCAAGTTGCGTTTCCTACTATTTGAGCAATTAACAGATAGATAAGAAAGATTTTAAATTAAACTACTTCAAGCTATGGATGAACTTGTGCATGCACAAAATTAATAGAAGTATGTCGGCAAGTTGAAATGAACATTTTGCATTTCAACTTGCCAACATATTTCTGTACACGTTGTTCATCCATCCAAACAAAGATTTTACTAGTTATGTAACCATCTTTGATGTATGATTACCATTTCCTATTAATTTTAGTATTATGTGACTAGTAGTTTAAGAGTTTATCGGTTTCATATTTTCACACAGACATACAATAATCTACTGTTTTATTCATATAGATCAATCAATTGATGCAATGATATAAAGTACTGAAATTAACTTTTTCAAGAATCTTACTCAAAACGAAAATACTTTAATTTCGAAATTAAATCTCCCAGAATACATTTCTGCTTACTTGTGCGCAAAGCACCTATTTCAATCTTTCGTTAATAAATGAAAAAATAAAAATGAATGACTGTGTGATGCTTTGAAATTGATAAGAACTTGGTTGGTTGTTTTATGGCATATCAACCCGTTTCGGTCGATGCAACCTCCGACCTTCTTCAGGTGCATCTTGTCGAACTTAGGAATGTTATAAATAATAGATAATATATCCAGTAATAAGTAAATAACACACACACACACACACACACACACGTGTATATGCAGTAATATATATAGTAACATATAGTAATAATAATGAGTAAGGCTCCTAAAATTCGCACCAGAATTCTCCGTAAGGGCCCGTGGCACAGTGGTTGGAAAATCAGTTGTAAAAAGTGATATTCTGCTGAAGGTTGAAGGTTCAATCCTCAATCGAAAAATACAATTGCGTTCAAAATTCCGTCCAAATTCCTGAGTTCGACAAGATACACCTGAAGAAGGTCGGAGATTACATCAACCGAAACATTGTGAAAATAACACTCGAGATGAGAACAGTAGTCCGATGAATGCAAATACTAGAAATATTTTCTT
The DNA here is from genome assembly GCF_053919585.1 of Euprymna scolopes. Lineage (NCBI taxonomy): Eukaryota > Metazoa > Mollusca > Cephalopoda > Sepiida > Sepiolidae > Euprymna > Euprymna scolopes. The sequence goes on along the minus strand of NC_136497.1, from coordinate 85,390,789 downwards.
ATGAATTTGCCTCTTTATGCGGACAGAATTAGATGCAAAGTCAGCTTTTTAATGTGGATAAAATCTAGCCCCCCCCCACCCCCACCTCCAACAGCAATCTGCATTAGCACAAAAAATAAAAAAAAATGACTCGGTATAGGAGTATCCCCACTTACTGCTTAAGAACAAAACAGACACTATAGTTTTAACTATTTGCAAAACTATGAAATACACTAGACTTTTTAACCCATTCAAAACGAGCAAAAGTTATAACCCATTCACATAGAACGAATGTTTTATTCCAAATTGATGGTTAAATTTGTGCTCATTTTTGCATTAAACAGGCCTAATCCCTATTAATCTCTAATTGTGCATCGAATGGATACCATAATACTTAGTTCGCTGCACCTTATCATAAAGGCCCATACAAAATTTTTGCCAGATCGCCCCAGTGGTTGCCAAGAAAAATAAAATATAAATGTTTACAAATTAAGCACAAAGTCATCGAAAGTATAAAGAGTGAGGGTGTGTGTGTGTCAGTGGTCACCCTTTGTCCAATTCTTAGCTTCAGTTATTTGCAGCCATCACATTGCCAGTGAGTCTAGCTGAGTGTTTGATGGACAGAGGATGACCACCAAGAAATAACATGGATGGTGGGACAACAATAAAATTAAGATTCTTTCAATGCTTTCTAAGGAATAGACGTCCTGCTGTTTTCTCTACCAGGCTGCTGTAGCCATAAGTATTTATAGCTTACACAAGCCAATCATATTTTTGTGAGGAAGAACCCGGATGTATTTATTCATTATATCATCAGTTTTAGAGACAGATCCCTGTAATTATATTTTTTCTTAAACTGTATTAGTCAAGATACTTAAACAAGTTTTGATCAAAAGGTGTTGTACATTATTATAAGGTCTGCATTTGTTCGTGCCTAACACCCATAAAAAGAAATAAAAGTAAGTCTCTACAATTATATAAATGCAACTTTGTCTGTGTGTGCGTATGTGAGTTCGTTCCTTATAGACTCCGAACAGATTTTCTTTAAAGTTTACAGAACTTTAGTATGTCTGGGAGTGATCTTTGTTTCAGAATATTACTGATAAGTGATAATCAAAATCGTTATTTTAATGTATCTATCATCGGTAAAGCCATTTTTTCCATGGCGTTGCTTAGCAACAATGATAGAACAATGGGCCATGAAAATTCTACTATGGGTACGTTGATTGCGTGTTATTTTTGCTTTTTTTTTCATCACATGGTCTGTAGGTTCAAACTCTGTACGTAAATTTCTGAACTTTTCTTTCATTAATTGCAAAGAATTTTATAAGATTTGAAAATTTACATGCTTTTTTAATGTTTTTTTTTTTTTTTTTGCATGCAAAATATATACATACATACAGTCTATAGGTTCAAATCCCGCACATAAATTTCTTAATGTTTTTTTTGTTTTTTTTTCGTTAACTGAAATTTATATAAAATAATTTTATAAAAGAAACAGTAGGTTCTCTAGAGTGCAATGTGGAATAACATATTTTAGACTAAGTTACTGCATGAAGGTATGTGAAGCTCCCCCCCCCCCGGGTGATTTCATGGATTTCGATTACAATAAATATATAGGAGTGTGAAATATTCATTGATCATCATTATTTGGTTCTTAAATAAACCAGCAATGTCTCAAAGAGATGAAAGAATATTCCTTCAATGAAAGTTATTTCAATTAATGTTAAATTACTCCTACTCACTACCATCTAATTAATTCAGAGTACATAGATCCTAACCCTGAATACTGAAAATTATAAAATATAATAAAATTAAAAAAAAAAAAAATTCTGTCATATGTTAAGTGTAAAAAGAGATAACGTTCCTCATTTACTCCCGGACAGTGCCAGGTTTGCTTGACAGTATAAAATAAATTTTATCTGAAGTAAAGCAAATATACTATAATCGGACACTCAACACTATTTGACTTTCCATCTAATTCTCTGCCTGTAAGTCATATCTGTGGAACTTACTAAGAAATTATTAAATGGAGAGAAAGAACAGATGGCAAGCAAAATATATTTTTAAGAAAACATGAAGAACAAAAAAAAAAAAAATCTACAATCCAATAAAATACAAAGTTATACCCAAATTGATCATCGATTTTTTTTTCTTATATTATTGCACATTTAAAGTTTTTAATATTTCATTCAAACAAAAATAATTCCAATAGGTTTAAAGCAAACACCAAAAACAACCACTGATGCATTTTTAAATTGAAACGAGAAAAAAAAAAAAAAAAAATCAAATATGTAACTTGGCATAAAAGTTTTTGTCTGGCATGAAACCAACCGCAAGAACTTGGAATTGAAAAGCATCAATTTGTCTGAATTGTGAAAGACATTCCAGCTAAAATTATAAGGAAATAAATGCAAGACAATTAATGTTCCAACGTGAACAAAGGTGAGATAATTTACAGAGTTTTGCTTATCACCAAATATTAATATTTACAGAGTTGAATGGAAATGAAAATTGATTATAAACCATCACCTTGTGATACGAACACTGCCTCCCCTTCTTTCTAGCCAATCGTTTCAGCAAAGGAAATGTTTTCCATGGCAAAGTGCCAGGTGACACCTTAATAACACAGGAAATGGAAAAGAAAAAAATATATATATTCAATCAACCATTTTTTTTTTCTTAATTCTTAGAAGATAAATTGAACCTTTGAAGTAATAGCAAGATTACACTTGCAGAGACTTGTACAGTTATTTATTTATTATGCCTCTTTGAGCTGTTTTTCTTTTAATCAATGATCCTATTTCAACTTTTAATGAAAAAAATATTGACTGTTTTATGTGTGTGTACACAAAACACACGCACGTATATATAACATAAAAAAAAAGCAAGAAGGCAGTAAACTAGCAAATACGCAATATGCAACGTTCACGACTTCCAGTCATTAGAACCCTAACCCGACATCTTTACTGTTATGCACTCATAGGTGTTTTAATTTCCCTTAATTCTCGTGTTAATAAATGCTGACCCAGGGGTAACGTTCTGGCAAATGGAGTCATAGGTGACTTTGTAGCTGGGTTTGAATCCCTTGACCATCAGTAATTATCTGATGCATACAACTCTAGTGTCCGTCGATATAAAAATAATTATCAATATATATATATATATATATATATATATATATATATATATATATATTGATATTGTTGTGGAGGCTCACCCATGCAGAAGAGATGAATACTTTCTGAAGAGGACACTTCACAGAACGTCTGAAACGTGTTAAAAGCTATTTCAATTATTTAAAAACATTATTACAATGATCTAAATATTATATATTTTTTTTTAATGAAAAATCCAAACACGGAATAATAAAATGTTAAAAAATACATATCAATTGTTGGTGACCTCTCTCATTTATATATATATATATATATATATATATATATATATATATATATATATATATATATATATATATATATATATATATATATATATATATATATTGTGATGGAATAATTCCAATATTTTTCCAGATTCCAATATAATTATCAATTCTATTCTAAACTAGCATTTCAGCCCAGCGTTGCCCGGGTGTTTGGAGGTATATGTTGAGCAAAAAAAAAGTGGTAGTAGGAAGGCAGGCTTGAACCCGTACCGCAAAGAAGTAAAAGAATAGGAAAAAAAAACCTGACTTCTTTGCTGTTACGACCACTGCCAAACCGGAAGTGATGTAGGTTTTAATTAAGGCTAGACCAAAAGGAGGGGATGATTTAAAAAAAATATTGGCGAAGAAAGAGACGCTCCCCCCTGTAGAAAAGTGCCCAGTTGAAGGTGAAGATATTAATGTTTTTTAGCCAATTTTTTGATATTTGTCGTGTGAAAGGTCAAACTTCAAAACGATACAGATCTTGTAAAAATCTATCACCTCTGTCGAAAGTTTTAGGCAGACATACATACATACGTACATACATTTATATATTGGTATCTCAAATTTTGGACCCAAACCGATTAAAAAGCTTGCCCTATCTCTGAATACTCATTATGTAAAATTTCAAATGTTTAGACCAGAAATGTTCTGAGTAATTTGGTAGAGACCGAAGCGGTCAATTTTTTTTTTAACTTTGACCCCTACTATGACACCTTAACATTTATTGTTTTGGGCACAAATCAAGTTATTAAGTTAGATCCATGTCCAAGGAATCTATATCTAAAATTTCAAGTGTTTAGACCCAAAATTGTCGGAGGAGTTTGGTAGAGTTCTCAAAGCTCAAATCGTTGAACTTGTATCTCTTAATCGCCAAATTTCTGTCCGAAAACTGATTACAAAGATTTTCCCAAATCTCAGTACCCTGTATATCAAATTTCGAGGCTGTAGACTTAAAATTGACAGAGTTATTGCGTAGAGAAATGTACACAGACAGACAGACAGATACACAGACACGTTCACTTTTATAGATACATAGATAGATTTCCAATTCTGATGCAATTACCGATATTGTTCGAAATTAGCAAAAGTAAAAAGCTCAATGTATTGTTAACTTATTGACGCCATAATAAAAACATGAATGGAAAAAAGAACTTAAATAAATAAAAAAAAAATAGATTGACAAAATCTAAACTTTGTATCCTCCTTCTCACGATACTGCCTCCCTTTCTCTGTCGTCCTAATTCCAGCAATAAGCTAAATTATATTACATAATTATTAGACTATTTCTATCTTGAGTGTAATGGTTAGTTGTATTATCTTTCGTAATAAACAGAGATTTATGGAAGAAAGCATGATACAAACCTTATAAAATCAGAGAGCAGGGTTCCAAAAACATATCAAGAGTGTAAAAGTGATAGACAAAAACTAGGTCACTTAATGAATTAATTTTAACTTATGGCTCATTAGAAGAATTAAAATAATATTTTTTTAAAACATAGTTTTGTCCTAGGAGTAAGTAATATTTATCTATAATATAAAAGGCAGGTGTCTTTGGGTGTATGTTTATGCCTCTAGCTAAAAGTCGTGCATGTAAAAGAAAGGAGAGGAAGTCAGTCTTTAATGAAACAAAAGTCTTCTACCTCCGCTCTTCTCACCATCATGAAGTATGGCAAAATTAACATTTCCAGATAGGCGAGAAAGGAAAGTAAGATTAGAGATGGGAAGTGCAAGAGATGAAAAATGGTAAACGAGAAAGAAAGATACTTTGAGAGAGGTAAAAAGAAAGAAAACAAGAAACAAAATTAAGCCATGGCAGAAGTCCTGTTTTGTTCTGAGTTACCAAAGAGCATAATTTCAATAAAAAGCAGAGAATTCAAAATTGTGAAGAACCTTGTATATGGTAACCCTTTTCAAGGCTACAACATTTACAAATTAAAGAATTCTATTTTTAAGGTAGTTCTCTTCAAGACATTAACTTTGACCATAGCTAATCAATTTTCATTAAAAAGATAAAAATGGAACACAAACCTGTGGATTTTGAAGAATTGCAATTTTTTTCTCATTTCCTTGTATATTATAAGAAAAAAAAATTGATTAAAATGTAATTTACTTGTAGTTGAATAAAGTGGTCCAATAAAACTAAGTAGAACAAATACAATTTTAAAAATTAAAGGAGATAACTGGAGAAAAAAATATACTTCAGCAATAAAACTATTCTGTCAACCTGCACTAATAAAAAAAATAAATACTCAAATGAAAAAGAAATGCAAAACTAAAAAAAAAAAAAAAAAACTAAAAAAAAAAAAATCACTGTAACAATTTCCATCAATTTCTGGAACCAATCTGGATAGCTGAAACTCTTTTTCCAAAGTACTGCCCACCCTTACCTCTCCATCATAACCGCAGCAAAACTGGTGCATAACAATACCAGTGATAAGCTGATAACCAACATAATGACAAAATATTCCTGCAAGGCACACACAATGGGAAACACTGTATGCTTGGAGGCCATTTTATATTTTTCATCTTTTTTTTTTCCACTTTGTCATATATTTTCAACATTACTGCTGCTGCTTTTCCTGTTGGCTTGTACCATTACCAATGCCATCCAATGAAATCGAAGCAATGGTAGAATCTGGTTGAGGGATGAAAGGCGGGGGGGGGGGGCGAGAGCTAGATGCTTACAAAGAAAAAGAGAAGAAATAAAAAAGAAAGGAAATGTCTTTTGTCTCTTTGGATTAAGACCCCTGAAAGGCAGAAGATACCAACTGCATGCAAACGAGTTTCGGCCTAAGGTGTTAACTTGAACTCAGACAGCTGCAACAAAGAAAACGGAAAGAAACAGAATATGTATATTATATATGTAAATATTTAAATCAAACAAGCAGACACATATGGAGTATATTGTTCCTTTAGTGTACTTATCTCTCTCTCATATATATATATATATATATATATATATATATATATATATATATATATATATATATATATATATATGTAAAGAAATCGAGCTTAGGTATTTCGGATGATGTCTAAACATCGTTAAACTCACGACTCACTCAGCAGCCGCTGATAGCGTAGTGGTTAGGAGCCTTGATTGTCGTACAGACGGTCGGGTTTCAATCCTGGCTTGAGGTAGTTGCCTGTCTACCCACACTGATGAGCTGTGAAACAGCGAAACAGTACTGTACGTGAATGATTATAACGCTCCTCATCTTGAGTTGAGCATATCGACAAGTGATACACGAATTACCATTAGCGTATAAGCGATGCTGTTTGTGTAAACAAATTGAGCTTAGGTATTTTGGACGATGTCAAAACATTGTTAAACTCACGACTCACTCAGCAGCATAGTGGTTAGGAGCCTTTACTGTCGTACACACGATTGGATTTCAATCCTGGCTTGAGGTAGTTGCCTGTCTAGCTGCACTGATGAGCTGTGAAACAGCACTGTATGTGGATGACTATATATATATATATATATATATATATATATATATATATATATATATATATATATATATATCAATGCTGGGACGATTTCAAAATTTTTTCCCGATTCCGATACAATTACTGATTCTGTTCTAAATTACAGATCAAAATTCCTTTAAATTTAAAAAAAATATTCAGCATTAACTTTTTTTGCAATTTAAAATTTTCTGATTACCATATAAACCCATTTAATATGTGCATATATTTTCTTAAATGCAAAAGCACATATGTGACATGTGATCTATAGATATTGATTTTATTGGTAATTTAAAATCAATACTTGTTTATCATTAGTACCAGTAATGGAAAATAAAGTTTTAAACAAAAGAAAAAAGAGACCAAAAGAATAATAATAAAAAAAAAAAAATCGTTTCTAGAATTGGAAAATAGGCAGAAATATTTCCTTTTCCAATACTCTTAAATGTTCCAATTTTTCCAATTCCCGATTTCGATTAATCATCCCAATGCATACACACATACATTTAAATTGATATTAACTATTATTTTCTTACCTACAGACATGAAAATAATTAGTGTAAGAAGTTATAATTACTGCTGGTCAGGACAATCGAATATAGTCATAAAGTTACTCAACACTTTGTAGGCTAGCATTCTACCCCAAGGCCACCGGCAATTAACACAAGAATTGACTGAAACTTAATATCTATAAATACCAAATATCAGGCATACATAGTAAACATTCACAAAGTATTCAAGTCGAAATATTGCATTTGCACCAAAGTTGACCGCTTTTTTCTTAATTTGCTAAAGAGAGTTTAACTTTAATTTCTTAAACGTGCTTTAGAACTATAATATTTTTAAATAATTATTACTTATTTTTATACCTATAGACACAAGTGTTTCCTGTTTATGTATATATAGAAATTAAATAGTAAGTAGACGAAAATAATAAAAAGATCATTTACATATGTTCCAAGAATTCAAAACAATAACAATTTAGATATGTGTACGATCGTTTCACAGACGATATCAATCTTATACATTTATAATCTCTTCATCAACACAAGAGAGGTTTAAGAGAGGATTGACACCCACTTAATATCAAAACAATGGCATCAGGACCAATTGGATTATACATGGAATTGATGGATAAATTTTAATGTTAAAAAATTTTCAGTCTTTCTAGTGTCTTATCAGTGGAAGAGAAATATGGGCGCTTCTACAGAATTGGGACAAGATTTTGTAGTCGATAGAGTTTTCAGATAAAAAAAACAATGGTTTCAACTGATTTTTTTGCCAGTGGAAAAGAAATATGTTATCTATTATAGAGATCTCAACTGTCTATTTAAATGTATGTTTGCATGTCTGCCTGAAACTTTTGACAGGAGCGATGGATTTTCATGAGATCGGTATTCTTTTGAAGCTCGACCCTTTGGACGACAAATATAAAAAAATTGGCCCAAAACATTAATTCCTTCACCCTCAACTGGGTAGTTTTCTATAAGAAAGGTGTTTTGTTGTACCTATTTACTATGCCTCCCCACGGGACAGAGTTAGACACCAGGGTCGTTTTTTAACGTGGAGAAAAGGTACAAAAATAAAAATTGTCTCAGTCGTGAAGGATTTCTCCTCCACCGAAAGAGAACAAGAAATAGAAGTGCAGCATCTGAAGAACAGATACTACACTTTGATCTTGTCCCGAAAGGTGTTTTGTTGTAGCTGACATTTTTTGCAAGTCATTCAAACCTTGTGTCAGTGACGTCACATAAAACACGTTTTTTTTTACCGCCCGTGACGTCACAACCGCGGTAGGTGCATCGATAAGACCGTTTTTTTTTTTTCAACCTCTTTTTCCTGAGGCACGTTACGGGTTCGAGCCTACTTACTACTACTATTTTTTTTTGTTGCACTCACAATTTCCCTTTGTTTTTGTTTGTTTGCTCAACCATCACCCTTACACACACCTCCACTTTCTTTTCCGCCTCTGCGTCATGGGTTCAAGCTTTGCCTGCCTACTACAACTTCTTTTTTTTTTCTTTTTTTTTTTTTTTAGCTCAACACACATCTACAAACACCCAAGTAACACCGTGCATCCAGACTAGTTGCTTAAATTCTTGGAACATGTGTATGATCTTGGATTAATTTCATTTACTTTCTACTTTACTTTAGCTTTGGAAGATCTGACTTTTCTTCTATGAAGCTCATTATATATCTGAAGCATTTTTAATGACTGGTTGTAATTCCTGTGCTTCTCCTACCATTATAAAGATTATTCTATCCACTGATGTTCTCATGTTTCAGCTTCACACCATTATTTCTTATGCATATCACTCACTTTATTGCACAACACTATATACTTTTCTTTTTTTTTTTACAAGGTGGTCACCACTTATCAAAGCCCGGAAGCCACTCAAGGATAAGGGTTATTGTAAGTACAGTACGTTAGTGTGGAGATTTAATAAAGTGTCTACTTAAGGGAGCGGTTCATCAGAAATTTGAAAATTAATTGCCAACAACCTTTTTCTTTCTGAAATAGAATCTAGAATTGCAATGTTTAATTTCAGAAGAGTTTCTGATAGGTAGCTGTTCTGTATAAGTCTCGGACTAAAATTTTGTAGCAAAGAGCAAAAGATCTTTCTCGTATTGACACAAAAGATTTATGCACCAGAATGCTAAAAGATTCAATATATTTATGGAGCAATTCTGGTTTCTGATTGGTTGCTAGCAGAACGTGGCTCCATTTGATTGGTCAGTTCCTATCGCCTTCCAACTTTTGGTGATCATACCCTCTTATTATATCAAAAATACTGCAACATAAAACAAAGTATCTTCGCATCAACAACAAGTATATCTTCAAATATTGTACTGGTATTTTATTTTCTTCAAATTATTCATCCCGAGGAAGTTTTGAAGTAAAGACATAATGTTGCTGAACATATAACTTGGTTTGTTCCTTTTTCATCAATCGGGATATTATTTCCACAATTTTCATCATATACAAATTTAATGGTTAAAGTTAAATTCTGTAAATCAAAATATAAACACATATAATTTCTAAGTTAAGAATTTATTGTTTGACACAAGGAATATATATATAGAGAAATTATATTTATTTCCTTAATCCATGGATTTTCAATAATGGCTCATATCATAAGAGAAAATGAAATACAGTTAGCAAAAATGTTCAGCTGTGAACAAACACGAACTTTGCTTTTCAGCACGTATATTGAAAATGTTATTTGAATGGTGAATAAGAGTTATAGGAAAAGGAATTTTATACAACCTGGGCAGTTCATTATCAGAATGAATTCAATATTTTCTGGGGTATTACTGCCAGGTCGAAGGAGTAGTGATCCAGGAGAAAAATATATATTACTCTATTTTTTAAATATTAAGCTTTATCTTTTTGGCAAGGATTATTCTGAAAGTATTACTTCAATGTAAAATCTGACAAGATAATTCACTTGATCTTTAATCTGTGACTTATCTCACTATATATATATAAATATATATATATATATATATATATATATATATATATATATATATATATATATATATATTACTATCCACTTATTAAGTGTCTCCTTTTCAGATTAAATATGTTTTTAACTCTTTTTTAAAATGCTTTATTAACTATTTGCTCTTTATATATATTATGTATAGTAAGTTATAAAATATATATGGCGATTAAGCTACACTGAATATTCCGCGTTTCATCCACTGTAGGACTCTTCAGGCTTATGCATAAGAGTCCTGAGTGGATGAAACGCTGAAGAGTCCTAGAGTGGATGTAACGCGGAATATTTAGTGTAGCTTAATCGCCATATATATTTTATAAATTACTAACTAGCTCTACCTATGTATTGAGCACTTTTTAAGTAAATACTTAAAGTTTATGCATAAATTTATACTTTCGTCTATTAATTTTATGTGAGTAAATTAAGTAGTTATATTATATATCTATATACATACATACACACACACACACACTAACATCCAATGTAATATACACTAACATCCAATGTAATATCTGACAGGATAATTCACTTGATTTTTAATCTGTGACTTATCTCACTATATATGTATATATATATATATATATATATATTTTTTTTTTTTACATAGGCGTCACCACTTATCAAGGCCGATAGGCCACTCAAGGATAAGGGTTAAAGAGTGTAGAGTAGTCAAAAGGACAATATAGTAATCGATAGTAATGGAAGTTTGGTAAATTTGTTAACTTAAGTGGAACGGCTCATAAGAAACTTGTTCACATTGGACTTGAGGACAACCATATTATAGACAGCTGGAAAGCAGGAAAACGGAAGACAATTCCACAGGCGTGCAGTTCTAAGAAAGAAGCTTTGATCATGGAATCTATGTTTAGGTTTAGACACAGATAAAGAGTGGGGAAAATTATTGATAATGTTTTCAGCTAGTCTAGTGTTTCTTGTGAAAGTTTGGCGAGGGGGGACCATAGATTGAAGCTCAGTCGAACACTTTCCATGAAAATAACGATAAATCAATATAAATTGAAAAATTGAAATAAAAGGTCTGGATTTAAAATTTATAAGAAAATTAATATGGGTTAGAGATAGAAATAAGTAGAGAAAAATATATATTTTTGAATTTACATAATAAATTTGCTTTAAAAATATATAGAGATATTTACCTTTTAATTTTTCTTTTTTTTTTATTTCAATTTTTCAGATTCATCTGCCTTACTTTTAATGCTAGGTTTATTTATGGTGTCTTTTAAATTCAATAAAAACCCTCCAAAATTTGTTGATGAGGAGACCTTTCTTACCAAAAAACTATATATAATTATTCTACATAACTTGATGTATACCACAATAAAAAGCATTGTTTTCCGAAACGATCGTACAGATAATTGATTTTGTTGTTGTTCCTTCTTATGAAACGGATTTTTAATTTAATTAAAATTTGATTTTTAAATTTTAAATTATCAATCACATTACTTAATATTGAATTAGCTCTAGGACATTTAACTATGGAGCTTATTATATATCTAAATTACAACGAGCACTTTCTATTTCCTGTATTTTAATTAAACTAGTAATTTCACTGCTACATTAAAATACACTCAGCTCTTTAGACTATTGTTCTAATCTCCTTTAAATTATATATATATATATATATATATATATATATATATATATATATTCACTTGTTATTCCTTCAGATTCAAGCAAGCATATATATATATATATATATATATATATATATATATATATATATAACTACTTCATTTAATCACATAAAATTAATATACGAAAGTATAAATTTATGCGTAAACTTTAAGTATTTACTTCAACAGTGCTCAATACGTAGGTAGAGCTAGATAGTAAGTTATAAAATATATATGGCAATTAAGCTACACAAAATATCCCGCACTTCATCCACGCTAGGATTCATCAGGCTTATGCGAGAATTTTGTGGTTGTCTCACGTTTTTTTATACACACCTTCTACTGAGTTTTTAGTAAGCCAATCAGCTTTCTAGTTTCCACTGCACCCTTCTTAATCAGCCAATGAGCAGGCACTTACAGGACAAAGGCCCAATTGACCTCCAGTTGACCCGTTCCTTTATGTGTGCTATTTTAGTGGGGATCGTAGATATCTAGTGTCCTGACCTATTTTAAATCTAGGTTAGATTTTTTTTTTATATGCTAGTTTATATATATGTGTGTGTGTGTGTGTGTGTGTGTGTGATAGTTTATGCATATGTATGTTTATTTATTGTTTTATTTGTTTATTTTCTATTGATATTGTTAGTTTTAAAATTATTTTGTATCTCTATCTTAGAGTAAATTTTATCCTGTGAACACAGTTCTTCACTATTTCTCTCCTACAGTTTAATAAATGTCTCTACATGTATTTGCTTGTCTTACTATTTTTCATTTGACTACCGGCGAACGTCCGCTTTCATTGAGTTTCCAGTATTTATTTACTAGAGTTGTTTTCATTTGGTGTTTTTTTATTACTGAATGTACTTTTTTGGTCATAATATCGAGTTTTGAAATCTAAGGAAGTCATACCTACGTAATATTTCTTGTTATTCAGGTTTCTTTTGCAAATATTGTGCTCTGGTAAACTATGTTTTTGGTTAGACATTTATTTTGAAGTGGACAAAGTGTGCAGTATCTACAGTTGCATTTATCTTGTTCGTTATTAGTATTTTTATTACCAGAGCTGATTTATTATTATTATTAGTTCTACTAGTTACATGTGTCCTTTGTGTTAGTTTTATTTTTGTTATGGTGTCCACTTTTTTATTGTTTATTTTGTTCTTGTTTTCATCGCTTTTATTTAATATTTTGTTATTATGTGCTTTAATTATCCTCTCTAAATTTTTGCAGCAGCTATAAGATAACTTTAGGTAATTTTTATTGAAAATTCTGTGTAAGGGATTGGTTGCGGGGAAGTGCGTTTTGATAAGATCTAGATATTTCTTGCCAAGTTTTGTTTTTAACATTCACACACACATATATATATATATATATATATATATATATATATATATAAACTAGCATATAAAAAATACATTTAACCTAGATTTAAAATAGGTCAGGACACTAGATATCTACGCTCCCCGCTAAAATAGCACACACAAAGGAATGGGTCAACTGGGCCTTTGTCCTGTAAGTGGCTGCTTATTGGCTGATTAGGAAGGGTGCGGTGGAAACTAGAAAGCTGATTAGCTAACTAAAAACTCAATGGAAGGTGCATATATAAAAACGCAAGACAACCACAAAATTCTCACATAAGCCTGATGAATCTTAGCGTAGATGAAATGCAGAATATTCTGTGTAGCTTAATCGACATATATATTTTATAACTTACTATATATATATATATATGATTCACCTGTTATCCTATCTTTTAAAAAATGGAATCAAACGACTGTTAAAGATAAGCTTGCAAGCAAGCAAGGTTCACAGAGTTTTGTAATTATGTGTGTGTATGTTTATATATCTTTAACAAGTTGACAAGAATGTTCTTGCGGTTTTTAACGTTTAAATCCAGATAAACATATCAAACAAAAATTTATTGATCAAAATAAGCACCATCAGAATCAACACACTTTTGCCAACGCAAAACAAGTGCATTTATGTCAGTAACATCAAAATCACATGTTTTGTTGAAGATTAAGTCGCTTAAGGTGTTTTTGATATCGCTTAGAATTTTTAAGCATTCTCACATAGAAAGTGGTAGTCAGTAGGTGGGAGGTCTAGAGAGTATAGCAGATGAGGCAGAGTTTCGTAACCTAATTCATTCAACTTTTGCAGGATCGGTTTAGCTACTTGCAGTTGGGCATTGTCATGGAGAAGAATTGGGCCTTTTGTCTTGACTAATGCTGAGTTTTGCCAAAGTTTCTGATGCATTTCAGCCATTAATTGACAGTACTTCTCTGCAGTAATGGTTTCGCCTGCCTTCAAGTAACTGTAATGGATTAGACCGGTTGCAGGCTACCAAAGAGTTAGCATGATCTTCTTTTGATGTTTACAGAAGTGTTTTAGAGCTTTGTTGGTATCTAACCACTGAGCTGAGCATCGCCAGTTGTCGTAAAGAACTCACTTTTCATCGCAAGTCATAACCTGGTCGAGAAACGGGTAATTCTTGTTGCATTAAAGGGAAGATGACACTTCACAATGGCGTTTCTTTTGGTTGTTGTTCAATTCGTGAGGCACTCATTTATCAGCTTTTCAGCCAAGCTTGAACTGAAATAAGAAAATTATATGAACTTGCTTTTTTTTTCCATCTTGTATTCGACGTTCTGAAAAGGCATAATTGTGTCGAAACGTTTGTAATTCAAAAGATTAGATAGAGCGAAAAACGTCCTTTAAAATGATACATAAACTAAAGGTATTATAATGAAAAATTATTTGAAAATATATCGTTTGAAATTAAAATTAAAAATTATGCAAGAACTCTCTCGTCAACTTCATATATATATATATATATATATATATATATATATACTAGCTTTACTCAACCAGCATAGCCTAATAGTTTTTCTAGTTTCATATTCGTTTTCATTTGTCTTTTAAAATTGTATAAAAGCTTTCAATTTTTTTTTTTAACTCTTAAATTGAAGGTTGGGATTATGTGTTGCTTAGAGAGAAATGATATGAGAACGATACAAATACGAGTCCAAAAGACGAGCTTAGTTTTGACAGCTTCAGATAAAGATTAAATTTAGTTAGTATAGGGAGAGGTGTACAGAACAGAAACTTTGATGGTCTGGTTACGGTCTAAGAATGGATGAGACGTTTTTGGTTAGTAAATGTAGAAAAGTTGAGGTAGCAGGTTCAGTTCATAATGGAAGATCAAGAAAAACCTGGGAAGAAGTGATAAAAATGGACTTTAGAAAAAGCGGGACCAATAAACATCTGACCAGATAGGTTAGTTTGGAAGTACATTTCTTAACTGTTCAATGCATGCCAGAGTGTAAAGTGAACATTAAACAGAATATGATGATAAAATTTATGTTATTAGGTTGGTGCAAAAATAATATTGTGTTTTTGGATGTTCAACTTATATATATATATATATATATATATAGTATACTTTTGGCACATTTAATAAGTTCCCCATTAGAACTCTTTATTTTTCGACACAATATTATTTAGGTTGCTATCGATTTTCTCCTGACGAGATGATAGCCGAAAGAGCTCTCGAGAAACTTCCGCCTATTATTTTTAAAACTATATATAAATTCTGTACCTCTAAACATTTATTTAAATATCTTCAGAAGAGGTACACACAACAACAAATAGAAATATGTAATAATATTGTACGATTAAGGAGTAGAATTAGATCTACCAATCTCTCCTTAGTTTTTTTGCGTTCTTGTCTGGAACAAGATGTGGCCCCAGTGTACATTAGTAAATGTATTGCTGCATCTAGAGTGAAGCCGAGTTTATCTATGGAGCGTGCGTTTATACGTGACGACATGAATAAGTTGACGGAGAATCTTGAGACGTATATTAGTAATCGTCATCAACTTTGGTCCGTAGTGAAGGGGCTCCTTTCCTTTTTTGACTTTTTCCGTTTTTGCAAATATTCATCTATTGGTGATCAATTTGCTAGGCAAAATGCTTCCAAAGATAATAGTAAACAACTTGCTCTTCTGGTTCGCAGAAGATATGGGTGTGAACCCATTAATGGAAGCAAACATATTTTCAATTTTTCCAAAACTTTTCTTACAGAAATTGAAAATAGAGTTTTGTCTAGGGGTTTAAATTTTTGTATTCCCCCTACGAGTATAAATAGAGAACACTTTCTGCCTTTGAAGTTTTGTTCTCCCAACTTAGACATAATGTGCCGAATTCCCCAGAAAAAATTGTTGGGGTGAAATCTAATTTAGTTGCCTTAGCTCACCGATATAGTAACATTCCTGTCGATCATAGCGACTTTGTCTGGAACATAACGCAATTTAAGACTATGAAAGCGTTAAAATCTAATACTGATATTTATCTGTGTAAACCAGACAAAGGTGCAGGAGTGGTGATTATGGATAAATCGGACTACGTTGAGAAAATGGCAGTTATTCTCAATGATGGTTCGAAATTCCGTAAACTCGGCTCTGTCAAGTTGACGGATAATACTTGCAAGAACGAGGCTAAAATGCGAAGACGTCTACTTGCATTATTTAAAAAGAAGGTTTTTTGCAAGGATGTCTATGACAGGATCAGGCCTTCTGGGTCACAACGTCCCAGAATGTATGGTCTCCCCAAAATCCATAAGCAAGGTGTTCCACTGAGACCTATTTTATCAATGGTTGGTTCAGCACAACATTCTTTGGCTCAGTGGCTTGTGGAAATTCTGCAACCTGTGCGCGAGTTATACACCATGCATTGTATCCCAGATTCTTTTCGGTTCGTTGATTGTGTACGTGGGTTGGATTCAAATGCAGAGACGTCTTTTATGTGCTCATTTGATGTCTCTAGTCTTTTTACCAACATACCGTTGGATGAGACTATATGCATATGTACCAACGCTTTATATGATGGTCGCCTGACTGCTCCACGGTTTTCTAAAGAGATTCTTATTGAACTCATTTTAATGTGCATTAAATCCGTGGAATTTAGTTTTTGTGATATTATGTACTGTCAGGTTGACATGGTTTCAATGGGGAGTCCGTTGGCCCCAACTTTAGCGGATATTTTCGTCGGGTACCATGAATCCGTTATGATTAATTCTACAACTAAACCCACTGCATATTTCAGATATGTTGACGACACTTTTGCTATTTTTCCATTGCAAAGTGAAGCGTCGATATTTTTTAATAGGTTGAATTCTTTACATGGGGCTCTTAAGTTCACTATGGAAAGTGAGAAGGACAATTCGCTTCCTTTCTTGGATGTTCTTGTCGAACGCTCAAGGGGGGGCTTTCTCACCACAATTTATAGAAAGCCGACATTTACTGGCCTATATGTGAACTGGTTGTCTTTTGTACCAAAATCACGTAAGGTCGGCCTAATTAATACTTTGGTACATAGAGCCCTCATGATTTGTTCGTCTAACAGATTAGATGTTGAACTCGATAAGATCAGGGAAATATTCATCAATAATGGTTATCCTGTTGACCTTATTGATGACTGTATTTTCAAAAAGGTTGCGGATTTTAAATCCCCTAAAAAGTTTGGACCCTTGAAATGCCCGGTTTATTTGAAATTACTGTGGATTGGGGAGGGGAGTAATAGAATTTCCAAACAGATTCGAAGAAGTATTTACGACTGCTTCAATTCTGTGTCCTTGCGTTTGGTATATACTACAAGACCTGCTTTTCCGTCTTTTCGCAAGGATAGTTTGCCTTACATCCAAAATAGTAATATTGTATATCAGTTTAGATGTCAGTGCGATGCTGGTTATGTTGGGCGAACATCCTTGCACATTTTGACTCATATAAACCAGCATGTTCCATCGAAGATCAGACAAGGGAGGATGGGTTCTGGTGGTCTCCCTCCTTCTGCAGCCTTGGACTCTGCTATTGGCCAGCATTTGGTTGACAACCCGTGCTGTGCCGATAGATATAAAATAGATTGGTTCGAGGTGCTACATAGAGCGCACTCCAAAAACCATTTAAAGATTTTGGAGGCCGTCTCTTTTGCGGTGCGTCAACCTTCTTTGTGCTGGCAAAAAGAAACATCAAACGCATTGTTTCTCGTTGGGGAACTTTGAATCTTTTCTCCCGCTTTTTTTATTTTTATTTTTTATTTTTTTTTATTTTTCTCCCTCGTTGTGCCAATATTTTAATCGTTTTTAAACGTAAATAAATTTATTTAGTGTCCCCGTACTTTTGGCACATTTAATAAGTTCCCCATTAGAACTCTTTATTTTTCGACACAATATTATTTAGGTTGCTATCGATTTTCTCCTGACGAGATGATAGCCGAAAGCGCTCTCAAGAAACTTCCGCCTATTATTTTTAAAACTATATATAAATTCTGTACCTCTAAACATTTCTCTCTCTCTCTCTCATATATATATATATATATATATATATATATATAAAACAACATTATTTCTGTACAAACCTAATAAAACCCAGGACGGGTAACATTGTGCAAACAGAACCGTTTTGCACCACTTCTATGCCTACTGACCAGGCTCCGCCTTGCTTAACTTTAGTGATTTGTCAATGTGATAATGGTGTATTTAAAAGTTCAGAGTTGAGATTAGGTTGTTTTACTTTATGGCACGAACTCTATTTGGGTTATTTTAATGAAGAAGCCAGTAATTTTGGAAAATGTTTTTATGCTGAATGTTGTTTATGTCAACATATATTTATTCATGGTCTTTGGTTTGTGAGTTTTGTTTTATAGTATAGCTACCCTTTTTGGGGTAATTACTGCCAAATATGGTAATTTTGGTGAGAAAAAAAGTTTTATGCTTCAAGCTCTTTATATCTTCAGATATTTTGTTTATTGTGTTCTTAGTTTTATTGTTTTGTAAAGAAAAATGTTTTTTTTTTTAGTGTTGCAGAACAAAGGGAAAAATAAAAAACAAAAAACAAAACCAATGCTTAATGTATTTTAGTCAGGAAGCCGATATCTTCATACAGCTTGATCTGGTAGCACCAGATGAGTTGAAATTAGAAAAAAGAAAAATTAACTGTGATATGATATCAATAAGGTATGGAGTCTGGAATAAGAACACTCTAACCAACTTAAGTGATGAGTTTGGTTAAAAATTCCAAGAAAGTTATCAAGTATGACAAAGACATTTGAATTTATTTTAGATAGAATTTTGAAGTTAAATTCAATTTTTACAGTATTTTTTATTTATTGAATTGTGAGGTTAAAGTACAGAATAGTTAATAGTTAAGACCACCTCTCCTCCTCACGTTAAAAATAGGTTTCTAAATAACGTTATTAATTCAGCATGGTCCGTATTCTGCATAAGTATCCACTTGTTTGATAACAGTTGATGCTGTTTCTCAGCATCTGTTACATTATCCTTTTTTGCCTTTTATTTTGCATAATTTTTTCTTGAATACAGACTTTCACAAGGACTTCCTGTTAAGTATATTTTTTGTAGCAGATATTTTACCTCTTTCCTAAGAATGGATTCTCACTCAGTTTATTGTATTCCTTCCAATCTGATTGCACTTGAGCATATTTGATGCTGATCAATTGTGCAGTGATGTCGTTTTGTTTGTACACGAACATCTGAATCCCCAAAAGCATGCTCACCTCACATATTTATTTGAGGGCAGTTCGTCGCATAATCTGCATCTCTTACAAAACGTCATGCAACCGATTGTAGTGACTAGGAGGAACTTGCTGAAGATCTTGATTAAACATTCTAAAACAAGGTCAGAGGTTTTGATTTGGTCTTGTTTGGTTTTTTTGTTTTAGACATATCAAGTTTTTTTTTTTTTTTTTCAGGTTTATATTAATGCCAAATCCATTTATTTTATTAAACGTTTTTATGTTTTAGGCCTTTTTTCTATTTTCAAATATTTATTCATGATCTTTGGTTTGATTGATTTGTTTTATGGCATATCAACCCTTTTCAAGTTATTTAATGCAGAATCTGGTCACTTTTGTAAAAGTTTGCATGCCGCAAGTTCTTTATATTTTCAAAATTTTATTCATGAAGTTTGGTTTGATGGTTTTGTTTTATGGAATATCAACCTTTTTCAAGTCGTTTAGTGCAGAAACTGGTTATTTTCGTAAAAAATGTTCATGCTTCGAGTTCTTCATATTTTCAAATATTTATTCATGATATTTGGTTTGCTTGTTTTGTAGAGGAAATTGATTTTTTTTTTTTTTCTTTGTCGAACATAATCAAGCTTTGCAAAGGAAAAAGAAAGAAAAAAAAACTCATCAATATTTGGTGCCTTGTAGGTTAGGAAGCCAATATCTTCAGACAGCCTGATCAGGTAGTTTTGTGACAACATGCAGATAAATTATCATTCTCACAGAATCAACTACTACATGCACCTATCAGAATTCAATAATAATTGTGCATTGTTGAGACAGAATATCAAATTCAGAGCTTACAATACTGATGCAAGTCATGAAGTCGAAAACAGCGACAATTCTTCAGGCCTTTATCACTTTAATTTCCATTTTAATTTATTCTTTGAGCTAGTTTTTTTTTTAACGTTGTGGATAAATGCTTTTTATCATAATTGGAAAATAGTTTATTCATTCACTTTAAATTCTTTATGTGACTAAAATAATTTACAAGAAATTAAATGAAAACATAGTGGAAAATTTGATTTTCTTTGTTTATATTTTGCTTGATAACATTTTGGTTCATTAAAAATTTAATGCTCAGACGATACCGTGATGATTAAATTTAAATTTGAAAATCCTATTTAGATAATGAAGAATAATCCAACCAAAAAAAAAAAAAAAAAAAAAATGAAAAGTAATTTTTCTAATGACTCACCATATTTTGCACCGTCATAAATTGATCTGGGGTGGGATTTTGCTGATTGTCGGGTTACTTGAGGGTATTTGTGTCGAGTGTTGATTACTAGTATAAACGCACACAAAGTTACCTTACAAAACAATGTGGAAATATTGTTGGACAGCCGTGACACTTTTGTTCGTCTGTGTAGATACATAAATATTTTAATTTTAACCCATACTCAAATATAAAGCTTTTCCTCATAAAGGACAAAGAAAGAAACCAAAATAAAATGTGTTTTTTTTTTATATTCCCATAAATATCTTAACAAAAAAACAAAACAAAAAAAAAAAGACAAAGACATTGTTGCTGAATATAAAACAGAGTGAAAAATAAGACTCTTAAAAGCCGACTAGAAAGATTTGAAACACTGAGATAAAGAAGACAAATGTATTATATATATATATATATATATATATATATATATATATATATATATATATATATATATATATATATATATGTATGAGAATTGGATGAATTGAAGTAAAAATGTGATGATAAAACAAAAAGGAAGTAGGAGCTAATGTTATAAAGGTAAATGGAAAAAAGTCCAAGGTGTGCAAAATAGATAAAAGTTGGCTTTGGGCAAAGCAGTGGCAATGATAGGATCTGAGAAGAAAACCAAATGAAAAGATATATGCAATAGTAAATAAGGAGTAGAGAAATGCATAAGAAGAACCAATAATAAGCTACAATAGAAGAATTTTCTGGTAGGCTGAAAAAAAATAAAATAAAAATAACCTTGGCTTAAGGTGGAGGCTGTGACGGTGAATGAGACACAGAGATGATGGCTAAATAAAAAAAAAAAAAGACCCAAACATGGCTTAAGTAAGACACGAGAATAGAAAAAAAAAAAAAAGAAATGGGCGTACTTTGTAAAAACAATACCAAAATGCAAAAACAATGCAAGGATGGAATAAAGCAAAAAAGCTGAGCAAGCGGAATACGAACAAGTGGCATTGCATGTGACCTGAAACAATAAATGCTATAGACGACAAAAATTTAAGGAAACAAAGAATGCTATGGATAGAATTTCGGATTTATAATTTCATATTAAATTGTTTAAAAGCATAGAAGAAAATCTTGGCTTGTTCACTGATAAATATATCTGGCAAATATCTTTTCAATTCTAAATGCATGTGTACATTGGTATACATTATATATACAGGTAGATGCATATATATATATATATATATATATATATATATATTATATATACGAGCAGGGAGACCCGACGTTGTTTGGAGTTGAATAAGGATAAACAAATATTCCATCATCCTATACTTTTATTGTCATTTAAATCAGTGAAATCGCCCAGTTTTCAATCAAATCAATTAATTGCCTGCTTGAAATCACTCTCCCCCGACCGCAG
This sequence comes from Euprymna scolopes, assembly GCF_053919585.1. Lineage (NCBI taxonomy): Eukaryota > Metazoa > Mollusca > Cephalopoda > Sepiida > Sepiolidae > Euprymna > Euprymna scolopes. The sequence continues at coordinate 85,368,597 of NC_136497.1, read as the reverse complement.
TGTAACGGAAGCAATGTTCACATGCCTCACCACAGTGACAGTCTACAATACATTGTAATCCACATTGCACTGTAGAGAATCTATTATTGACTTTATAAAATTATCTGTAAATAATGGCTTCATTTAAAGTTTAAAATGCAAAAGTTAAGTGTCATGGTTTGTGTTCTAAACAGAAACAATCATTTCGAATGTGCCGCTGTCTTTTTAAAAGAATCTATAGTTGATTTCATAGGCTTCACCTTTCTGCTTGTGCGGTGATAAAACTTCTAAAATGCACTTGTGATCTTAGCACAGGCTGTATACAAGTGTTACCTTTGGTTAAAATCGGACTTCTATAACAGAATTGTTTTAATTATCGATACTTATCGAAAGCATTGCAATACAAAACCTACAAGAACACTCCCAGACACATAAAGTACCTTCATGTGAAATATAAACATTTTTTTTTCCTGTTTTTATGTTGGACTTCTTTCCACAATCATTATCATATATCAGTTGTACAGGGTATCCAAAAAGTTACTGAAAGGTTTTGAACTTAAATAGATTCTTTATTTTTGATATCTTTTTGTAATTTTAACACAATCTGACGAAGACATTGGGGAATAAAAAAAAAATATGCAAAATTCAAACAATCTTTATTTATGAAAAACATCTTTTAAATGTTGCCTATTTTCAGTTTCGTATATTGTGCTCTTTCCAAAACATAATTCATGACAAATTGCAGAATCTCTGGATTGCGATTTAACTGCCTTATTTCGTTCCTGATGTTTTCCTTCAATTCTTGCAGGGTCTGGGATTTTGTTAACATAGACTCTTTCTTTAAGATATCCCCACAAGAAAAAGTCGGGGCTAATCAAATCTGGGGAATGTGGTGGCTATCTGACATTGCCATGTGAAGCTGAAAATGCGCAACATTTAAAAGACATTATTTTTCATGAATAAAATTTTTTTGAATTTTACATTTTTAAAAAAAATTTCCCAACGTCTTAGTCAGATTGTGTAAAAATTACAGAAAGATAAAAAATAAAGAATCTATTTAAATCCCAAACCCTTCAGTAACTTTTTGGACACACTGTATATCATATATTTCATGACTAGTAAGCATTTTAGCTGCAGAGTTTCCTTTTTCCAAACGTGTTGCCATAGGTTGACTGAGGAACCCTATCTACTATTTTGAAAGGATAAATCCTATTAAATAATACTCCTAATTGTTTTTTTTTTATTTTTTACTTGGTATCGTTGTTTATCAAGGCCTGGAAGCCACTTTAGGATAAGTGTTAATGAGTGTTAGGTAGATGATTGACAACACCACATCCATCAGTAATGGTGGAACTTGGGTAAGAATTTGATTATTTAAGAGGACGACTCAACAAGAACTTATTTACATTAGACTTGAAAACGGCTATATAATAGTCAGCTGGGAAGTAGTTCCATGGTATTGTGTTCTACAGAAGGAGAGTTCTAAAGAAACTTTGCTCAAGGAATTTTTGTTTAGTTTTAGGCAGAGATAGAGAGTGAGTGACATTGTTGACAGTTGTTGTAGCTGGATGAGGAATTGTTATGAATTCATCATCAGGGTTTGGCATTTAAGGTGCTGTGAGTGTTACAACAACAAACAACGTCACATGCCTTCTCATCATGTGTTCCAATTCAAAGGGTTGATATTAGCTATGCTGCATACAATCAAATCACTTAATTGCTCAAACCAGATATCCCTCAGTTCACGTTTCCTAGTGCCTGTCCAGGCATATTATGGAATTGATGGCAAGCTGTACATAGCCAAGCCATCTGAGATGCTGAGCACGTAAAGCATCCATAATCCTACCAACACTGGAAAAATAAAAGTAACCAGACCTATAGTGTGCGTTTCTGTTAAAAGAAGAGAACAGAGATAGTAAATACCAACTCTGGTGTCATATTAGTGCTGGGATGATTAATCAGAATTAAGAATCAGAAAAATCGGAACTTTTTGGGATATTGAAATGGGGAAAATTTGTGCATATTTGCCGATGCCCAAACAAATTCCTTTGTCTTTCTTTTTATTTAGCTTTGTTTAAAATAAAATCTTCTACTGCTGGTAGTGATGGCAAACTTCTGTCTCTTGAGACAATGGCATTCTGTACCTAGTTTGGTTTACTACAGAATCTGTTCTGGCTAAATAGTCCAATTTTAGATTTGCAGCTATGTTGGCAGTTGCTGCAGATGTAGTCAATGGTAGGGATGGTGGAGATGGCTGGAGTGGACTGTATCCTCTCTCCACTGTGGGTTCTTCTTTTCTTCACACTCTCTTTCTCTCTTCTTTTTCGCTAATTTAATGCTGTCCTTGACCTTTGCTCGCCAGGCTGTGCGATCGGATGACTGACTCGAGATCTTGTGGCTGAATGCCACAAGTCTTCAGATCTCTGTTGCAGGTGTCCTTGTAGCGCAGAGTTAGTCCTCCGATTAGCCACATTTCAGAGATGAGCTCACCATACAGGATGTCCTTTGGGATGTGACCAGCTTCCATCCTGCACACATGACCATAGCCAATGCAAGTGTCTCACTCTGAGGAAAGTCTTCAATGACTCATCTCCCGCTTTGTGAACGTATGCACAGAGTTCACCCTCACCATCAGTCTAAAGACAACCAACATTATGAGCCAATATATCAACACCACCCTTAAAATCACTGTCGGCGACCACACCCTAGTGGTAGCGGTGGTAGACAAATCGGCTCCACCATCACCATGTCTCTGGATGCAGACCTCAACTGCTGATAGTAATAATAAAATAATATTTGTTGATTTCGAACTACCAGTAATACTATAATCTATAGATAACCCCCTCCCCCCCAAGTGTGTTTTTACGTTTTAGAAAATAAATCTATATTTAATGTATGTTTTTATGGTAATCGGGAAAAAATAACTTTGTAGTTAAATAATTAGAGATTTACAAAGAATCAAAATGAGTAATTGTATCAGAAATTTTGTATGGAATCAGTAAAAATATTGGAATCGTCTCCTAGTGCCTGTTCAGGCATATTATGGAATTGATGGCAAGCTATACATAGCCAAACCACCTGAGATGCTGAGCATGTAAAGCATCCATAATCACATACCTCTGCTTGACCATCACCATGTTTCTGGACACAGAACTCAACTACTGATAGTAATAATAAAATAAATATTTATTGATTTTGAACTACCAGTAATATTATAATCTATAGATCACCCCCCTTCCACCAGTGTGTTTTAACGTTTGAGAAAATATATGCACATTTAACGTCATTTTTATGGTAATCCAGAAAAATAACTTTGTAGTTAAATATTTGGAGATTTATGAAACATCTGAATCATTAATTGTACCAGAAATTTTGTATGGAATCAGTAAAAATATTGGAATCGTCCCATCACTACATCATACTCTGAATTTTGCTGCAATATTCAAAATGTTCTTATGCGGATGTAGAAAAAACCGAGACTTGCAACTTTTTCAACAATACATTTGTATGAGACAGTGACCAAAGTAGCATTTAATTCACCCTTATTTTTACCTCTGCGGGTTTTGGTAAAATTTGTTATTTTGATTACAGCAGTAATATCCCGCCACCTTCTCTCTTTGTAAAAAAATCACAATGTTTATTGGGGTGAGTGATCAAATTCCTTCTTCTGTAGGATATATTTTTCTATTGTCAACATTCACTTTTTTCTAAATGATACGACCAGCTTGCAGAAGCTGTTCCTGCCTCTAGGACTGAAGAATGAATTGTTAATGTGTGACTTAACCACCTATACACAGGCAAATGGGTGCATATGAAGCAATCGTATCTAGAACTTTCTACAAAATTGTCTATAAAAGCTACGATGAGTAAATAAAAGAAATCAGTTCAATTCAAGAAATTCATAGAAAGCTACAATATTAGCATTTTTACCAAAAATGTCCAAATCATAAGCTTTTTAACTGAACTTTTAATTATAATATGGAACAGAATGTACATGCTGCAAATAACATTTTTCAATACTTCCTTTCTTTGAAATAAATATTGTTCATTACATTAAGTAATGAGCATTGTCGTTTTGACTTCTTTATACTTATTGTGTTTTTAAAATAATTTTAACAGGGTCCGTCATATTATTCAAAATTTAAATGGATTCAATTCAAATACGAAAACTCTTATGATACCTACTCTGCCCGCTCCTCATAAGTCAAATTTGCCCTTTAAATGCACAATCATCCGCTACAGCTTATAATTGCCAACCGTTGTCAAGTCGGTGCTTATGTGTGTTATTATGATGAGATACAATTGTGTACTTAGGATATTTCGTAACAGTCAGTCCATAGAGACATTGAAGAAGAAGAAAAAAATGAAAATGAAGAAAAAAAATGAAAATGAAGAAAAAAATGAAAATGAAAAAATTGAAAATGAAGAAAGAAATTAAAATGAAGGAAAAATTAAAATGAAGAAAAAAATGAAAATGAAAAAAAAAAAAGAAAATGAAAAAGATGAAAATGAAGAAGAAAATGAAAATGAAAAAAATGAAAATGAAGCAAAAAATGAAAATGAAAAAAATTGAAAATGAAGAAAAAATGAAAATGAAAAAAATTGAAAATGAAGAAAAAAATGAAAATGAAGAAAAAAAAATTAAAATGAAGAAAAAAATGAAAATGAAGAAAAAGATGAAAATGAAGAAAAAGATGAAATAAAGAAAAAAAAGTAAAAATGAAGACAAAGAAGAAAATGAAGAAAAAATGAAAATGAAAAAAATTGAAAATGGAGAAAAAAATGAAACTGAAGAAAAAAATGAAACTGAAGAAAAAAATGAAACTGAAGAAAAAATGAAAATGAAGAAAAAATGAAAATGAAGAAAAAAAATGAAAATGAAGAAAAAAAATGAAAATGAAGAAAAAGATGCAAAGACAAAAAGATGGAAGAAAAGATGAAGAAGAGTAAGATGGTGAAGATGAAGAATAGGATGAAAAAAGATGAAAAAAAAAAGAAGTGAGTAAGTGAGCTTTGAGAAAAAGAAAAAAAGAGCATGAGCCAGAATAAAAATTGCAGTAACTCAAAGTACAAATTCTAGGATAAAGACAGAGAAAAGCGATATAAACCAAAGGCGTAACAGAAATCAAAAGAAACAACAAATATATTAACATCGTCAAGGGGGAGAGGGGATCACAAAAAAAAGTAGAATTAATGAAGCCCGGTTCAATCTCAATTTCACCTGTAACTAACCAGGTGGAGAAGTTCATGAATATATTTCAATAAATTAGGCATGCACTCTACTTGAAGCTGGTCATGTCTGTCGTCTGTATTGATTTTCTTCCTACTTTGCATGTAGAATATTCCATGTATCGCTCTGCCGCTTGCCATGCGTCTTTTGAGCCCCACGGTAGTGACGCTCCTTCAATGCAGACAAAAGTTAAGCCATCATATGCCAAGAGACTAAAGATAAATGACCAAATCAATGAGTGGACAGCATGTCTAAATGGTTTCAGCCAATGAAAAGTGCAAGCAAATGACCTTGATGCACAAAAGATGCAGATGTTGATAAGGATGCACAAATCATCCATCAGATAGCAAGCATCGTATGAATATAAGAAATTACATCTCGATCAATAGAAACATGATAATATATATATATATATATATATATATATATATATATATATATATATAAGCGTATATAAAGTGTATATGTTTATCTTGCCAACTGCAGATTCATAGAACATGCATACAATAGTTTCCTAGATTTTTTACAAAATGAATCGATACAAGTTAACTTTCCAATATATATATATATATATATATATATATAAAGATTTTTATGGGTCCATAATTTTATAAAACATTTGAATAACACTAGGTGCAGTTCTATTATGAATTGTTGTACAAATTGCTTTTTTATAGTTTAATCATATATTATGTTTTTTGATCATTTTCCGAAACCGATGTGCTATTTCCATTATGTGGATGATATTTTTGTCATACGTTCTTCTTGTACGGAAGCTGAGGGATTGTTATAACAAATAAACTTACTTCATCCTGCATTGACATTTATTATGGAGGGTGAAGTTAATGACTCATTACCGTTCTTAGATGTTCTCATCGAAAGATCTGGTATGAGTTTTATTACCCGCATATAAAATAAATCTACATTTACAGGACAAAACGTTAGCTCGGTTTAGTTCTCCCCTAAATTCTGAAAAATAAATCTGATTATAACCTTAATGCATTGGGCTCTGTTGATCTGCTCTAGTACTATAAATTAGATGCAAAACTCCAAAACATAACAGATTCTTTTGGACAATGGTCATTCTTTACATATAATTGAAAAATGTGTAAGGGATAAAATCCTGGCGTTTAAAGGTTGAAGTTTTGTGGGCCCTCAAAAATGTCCCATATATGTGAAGCTCCAGTGAATAGGTGTCAAAAGCCAGGAGTTTTCACATAAAATTTCTACAGCCGTTTCACGTTGCTATTTTGCAACCAAGGTTTGAATGGTGTTTGGGATGAGAAATACTTTTCCCTCCTTTTGAAAGGATGGTATCCCTACCACTCAATACAATATGGTGGTTTATCATCTTAATGGGCAGTGTGAAGCTGCCTATGTGGGGGATACCATTCAGCGTTTGGAAATTAGAATTTCCCAACATGTCTCCCCTTCGATATGTAGGCACAAAAAAATGGCCAACATCCGGCTGTTTACAGGCTCATCGGTGAACATTATTGCAGAATATGCATGAATGGCTTACATGACAGATTTATAATATTAGAAAAAAGTAGGTTTTAAAACACTTTTTAAAGATCGTATCAAGCTGTATTTGACTCCCTATCTTTAGATTTTGGTTTCGATTTCAGCGTGAGTATTTTCCTTTTTTTTTTTAACTTACAAGAAGTGAACTGTTTGGAAAAAAAATATAATACTCGCATGCACATGTCTCATTTTCTGTATGAATTAAAATATAATATTTATACATATTTTACGACCGGCCAATGCCGAGCGGACGGACAGACATTGTGAGTTTTATAAATTATACATATATATTTCATAATGTTTTTAGGGACACAAAATTTAAATATTGCGATTAGGAAGGGTATACTTTTATGGTTCATGATTAAAAGTAAATTTGCATACATAAAAATATATGTACATATATATATATATATATATATTCCTTTAATCTTCTCTCCGGTCTAGTAATGACTAATGATGGGTCTTGTAGGGTTTTAATAACTGCAAAATGCTCTTTGTGCCATTTAAACTCAGAATGCAACACTGGTGTACTGGCGTAACTGTGAGCAAGGTCATTCAATTTAGCCTTGAGATCCCTAGTTTTGGTTTCAGAGACTGGTGCAAGTCTCTCCGTTTGGCCATTGAGGATTTCAAATTCAGAAAATACCTCTTCCCGTTTAACACCAGACAAAGGAATACAAAAATCTAAACCATGATCAAGTACCATTAATTCTGAAGGTGGCAAGTCATGGGAAGATAAATTAAGAACGTTACTTCCAATATTTGGGTTGGTGGTACACCCAAACTTTTTATATATAAAGTGTTGCAATTTGTTATTTGATTTAAGAACTAATTTTTTAATATCTCGTTCTTGTAAGATTGCAACATATCATGCAAAGCGAACTTTATCAAAGCACTACTTCCCTCCATAATTGAGCATTTTCTCTCTTATATTTCTCTAATTTTAATCGCTTTTTCATGGTTTTAAAAATTCCCTCGATACAGCTTTGAGAAGCGAGGGTCAAAACCAGTCAGTTGGCTCCCCATTTCTCTTTCTTTCCTCTCCTGTTCCCCTCTTTTTCCCTTTTTGGAGAGAAGATCAAAGGAATATATATATATATATATATATATATATATATATATATATATATATATATATATATATTTATATATATACAAATTTACTTTTAATCATGAATCATAAAAGTCTACCCTTCCTAATTGCAATATATATATATATATATATATATATATATATATATATATATATATATATATATATATATGAGGTGCCTTCAATAAGTTTCCAGACTTTTTCGTACTTTTAGTGATTGTACACCAATGAAACTCTAGTCCCCCTGAAGTAATCTCCTCTGATTGCAATGCACTTGTACCATTCAACAACTTCTGGAAGGCCTCATGAAAGTCCTCTTGCATGAACATGTCATTAATCCTCAACACAGCCTCTTTCATCACCTCAATTGTCTCATAACAACAGCCTCTAAAGTTTTCCTTGAGCTTAGGGAATAAGCAAAAGCCATAGGGAGCAAGGTCTGGACTATAGGAATGGTGAGGAACTGTTTTAATGCCCATCTTGGTGAAATAGGCTGTGACAAAGGTTGAGCTGTGGGCTGGTGAATTTGCATACATCTTCCATATCTTAAGTTCCTTGCGAATAACTATGTGTACAGTTCCCACACTGACATCAAATTGTGCACTTATTGTCTCTATAGACACACGACAATCCTTATCCATGAAATTCTTTACTAGGATAATCAACTCTGGTATACTGACGTCCTTACTCCTCCAACACCTTTCATCATCATATCTCACAGACTTCCTGCCTTCCTTGAATCTCTTATGCCACTCAAAAACTGATGCCTAATTCATGCAAGATAGTTTAAAGCATTCCATACGTTTCTGTGGCAATTTTTTTTTCCAAGTTTAAAACAGAATTTATTGCATATCGCTCTTCTAAAGTGCCATCATGTCCAGATTGCATTTTTGTAAATTCACCAGCTCTGACAACCAGGCTTTAGTAGGGTGTATTCTAATTCCTGCTGTAGCTGCTGATTTGAACCTGAAGCCATAAAAATTGGTAAGTCATCTCGTAAGATGTATCAAAATAACATATTGAATTTGCAACAGTTTTAAATGCTTGTATAAAAAAGTCTGGGGGCTTATTGAACGTACCTCATATATATGACTATAATGTTCCTTATTTTGAGTTGAGCATATTGAGAAGTAATACACGAATTACCATTAGCGTATAAAGCGATGCTCTTTGTGTAAAATAATAGAGCTTAGGCATTTCGGACGAGGTCGAGTTTCAATCCTGGCTTGAGGTAGTTGCCTGTCTAGCAACACCAATGAGCTGTGAAACAGCGAAACAGTACTGTATGTGGATGACTATATATATATATATTCAAGACGAAGTAGTTCATTTCACTGTGGTTTGCTTGATCTGTATTAGTTAATAGACTTTCTTGTGTGTATGGCACGTTTGGTCAGTTGGTAAAGTGCTCACCTCACATGCAAGAGGCTTGGGTTTCGAATCCAGAGTTCAGATGTGTCTTATTGATCAGCTCAAATGAGGGCAAAACTCGAGTCTTGGACTTCCGGTTTCTTGGTTGTCATGACTCTTGTGAGCTGCACGTTGTCTGGCTGTGGAAATGATTATATATATATATATATATATATATATATATATAATCATAGCTGATAAATTTAATTCCCAAAAACAAAATAGTTTGTATCACTTTTTATATCTTATTGTGAAAGAATAAAATCAAAGTATATCTTTTTTCAATTTTCATCAAAATCCACAAACTGATTTGGATTGCAGAAACTTTAATCCTTAAGACTTGGGAGTCTTAAGAAATTGAAATAAAGAGAATCTTGCTAAAATGGTATCTGACAACTATGAATCAAATCGCATGCAAATAAAAAAAAAAGAATTTTCAAAAAGGAGATTGTTTCCATATCATGTCCTGCAACAATCCTTTACAATACTGTAAAGATTTAATCAACATGTAATGATTTTTTTTAATCTCTAGAAAACTATTGAATGCAAACAGCTGTGAAAACTTTCTAGGTTTTATTAAATGAAGATTTGTTAAGAATTCTTTAGCTAGACTTTCTATTCAACAATTTAAATGCATCAAAATTCCTTTCAAATTTCGGAGGTCCCTGAAGTAATTTATTCTTTTACTTTTTTTTTTTTTTTAACTATTAACAAAAGATTAAATAGCTAACTTGTTTATGAAAAGAAAATGCATTCTATTGGATTTAATTTTGAAATTAAATTATTTTTTAAATAGAATTTTTTAAACTTTAGTACTTTACTAGCAGGGAGACTCGACGTCATCTGAGATTAAATGATAACCAACGAATGTTTCACATTCATGATTTTATTGTCATCAAAATTGGTAAAATCACCAATTTTCCAATCAAAGTGATTGATTGCCTGCTCTAGTTGAGAACCGATCGCGGTGCATTGAGAGAAAGCTTCATATTCTTCCCCGCAGTGATTTAGTTCACAATTAGTCTACATTGCACTGTAGAGAACCTACTGTCGATTTTATAAAATTATTTTTCTATATAATGGGTTGAATTAAAGTTTAAAATGCAAAAGTCAAGTATCATGCTTTAACTATGCTTTAAACAGAAACATTCATTTCAAATACACCCCTGTCATATAAAAGAACCTATTGTTGATTCTATATGCCTAGCCTTACTAGTTGTGCAGTGATAATAGCTTGAAATGAAGTTTAAAATGAAAAAAAAAAAAATCAACTATCATAGTGCTTTAAACAGAAACATTCATTTCAAAGACATCTCTGTAATATTTAAGAACCTACTGTTGATTTTATATGCCAGGCCTTTCGGCTTGTGTGGAAATAAAGCTGCTCAAATGCACTTGTGATCTTAGACTACACAAAGAATAAAGTGGCCTGTTCCTTCTTTGATCGGATTATTTTGATCATTGGCACCTATGTAAGAACACTGCCAGGCACACAAAGTACTTTTGTGTGAAATTTCATAAAAATCGGCCCAGTCGTTTTCGAGTCCATAGGGAACTCACACACACAGAAGTCCCTTTTACATAATATTATTGTACTTTTTATTGCAATAAATAATTAGCTAATATTAAATAAAAAAAAATGTGCGAGTCATTTAAAGCCGAGAAGAACAAATATACACAAGAAAAGGTAACGCATTTATTAATATAGAAATATCATCATTAATCTTCATAGTAGTAATAATCTCTCTCTCTCTCTCTCTCTCTCTATATATATATATATATATATATATATATATACACACATTTTTAAAAACTTTTTTTTAAATATTATTATTATTTTTTTGCGTTTTTATTGTAAATAATTGCCATAATGCTAAATATTTTACAACTCCTAATTACATCGTGGCTGGGAGCATTTCAAATTCATAGCATGACTCCATGTTAGGCAATTCTTAATTCCAAGCAATTTCTTTCAGAGGTTTTCAATTGGAAAATTGGAAACTAAAAAAAAAAAAAAAAGACAGAAAATCCATAGGTGAACGTGAGCATCCAATAAATAGGATTCTGCTTGCGCATTTTCCTCAGAGAATCTTATCAGCTCTTGTAGGCACTTTCAAGATTAACCCATATGTTTACCTATAAATAAACATCACGCTAAATAGGACGTCCATTTCAGAAGACATTTTTGCAAAATACCATGATACACCACAAAAATGTAGATCCTTCTCCTCCTTCATAAAAAATAGGCAACCATAACTGTTAGCAATATGGAATTTTAAAAGGAAGTAGAGTTGGGAAATTAGTCCTAAATGCTTTATTTTTGTGTATCTGCATGTGTGACATTTGCATTAAAAATAATTTAATATTGAGTGGATATTATAAGCATGTGAAGTTACCAATACGACTGGTCTTTAGTAATTTATATATAATAATAATAATAATAATAATAATAATAATAATAATAATAATAATGATAATAATAAAAAAACAAACATAGCCAATGGATGAGCAATTACTAGGGCTATGCCACCAGCATATTCTTTTACTTGTTTTGATTCTCAAGTATATATTCATTGATATCTTATATTTATATGTAGAGTCATGTGTCCCTCGGTTGATTAACTGTGTAGGATATATACCCGAGAGTCAAAACAGTGATATGGATATTCTTTTGTCATAGACTTAGTAATTACTAAAGGCCAATTATAATGTTTACATACGGCACAATCACGTTGACACACCGGTTCTCGCCAGATCACTGAAGTTAAGCAATACTGAGCCTGGCCAGTACCAGATGGGTGACCATTTGGGAAGGCTAGGCGCTATATATACCTTCTGGAAAAGTTGGGTGTGGGGCCAGCACCCTCACCCCGTAAAAAGAACTCAGTCGCTACAAAAGCATCTACAAAGTTGTAGTTGGCGTACATCCCTTATGGGCTCAAGGCTATGAAATTATAATGTTAACTTCAACTGCTTATATTTTCTATAGAATACTAGTTAGCCACCTGGTGTACAATACGCTTAAACATAATATTTTAATTTATGCAGATTGTGTATGTATTATTGTATATTACGAGGAATAATTTACCCGCTTGGTTAATGTGCAAAAAGAATTTGTTTAAAAATTGATGTCGTTCATCAAATTACGCCTGTGTTTGCTTAAAATATCACATCAACTGATATTTGGGGTTGACGATCTTGAAAATAATCTTTCTTCTATAGATAAAAAATAACAATTTTTACAGGGAAATATTTACATTACACCTAGATTACATCAGTATAAAATAAAATATCCCCCTGTAAAAATTTACAAAGAGAAGAAAAACTATTTTTAAGATCGGATTTTTTCGATACTTATTAAGTGAATTTCTGTACCAAACATATCTAAGAACAGTACCAGACATATAAATTACCTTTGCATGAAATTTGCATGAGAGGAAGGAACTCACACACACACACACACACACACACACAAAGTAACTTTTATATATGAATGATAGTTTCCACAGACCCTGTACTAAATCTTGACATCTTAGGCTATTTGGCGAATACTAATACACCGATCTTCCAAAATGGCAGCCTCAACTTGATGGACAGATGCCTCATCAACGGCAGAAGTGGGGGGCGACTAGGTCTGGGAGCTGTTTCCACAGACTTCCGGCCATGTTAGAATTCACGATGCCAGCGTTTTACAATGATGGGGCATTATCACCATAAGTTTCTTTCATTTCATCAAAAGTCTCCTGTGGTGTGCGTCCTTTCAAATACAAAAACCAGATCACTGCTCGACATTCAATAGGCTCCATTTCACACCTGACTCAGTTCAAACACCTGTAAAACAGAAACCACAATTAGTGAAGAGCTGTAATTTGTCACATAACCTGTAGAGATATAAATCATTGCACATGCAAAATTTCAGCTAGATCAGACAACTGGAAGTGGGTCAGGGGCATTACTTATTGCACGCTCCTTGTATGGAAGTGGAACCTGGCCAGTCAGGATTGAGGGTATGTGCGGTATGGAGAAAAATGATATGAGAAATTGACTTTCAAACTAGCCTATCTCTTACCAGGTCTTTATTTATCCCTCTTTCTCCATTTTTCTTACTATGTTTTCCTTGGCCTTTGCCTGTGAGCTGGATCTGCAATCTTAACTGTTTTACATCTACTGACCCCAAAAACTCATCCATTCTTTCAATGTGGCCACAACATCAAAGTCTCCTGTCCTGCACATATCTACCTATACTGTCCAGATTTAATCTTCCTCCGACGTTATTATCAGAACTAAGTCTGTCTTTAAGATTGACATTAGACATCCATCATATCATTTTCATATCATTTCTTTCCATGCAACGCGTGTCCTCAATCTTCATGGGCCAAGTTTCACTTCCATACATCATCAAACTGCATGAATAGGCCTGATAGATTCTTACTTTAGTTGACAGTGGTAGTAAAGACAGAACTGTTCTCCTTTCCCTTTTCTGAACGTCAAACTATAACTTATTAAAATTCACACTTTACATATTATATGCATAATTGCGGATTTAGTAACATTAGAATAGGTTGGCATTTAGGAGATATGGAGAACAATTGTAGGTCAACTGAGCTATTTGTAATAAAGAATTATGATTTTCATATATAAACTATCAGGACCCGTGGAAATTCCACAGCCGACTTTTTCATATGTAATATATTGATGTTGGCATTCTGTGGATATTCAGCATAAATGGAGACACCCTGATATTATTGTACCTATTTACTATGCCTCCCCACGGGACAGAGTTAGACACCAGGGTCGTTTTTTAATGTGGAGAAAAGGTACAAAAATAAAAATTGTCTCAGTCGTGAAGGATTTCTCCTCCACCGAAAGAGAACAAGAAATAGAAGTGCAGCATCTGAAGAACAGATACTACACTTTGATCTTGTCCCGACCCTGATATTATTGTAGCTCTTTTGTTAAAACTGCAAAGTATTTATCTAAGCTAACAGAAACGCCCCGCGTAACCTGGATGTAAAATACACTTAAATATATTTTAATTTATGTAGATTTCGTATTTATTATTATACAGTCAATGTTCTATCGATGTTTATATATATAATAAAGTTGTGATTTACAAAATAAAAAAGATATATTCCTATACTTCGATGTATCAGCCTGAATCGAAACCAAAACTTATGAAGAAATATATATAACTTGAATTTCTTCAGCTATAATCGAAACCAAAACTTATGAAAAGTTCTTGGTAAAATTATTTATTAAAAAAAAAAAAAAAAAATCGATGACTTGAGTGGCATCAGCTATAATCGTAACCAAAAACAAAACTTATGAAAACTTGGTAAAATTATTTATTACAAAAAATAGCAGGTCATAATAATTAAACGACAATCACACAGAAGAAAAAAGATTTCAGCTTGACACAGAAAATAACACACAAGTTATCGTATTAATATATAGATGCATGTACTGTAGTTCAGTTTATTAACCAATGTTCAACAGTGAACATAATTACACACCTATCAACTCTGCAATACACCATGTCACAGTATGCATATGCATTAAAAACACATAACCGTATAGACAAAGAAAGATAGGCAGTGTTTTTCGCAGTAACATGACCACAAAAATGTATATATATAAAAGCCTTTCTTTCCTTCAGTGACACTTGTAATATAAAATAAATAAAAAAAAAAAAAGCAGTCTTATATTGATTAATCTAATAAGAGAGGTTGGTGGGGGGGGGATAACACCGTCACACAGACTATACATATAATCTATAATACTGGGGGTTTTCTGGAAAAGAAGTACATCCTTTAATAAGTAATATATGTATAAATCGAATTTTAGCATATGGACAGGTTTCACATGAAATAATTCTCATGCTTCTTGCCAATTATGACTGTCATGTGCAACTCAACACAAGCAAACTAGAATATATCCAGTCATATATAATATAGGAAACGTTTATCTAAGTGATTGCATATATCTAAGTAAAAGAAAGAAAAACAAACTCATACCTATACTAAAACAGTTTATCTCTTTCTCTTTCACACACACACACACACACACACACACACACACACACACACACACACACACAATTTATAAAACTCACTATGTCTTTCTGTCTGTCTCCATATTTTCAAACTCTATCTCTTCCGAAACTAAAAGTCGCAGAGCAGCGCTAGGGGCCTCAAATGATTGGATTTTTTATGAAACTTTTTTTTTTTTATGGGTCTGTAGCTGGTTAAAATAGTTTTTAAGAGGTCAAAAAGGGGTCCAAATTGAAAAAAATCGTTATACATTTTGTGCATTTATTTTAATTTATTCTTAATCATTTCATGTGTGTCACTTTGGTACAGTGATAACATAACCAGCTTTGGATATTACAGTTTTGCTTTTGGTTTCGAAAAGATTTAAAAAAAAAAAAAAGGATAAATATTCTACAATTTATGTTTAGAATCCTTATTACAATTTTAACCGATTCTAAAAAGATATTTAAAACTAAAGACTTAAGAGGTCTTAAATTTAAAAAGTTCAAATTTATGAAATCTTGCTTGATTTGTTTCTTATAAAGATAGATTAAATTTCATGCAAATCTGAAATATTTGAATTTTTAACAAAGAGATTATGCTTATATTATGCCCCTAAACAAACTAAAAAAAATCAAATTTTGAAAATATTTATTAATTAATGTCTGATAAGTATGGTTAAAATTTCATGAAAATCATATTTGAATTTCCACTAAAAGCTTCAAACTCCTCATTTGTACTCTTAGCATAAAACTAAATCAAACTAACTATAACCCATATAACCAAAATTCATAATAATCAGTTAAATAGTTGCCGAGTTTTCCTAACAATAAACGATATATATATATATATATATATATATATATATAAAGATAATAGTGTACGACAAAATACCCAAGATGGCCGACCTGTAACAACTTGAGAATGGAATTTCCTTTCCCCAAAAACGCACCAGGTTTATCATGTACAAACTAACGTTTTGCTAGATGGAAATCGAAGCTGACGAGTTGATGGGAGGAAAATTTGTATGAAAACATAAAATGATAGAATTGTCATCCAATTAACGAAACGGCTGTAATGAAGTGACCCAAGATGAAATAAACAAGAGTTATATAAGAGAAAAAAATGTAAGTCTTTGAATTTCAACAAAATCATGTACTATATATATATATATATATATATATATATATATATATATATATATATATATATATATATATCTAAATGAATACATATGGAAGTATCATGCCTAGACTACTATCTAAACGGTCCACTGTTATTTAAAATACAAAATTGTGTTTTGAAATATTGTATATATAATAGAGAAAAACAAATTATTTAAACAATAAAAGTTTAATAGACCAATATATTTCTATAGATTAAATTTACAAGCAGTCCCAGTTCGCGTATGCCTGCTATTCCCAAATGGTCACTCATCTGGTACAGACCATGCTCAATGTTGCTTAACATTAATAATAACTAATAAGAACCAATATGTCAACATGATTATGTCGTATATCTTTTTCTCTCTCTCACACACACCCCCATACACACCTAAAATTTGAACAAATCTTTTCAAGTTTGAAATAATACAACTGAAAAAGGTCGGATATTAAATCAGATGAAACATGAATATAACAAACAAGCTAAATTCCAACACAAGTGTCCAACAAAACACAGCTTTATCCATTATATATATATATATATATATATATATATATATATATATATACATATTACAATAGAAAAATGCAAGCATGAAAAGTAATATGGTTAATCTTAAACCTGGAAAAGTAAAGGACTAGTTGTTAAAACTGGAAAAGAAAAGGACAAGATATTCTAGTAAAAATATAATAAATTTATAACTTAAAATATGCAGCATAAGAATTGATTATATAATGTTATAAATTGAATTTAAAAAAATTCTTAATGCTGCAATATTTTAAGTTATAAATTTATTATATTTTATACTAGAATATCATGTCCGTTTCTTGTTAATGTACGGCACTCGTCTGCTTTCAATAAAATCCCCCCAATTATCTCCCTTTAATGCTTTCATTATCTCTGTTTCACTTGTTACTTCTCTTTTCGAGACAGAAATTAATAAGTAGCAACAGTAGTCATAAAAAGTGTCGCTCACCTCCTTACATTTTTTACGATTTTGGAACACCAGAAAATTCATCATAACTTTTATTTTATTGATCGAAAATTGAAAAATGGTTTTTACAATATAGCTGAGAAGGTGATCTATAAACTGTAATAATTGTTTGAAATTTGGTTTAAAAATGAGAGAACGGTGAAGCTTTCAAACAGTTGTAAATAACTAAAACTGCCAATTAACCATATGTTCAAAAACTACCGTGTTTGCATGATACACAAACGTTTTTTAAATTTGCTCAAAGTCAATTATTTTAAGTTAATTTTTTTTGCCTCATGTCTAGCTGATACGAATAGAAGTCCATACATAATAACCCTTATCCCTGAGTTGCCTCCGGGCCTTCATAAATGGTGACCTCCATGTAAAAAAACAAAAAAAACAAAAAAACAAAAAAAAACATATGCCTTTGTTTCGTCCTGAGGCAACTCACAACGATTGAAACAGTAAAAATAAAAAAATAAGGTATCACACCTGGAAAATCATTTTTCAGATAGTTATTCATATTTTCATTATATTTTATTTATCTACTAGCAAGTCTACTACATGTTGCCCAGGGCCATAAAAAAAGAGGTTAAAAACTGTGTAACACTTTTATATCTCTTATCTCTCTACCACTTTCAATTAATCTATCTCTTTTTTCATGTTTTCCAATATCTCTCTCCTCTATCCATATCAGCCCCCCAGCCCATTCCTCTCTCATATTTCAATGTATTGAAAATAATAATGAAAGTCATTTAAACTTTCAGATCTAAAGTTATTGCATCCGGGGAAACATTGAGTTTCTTCCCCAACCATTTCCTCAAAAATATAATTTGTTTTAATTAAGTCCCGGGTAATGCTACAGTCATCCTTCCTCTTCTTTTAATCTATATACTTATAAAATTCTGTGGAACGTCTGACCTCCTTTGCTTGTATCTTGTCTATCAAAAAAATTTGTTGCCATGGAAACCACCTTGTATTTAATAAAATTCAGACTCCTTTCCACAGTCCAAACATATTGAGTACAAATAAACTGCATTCGTTGCTTAACTTGTTGGCATAGTTTCAATTATGAAACTATGTTTTGTTATGTTTTCGTTTTGATTCTCGTTGATTGCACTCAAATCATTTTTTTTCTTTACCTTTGAAATCATGACTATTTATCGGGTACAATATAATTAGCATTACAAGTTGATTTTTTCTTTTTAGATAATTTTCATTTTATCAACTTGCATGAAAAGAGCTATGTAAAAGATGCTTAACACCGTTTGAATTATGAAAATACCATCAGTAGTTCAAAAGTTATGAGAATGTTAAGTGTCAAAATTTAGGCTTTTCCGTGGACATTTTTCCTTAGAAAAAGTGGGCTAAATTACGGACCTCAACATTTCAAGAAATTCGGAAATTTCGCCCCCATTTATTTATTTTTCAAGCTATTCTCATGAAACTTGGCACTCTTATGTAAAATTGTATGCTCTTTCTGATTATGCAGTCAAATCTGATGTATCTCTTTACCATAAGAATTATAAATTCAGATGTACAAATTTCAATATTTTTTAAAACTGGCGCATGGTATCATACAGTAGGTGTCTATTCATGAACAAAACTAAGTATTATAGTGGTATTTAAATATACTTTATTGAGAGCAAGCATTTTCCTGCCTCCTCACCAAAGGAGAGCTTAATCTGGGATGTAGCCATTGAATGCCTAAAGCATTTCATTTACTACTCTCCTCAAAAAAAAAAAAAAAAAATGAGTACATATGAATATGAAATAATTTACTCTAAAATAATAAATACGAAATCTGTGTACATTAAAATATCATACTTAAGCGTATTTTATATCTGGGCATCTTGCTAGTAATATAATAAAACCAGTGTATTCTCAGGCAATGTTGAGTTTCTTGTCTTACCCTTCTCCACAATCATATCCCACATTGAAAATGTACTCCTGCTCTATCGCGCACATACCTGCTCTATCTAGGACATTGAACACTGATATACAATAGCATAACAAAATACAGTGAAAACCTTTTTCACAGGCAACACAGCATTTAAAAACACCTGTCTAATGTTACAATTGCTCTGTATAGGATATTGATGACCCCCAAGGCAGCACAAATTAAACTCACCTACTCTATGATATTGAGCATTTTGGATTACTACTGACCAAATATAACACTGCATTACTTATGGCTCCCAGGCTAGGGTTTCCCTCTTGCCTAACTTTTATAAAAGCTAGCCAGTCACTATATATGATTTTCCCCACTCTCTATCCGTGCCTAAATGTAAACACAGATTCCATGATCAAAGCTTCTTTCCTAGAACTGCCTGCCTTTGAAACACTGTTCTGCTGGATTGCTTTCTGGTTGAATACAACATGGTAACCTTCAAATTTAATGTAAACAAGATCCTATTAAGGCATCCTTATAAATAGCCAAATTCTACCCAATTTACACCATAAGTGATACTACACCACCATCTTACATTCATTTTTATCCTCGAGTGGCCTTTGAGCCTTGAATAGTGGTGATTCTCAGGTAAAAAAAAGGTAAGACTGAGTTAAAAGACAGAAAGTTTTTTCTTCTGGGGGGGGGGGCAATGATGCGTTTAAACAGACCTGCTCCATTGAGGATGTTAAGCACTTTTGGATTACTATATATATATATATATATATATATATATATATATATATATATAGCACTTACCAAATGTAAAACAAATCTCACATTTATTGCTTCCAATTACAACACGACTGAAACCACTCAAATGAAATTAAGGATGCCTTTAAAGCATTACTAAAACCACCCTCTCCCTACTGCAAAGAGAAGCTTAAGTATTAAATAATTTTGAAAGGGAAACCATTGAAATTACATTGTTTTATTTCCCTAATCGTTGGAATTATCAATGTAAGGTAGATTTGAACTGTAATCATGTTTTTCATACTGCAAAGACTACAACTGCTATGTGAAGAGTTGTCTCGCCTTGTCTGAGAATGTGTCTCTCTGTGTGTAAGGCTAAAACATGTTATGTTGTTAATTGTTTTATTTTCTTTTGTCATCCATTGATATGACTTCCCGTATGAATTTTATTTGAAATAAGAAAGGTATGTTTTCTTTATTTAATTCATAATTAACTAACAAAGGTTATTAATTAACCTATACAAATTATGGCTGAAAAACTTGAACTGGCTGCTTGACGAAATCTGCTTCATAGCTCCTTCAGGGTTGCAGACAGAGATTTCGGAACACTTCCATTATCTTCCTAGGTAAAATTTACATAAGAATACACTTGTAGATTTCATGTAGATTTTCTAAAAAAAAATTCATAGGGAAAACACGACATTGAGTTATTACATACATACATATATATACATATATATATATATATATATATATATATACATACTAGCAGACATACCTGGTGTTGCTTTGTATTAAACGTAATGTAAAATCTCTTTAAAAAATGTAAAAAAAAAAAAAAATGAAAGAAACTGAGACACGGACATGTGAGTATTGCTTTTTTCTAAACAGTTGACTTCTTTTAAGTAAAAAAAAAAATATTCTCGAGCTGAGATCAATACCAAAACCTTCTTTTTACCTCTTAGCAGCACCTTTTTCCAGATGAAAACCAATTTTCTATTGCCTACTATATTGTTGCAAATGAAACAGTTGCTTTTGCGGGTGATTTCTCCAAACGGCGATCTTTTGGCAACTGTTTTTTTTTTCAGTGATTTTTTTCCAAGATTATTACTTTTTTGTTAATAAAACGAGCAAAAACAAATTATTTAAACAATAAAAGTTTAATCGACCAATATACTTTTTTTTTTAACAAAGGTTGTTTAAAAAAAAAACATCAGAAAAAATTTGAATGCTTATGCCTCCAATTCTCAACATATCATTTAAGTCTCTAACTTTAACCGACTAAAATGTATAAATGTATATTTGCACATACATGGAGAGTACTTCGAAACTATTTTTACTAGCTAAAAGCCAAATCAAATTTGTTCAACAGGTCTAAATCCCCTATATATCAAGTTTCAAATCCGTAGATCAGAAATTGATAGAGTAGTTTGGTAGAAATCATTCTGCACACATATACATACACACAAAAAGACAAGGTTACTTATATATATATATATATATATATATAAAACATGCCGTTTTATAGGAGACTGGATGGTCAGAAGCATATTTTGTCCCATATGTAAAACAATATATATATATATAAAAAATTTGTCCCATATGTAGATGTATATACATATTTGAATACAAGTTAAAACTTTTAACATGCATTCAAATATATACAGGCATATAGAATAAGATTACATATCTAACGATTGGATTAACCATGAAACTGCAGTGAAATATTCAGATTAGTTTGTTTAATAGTTTAATTTTTATATCAAAATCATTTAAACAATTTGCAAGGTATTTTTAAGTATTTCTTAAGTATATAGTGCCCACTAAATTAGTAAGTAAAGTGGTTGGCCATAGTTGAGGAGGATGCAAAGGCTTGCTTTTTATTAGATACTACACCAAGATGTAGGGAAGGGCGTCACTCCTTTCCCAAGATTACTCCACTTATCCTTGATCCATATCTTATAATATTGAATGTTTAGCAAGGGAGGAAGTAAGTACTATTTTGAAGTCTTTGGTATGATTCAACTGAGAATTGAACGTCAGTCTCTTGGACAGTGACGAATACTTATTATGCCAAATGGACCGGTCTCAAAAGTTAACTCATCAGAAAATTGAATTCTGGAGAGATGCTTCCCACTATATTATCGAGGAACTAAATTATTGTGAGCTTAAAATTGTTATTATTGCTATATATATATTTTTTTTTTTACTTTATGTCATCTATGCCTTAAATAGATAATTACTCTGCATTTGTTGATTCTTAGCCCATCCCCATCCTTTCTATGAATTTCTGGTCTATTATTTTTTCCAGTTACCCAACAATTCGATGTATAAGCCAATTGGTCATTATGCTGTTATTTGAATGTTAACTTGATGTAACCTCTCCTCTATTCACTCCCCTGAGCAAATGAAGAGATTATATATGAATAAAGTTAATATCCTTTCTGAAATGACCATACACAAATCAAAGTTTTAATTGTTTGGAATTCGTGGAAAATATGTAAATGACATAGTATCAATTTTCGTTTACCTTATATATATATATATATATATATATATATATATATATATATATATATATATATATATATAATGGACTCTCCCATCGTGTTCGACGCATGAGGGTAAAAAATTTGCCTTCAATGCTTGTGCTGCATGTGTGACACGAAGCCAGCTCTGCTCCCACAAACCAAGCCGCACGACTCACAGGATACAGGCTGGGAAGGTGCTGTTCTTACTCTTGCTCTACGAAGATTTCTTTGATTCGATAGCCGTGTGTCAATGTATGTGTTAATGCCCGCAAAACATTTTTCTCTCCACAATTTTCTATCCGCAGCATCTTCTTCAAAGGTTTTTGGGTTCAGGCCTGTGTGCTTAATATTGTCTTTCAGCTTATCCCTGTACCTCAGAAATGGACCACCCACATTTTGATTACCCTTTCAGTTGAATGTATGCTAGTTGCTTAGGAAGACGGTTTTCGTCCATGTGAACAAGGTGACCAGCCCACTGAAGCTGAGACTTCATCAGGAAGGCCTCAATACTTGAAATGTCGCACTTAGCAAACAATCCAGAGTAGGGGCCTTGTCTTTCCATGTTAATCCACATATACTATGAAGGCAACGCTTATGGAATGTATCCAGTTGCGCAATCTGCAATATATATATATATATATATATATATATATATATATATATATATAAACAGGCTCCTTTAGTCTTTGACAGACGATGGATAACCGCGAAGGGGTGCCTGCGCATGAAACTTTTGTGGCAGGAGATGTGAAATCTCCAATCGCACCTCTCCTGAGTCGACATTGTTAAATACCAATGGTAAGTTAAGTGTATGTATAGGACAACTGGACACAAATGCTAAGATAAGCAGAGAACACATACAATGGCTGAAATTCCCAAAGGTCACCTATGTGGTACTAACCAGGCTCAACGTTGCTTAAGTAATCTGATGAAAACTGGTGTGTCAATGCGATTATGCCATATATATATATATAAAAGGCAAAATGTATGTGTGTGTGTGCATTTTTTTGTGTATGTCTGGCAAAGGCTTTTGGGGGAGGGTGTTTTGGGCGGTTACTATTTCTTAGAACCTTTTATATGCTACTTAGATTATAATATCTAAGATTTACGAAAAGAGGTGGTGTGTATCTTTTATTTTGGTGATTTTTACACGCTATTTTCGCAGTATTTCTTAGTCTCCATGTGTTTATTTGGCTTTTCCATATAAAAGCAAAACTAAACCTGCAGCAAAATTGCTCGGGACGTCCAGAAAGTAACGAGGTTTGATCAATGCGGGGAAAAACCCTTATATCAGACAATTGCTATTCACTTGGACATTCCCCTTTTATGGGGAGCTGGTTTTCTCCAACATCTTGGCGGTGAAACAAACAACATACGTAGAAACTGGCTTGCAGCCAAAGTTAAGCGTGTTTCATTTCTCTACTATGTCGTGATGTTTGACCTCATAAAATTCACGCACCTGTCACATAACTTTTTAATTGTGTAATTTCACCTATTGTCAGTTCTCTGCCCGTTTAGCGTGGCAGTAAATTATCAGTCTATAGACCTAAAGGTTTTGGGTTCGGGCCTACCTACCAGAACTTGTTTTTTCTTTTGCACCTCCAAACACCTGGGCAACGCCAGGTACCCCGCTAGTATATATATATATATATATATATATATATATATAATAGAAAAATCTTATTGATAATTAATTCAAATTCTCAAAAAAAACATTAAAAACCTGTAAATAAGGTATACAGAATTTTTAATTATCCAACAAGGCGTACAGATAAAATTGAAAGACCTTATTCCATGGAGCTTCGAAAAGTGGAATTCTTCTCATCAGAGGAAAGAGGTTTGCAAAATAGTTAATAAATTTTGCATATTAATGTATTAAAGGAAACTGCAAAAATGAATTGAATCATATTTGCATAAAAAAGTTTTTAACAGTAAGTGTAAGTTTATAAAGGAACAAAGAAAACGTATATATATATATGACCTAAAGAAATCCCTAGTATATTATAAAAAATACTAAATTAAAATTTTAAAAAAATGTTTAAATTCTTAGGGAAACTAACTAAATTCAATATATCACAGACTGGGCACTTGTATAAGTAAACTTTCGGCAAAGAAATTAATTACAAAGAAGATTCAACTTAGCTTAAATTATTAAAGAGAAAAATAAGGATCATCAGTTGTTTACCATGTCATATAGCTTTATATATATATATATATATATATATATATATTGAGAGAGAGAGGAGAAAACAAAGGAAGAGAGCAAGAGAGGTAGACACAATTAATATCAGTTCATATTCAACCCTATGCACAGCTCACTTGAACATTCCATTTTGACCCATGCACACAATCAACAATGAGAAATGCACATACACACTAACACATGCACAACACAACGCACTTATAATCAACATACGTGCATTTGTATCTTACACCAATACTTTGCATATACACCCACGGCAGCTGCTAACAAAAGAAGTTTTTTTTTTCCTGAGGCACTGGACTCTTCCAAAGTCTTGGGAAGGAACTAAAAAAGGGGGGAAAGAATTACCCCCGCAAGCATATGTCAGCAAAACCGGTATTCTTTCCCTGTTTGTTAGTTTTTTTTCTTTCTTTCCTATCACGATCTTAACACACAACCACTTGGCTATTCACCCTTCAACCAGCAAGGAAAAAGAAAAAAAAAAAAAATGAAGAAATAAAATTTCCAAAATTGGTCTGATTATGTCCCTGGGAAAGAAAGAATAAAATAATACAAGAACGGAAATTTTTAAGATGCGTTTAGTGGCCAAAACAATATTCAAACTTAAATGTGACGGACTGACAAAGACTGATAGATCCTTTAACATAAATACATGGATACACCTAATTATGCTATTTTAAACAAAACGTGACAGATAAAAGAAAAAGGGATTTCAAACTTAAGTGTGACATCCGAGAGGTAGATTGACAGCATCTTTTCAAGAAATGTGTTGATACATTGAAAATTTTTATTTAAAAGCAAAACGTGAGAGACGAGAGAAAAATGCTATTCAAAACTTATGTTGAACAAAGCAAAATGGCATTTTACTTGAGTGTTACAGACCAAAGAAAAATGTCACTCCACACTTATGTCAGAATGATTAAACAAAATGGTATTTAATCTTAAGCCTGACAAACCAATGTTTATAAAAATGTGCAGCTGCATTTAAATATTCTATTTAAAACTAAAACGTTAGAGACCAATGAAAATGTTATTTAAAACTAAAACGTGACAGACCAATAAAAATTCTATTTTAAACTAAAACGTGACAGACCAATGAAAATGCTATTAAAAACTAAAACGTGACAGACCAACGAAAATGCTATTAAAAACTAAAATGTGACAGACTAATAAAAATACTATTTTAAACTAAAACGTGACAAACCAATGAAAATGCTATTTAAAACGTACATATGACATACTAAAGAAAATGTTATTTTAAACTTAAGCATGATAAACCAACAGAAAGACCAATAGAACCTTCTTTATTTTTTTTCAAATTGTGCAAAATTTCAAATTAAAATATAACAGAATAAACTTAAACTTAAGAATGGCAGACCAAAAATGATATTTTTTAATTTAAGCATGTCATACTAAAGAAAACACTAATATATACTTAAGCCTTACAGACGGATGAACAGACAGCACCTCTTATTGATATGCTTGGATACATTTTTTTTTTTTTTTAAATTAAATAGAATACACCACTCAACATATTATTGCATTTTTATTTTATTTTCAGTTTTAAGCTCAGAAAGATTTTTGAAAATATTCTGGCCTGTTTTTTATTGTTATTTTTACTTTCTGCCAGTCGGTGGGAACATTGTAATTTCCTGCGGGGCTGATATGCATATGAAGTGCCTCGAATATTTTCCATTTTTTTTTCTTCCTCTCTTGAACAAAATGTCAGGATGAAATCAATCAACATAATCACTTTCTATTATTATGCCTCCTTTATTAAATTAGGGAATTGTTAAGATAGCGCTAAGCTTTTATTCTTTAAGAAGAGTTCCCAGGCAGAATATTCTTATCACTTGGTTCTTCTATTATTCGTGCTACCCAACCTTTATAAGATCCGCTTTCCATTACATGATTTGGGTTTCTGAAGATAAAAAGAAAAAGGAAACAACAAAGTCTATACTATATTTCTGGTCTTTTTGGCCAGTGAGAGTTGAAAACATGAACTACATAGAGAGAAATGAGAATGATACGATGGATGTGCAATGTCTTACGGAAAGGCTTAGTATTGGCGACCTTGGAAGATTAAATTAGGACACTGTACGGAGATGCATCCAAAATAGACTTTGATTGTATGGCAGCACAGAAAGAAGGGATGAGATGAATAATGGTCCAGCCACCAAGACCCCGTCCTGAGGCATCACCAGTTAGCATTACTACAGGTGGCCCACTTTTTTTTATTTATCAGCATGGGGTTGCAGTTAAGTGGATAGTCAAATTCCAGTGTCATGCTATCAAGCTACATGCTATAAAACTAGTGGAGCAAGCAAAACCATGCCCAAATGTATGATTTAAAACAATTGGTTTGTACGATTTAGAAGACTCATATTCTGTGAATATGTTTTTTAATTTATGATATACTCTATTAAACTACTGGCAAAGATTTGCACTTTGCGCAGGACTTTGACCTAGAAAAATAGTGTGCACCATCCCTACGTTAGAGACCATCATCATCTCAGGTTTGGTCATGATCGGTACAGTGGTGTGGACTGTAGGAGAGTTTATATACATAGGCTATGACTGACCTTTGAAAAATGGTGTTCACTATCTCTAAGTGAGAGACCATTATGTCACTTTTTTATATACTGGTGTGGGCTGTAGGAGAGTTGTACACACACACACACACACACAAATATTACTACTTTATATATATATATAGATTATATTTCTTTAACCTCACCTTCATGGTTATAGTACTAGTAACTCTGTTACTTTAATAGCACATGGACTTGTAATTGAAATCGAACGTCACACGTTTTTTCCCTTTCACCAGATGGAGAGTATAATATCAAAACATCCACTGAAGAATCAGTTACATTTGGTATCTTTACCCTTGCTGCTTGAGTTTTACAGTGTTTCTGTGAAACCCAAGGTATCGATGGAAGATCACCTAAATCGTGGCAATTTAATATATAACAGACACACTCATGCATAAATAATTGAGCGCTCTGATTATTTATCCTATAACACTAAATTATACACACACATGTAGATATGTAAAGTAACTTATGAAAATATATGGCAATTAAGCTGCACAGAATCTTCTACATTTCATCCTTGTAGAGAAATGTCAGACTAGATTGACGAGTCCCTACAGGGATGAAGTGCAGGAGATTCTGTGTAGTTTTATTGCCATATATGTATTGACTGCTAACAAAGATTGAAAATCGATACATAAAACATATCTTATAACCTTAATGTTAACACATGAAATAGTTATATATTCGCGTGCGCACACACACACATATGTATGTAAAAGATTAAAAACTTGAACTATATATATATATATATATATATATATATATATATATATATATATATATATATATATATATATGAATATTGGAAATAGTATTCCTAAGAGATAGAAAGAAAAAAAAGGAACAAACCAAGTCACACGTCCATCAACATTTCCTCTCTATTGTAAGAAGTCTTACAATAAAGACGAGACGTTGATTGACGTGTGACTTGGTTTGTTTCCTTATTATCTCTCTCTCTATATATATATGTATATGCATATGGATATATATGATTAAAAACTAAAATAAGTTATCAATATGCTAGAACTATATATAGTCTAAAGAAGTTTTGAATAAAAAAATGCAAAAATAAAAATAAAGAATGCAGTTTAGATTCCCGAAAAAAAAAAAAAAAAAAAATTTTAACCTATCGCAGACTACATAATCCGATTTCTAAAAAGTTTAATGACAAAAGATAATTCATTTATATATGGATGAAAAAAAAAAAAAAGAAAAAAAACCTTAACTAAAATTGTTAAATAGAAATAGACTTAGCTTTTGCATAAGTCGACTTCTACAAAAGTCTTCAATTTTAAAACAGAATTTAACTACATAAGGATGAAAAGAGAAAACCTTAACTAAAATTTTGTAAATGGAAAACGGGGATCATCAGCTGCTTACCATGTAGCTGTTTCGGAGATTTAAAAACAAGACAGCTATTAAATACATGCCGCTCCAGTGGATAATACCACTTCCCAATAAAAAAAATGTAAAATAATACGGTTACTATTTTTAATAATATATGAAAAAAATATAGATAAATAAAATATAAAAAGATGAACTATTAATAAGTAAGTTTCAGATTACAAGATCCGTTCTGCGATATGTTAACTAGCATATAAATGCTATGAGAATAAAAATGCATAAATGCTTAAGTACCTTTGGTACCAGAAAGGCAAATAGATAAGAGGAAAGAAACCTAGCTATACAAGTGTATATATATATATATATATATATATATATATATATATATATATATATATATATATATATATATATATATATATATATATATATATATATATATATAAGTGGCAGGTACTGTTTGTATAAAAATATTGGAAATAGGAATTATGAGCACCAATTCCGTAGTTTGTGAATAGAACTGCTGTCAACAATGATTGTAGGTTAGATTCTGGGTTTGGGATGGGTGCTAGGCTAATCCCACTGAAAAGCTGTGATACAGCGAAACAGTGCGTCCGTATATGACTACATACATTATATATATATATATATATATATATATATATATATATATATATATATATATATATATATATATATATAATGTATGTGTGTGTATATATATATATATATATATATATATAAAATGTTAAATTTTCCCCTAAACCAAAATATAG
The DNA here is from genome assembly GCF_053919585.1 of Euprymna scolopes. Lineage (NCBI taxonomy): Eukaryota > Metazoa > Mollusca > Cephalopoda > Sepiida > Sepiolidae > Euprymna > Euprymna scolopes. The sequence goes on along the minus strand of NC_136497.1, from coordinate 85,339,103 downwards.
ATAGAGAATCACCAATGAAAAGGAAGCAAGGAGGTGGTAAAAAGCATTAGAACTCTGCAAGAAATAGGATTCTTGGAATCAAATAACGTTAAGTGAAAGGAGTAAAAGCTGCAAATGTAAAACATTGCAGAAGACAACCATGCGAGCACATTTGTTCAGCACAGAAACATAAAATATAGAAAACAAGCACAAAAAAAGACAATGCGCAATGGAGAAAAGCAAAAAAAAAAAAAAAAAGTGATATTCTTGATGCAATTAGTGGCTGTAAATTCTGTGTTTCGAAGTACAAACAACGTTGGTAGATTAATTCAGAAGCTGCATGGCTGCATACACTGATATCAATGGAATAAGTTAAAGAGCACCACACAAAAAAAATGTCATAAGGAAGTGCAAAGAAGTCATGTGGAGAAGGAAAACTATAAAGCAATTTAATAATATAAAATGCAGCTTGTAAAATCATCGGTGTAAGTAATAAATGATGTCGAAAAAAAACCTACATCCAATAAAGCAAAAAGAACAAGGTAAAAAAATAAAAAAAATAATAGAACAAGGTAAAAAAAAAAATAAATAGAAAAGAATGAGGTAAAAAAAAAACATGGAGATGACCACACCTACAAGATGAAAAAAAATATACTGACTTTGAACCAAATGAAAAATAATTTTTTCTTTCTTCCCCTTTTGCTTTTATGCTTGCAAACATGAGGTGATATTAGATTGAACTCGCTTTATGAAATACACTGGGCGGGAATTTACGATTATATCTTTTATCAAAGAAAGATTTGTAAAGTAATAAAACAAAAAACAAAAAAAAAACAAAAACAAAAACGATGATAGAAAAAGTTTCCCATAACTTTAAAAATAAATCATAGTTGATTAATTGTGAGTATCTGTAGAAAAAAAAAACAGTTGTAGCCACTCGGCATTGCCTAAGAGTTGTTACTTTATTTTTTTTAAGGAAATATACTGAATAAAATTTTGGTTCAATTACTGATAAAAAAAAAAAAAAGGAAAAACCATCCTTAAAAAAATCATACACTGTACTGTAATGCCCTTATCCTTCCATATAGTTGTTTCGTTTCTTTCTATCATCATATTTTTTGAAGATTCTTAAAATTGCTGTTTATTTATCAGGAGGAAAATAAGATGTGACTGATGCTAAGATGACACCATAACTTTATTTAAATTAAAATACTCATTTCTGCTTAAAAAAACCCAAAACATTGGTTCAAGAAAAAGAAGGAAATAATTAAGAGTAGATCCTAGATAGATAGATAATTAGATAGTGATAGAATGATAGAGATAGGTAGATAGAGAGAAATAGATAGTTAGATAGAGGTAAGTAGATAGTAAATCATACTATTAACAAAAGAAAAGTATTAAATGATGGGTTGGAGGAGAAAATATCAGAAAAGCATAATAAAGCATGTGTTTTATGTAGTTTATTACTAAAAAGCTATTCATAAAAATGCATTGGAGTTTTTATTAACTGGAGTTGAATTTGATATGGATAAGCCAAAATAGTAACCTCCCTTATCCTTTCGATAATGTTGAGACAAAAATAGATTGATAAATTATCAGGTTGTAAGTTATTTTTGTCTGTAGACACCATTTATGAAAGGCCAGTCACATGATCTGAATCGACATCTATATATATATAAAGTAGTAGCGTCTGTCAGTGTGTGTGTGTGTGTACAACTCCCCTACCGCCTACACTAGTGGACCAATCATGACCAAACCTGGCATGATGATGGTCCCCAGCCTATGGAGGTGCATGCCATTTTTCAAGGTTAAGGTCAAGGTCATAGCCAATGTATATATACTCTCCTACAACCCATGTAACCGATGTGACTAATCATGACCAAATCTGACACGAAAATGGTCTCCAACCTAGGGACGGTGTACACCATTTTTCAAGGCCAGGAGTCACGGTCATGTTAGGTGCGGCTCTTACTGTAAGGGTACCTGAGAAGTACCCAAGCGTACAGCAAAGTAACATGTTAAGTGCAGGTATCTTTGTTAGTATAAATATAAAAGTTTTAAAATATCTATTTATTAGCACAACAAATCCATTCAGAATAAAAACGCATTTTTTAACAGTTATGTATCATCAATGAAAGAAGGAAACATGCTCAGCTGAGCTTCAATCTATGGTCCCCCCTCGCCAAACTTTCACGAAAAACACTCGTCTAGCCAAAACCGCTATCAATAATTTCACACACTCTATATCTGTGCCTAAACTTAAATGTAGATTCCATGAACAAAGCTGCTTCATTAGAACTGCATGCCTGTGGAACTCTTTTCCGATTGCCTGCTTTCCAGCTGACTACAGTCTGATTGTCTTCAAGTCCAACATAAACAATTTCTTGATGAACCGTCCCCCTAAGTAATCCAATTTACAAAATTCCTACTACTTATGTCTTATGTTTACTATGCTGTAATCACATTGATTAGTGTATACGCATTAACCCTTATCCTCGAGTGGCCTCCGGATCTTGATAAGTGGTGATTCCTGTGTAAAAAAAAAATAAAAAATCTGTATTAATATTCTGCTTCTTCCTTAGTTAGTCCACACGTTATGCTGTGAAAAAGTCCAAATTACAATTTTTAAGGCCAAATTTCATGAAAAAAGGCCAAATTGTGTCAAAAAAGACCAAATTGTCAAAATTTAGCTTTCAAAAGGCCAATCTGGCAATCCTGGACAAGAATATGAGAGTGCCCTACTATTGATGAACCCTCGTATTCGAATATCATTATAGCAATTTATGATCATTGATGAAATTGTGCAGGAAATGGAATTTATAGTAATTTCGACATTCAGTGGTTCTTTGCCAATTAAAGAAGTACTGAAATGTTATGTACAAATGGGAACATTCGCAAGAAACAAGCCCCCCCCCCCAAAAAAAAAAAAGAACATTGTCCACCAAGAGGTGCTGGACTGAAGGAGTAAATCAAAGATTGTTTCTTACAATGTGATTTTATAATTTATGTTGAACTATGTAGCACAATATTATTTTCTGAGTATTTATTAGTACTTATTAATTTATTTCATTTGGGTTGGTTCTATGTTTAAAATTCAATGGACACTATTTCCCTAGAAATGTTAATAAAGTCATATTTGCTGTGTGCAATTAGTTTTTCTGTCCAAAAAAACTTATTTTTTATGCTATCTAGAAAAATATCACCTTACTCAAAACATATTTGTTTATTAAATATATTTCTCATTTCATGGAATTTTCACGGATCCTGTTGGTTAATATTGATATGTTAGAGCTGCTGCTGATAGCAGAATAGGCTTTTATCTTGAATTTACATTTAACACTTTTTCCTCCAATAAAAATACTCTGAGCTGGTTAAGTTGTATCTGCAAAGAACACAATAAAAAATATTGTTCATAATAACATGCACCAATGTTCAATGAAAGAGATCTGGACAGAATGGAAGATTGTCCTTTACATTAGACTAGCGGGGGTGCCTGGTGTTGCCCAGGTATTTGTAGGTGTTTAAAAAACAAAAGGGTTGAAGCCATACCGCAAAAGAGGAAAAGAAGGTGAAAAAAAAGAGTTGGTAATTAACTGCGTGACAAAAGATGAAATAAAAAAACAAGCTAGAGAGAGAGGTCTTTCTCGCTAACCATTATGCCATAGCGGATAGTGAAAAATACTGATGAGGTTTCCCACGGTGTTAGGAAGCTTGTCACAACATGAAGCTTCTCCAAGACGAGAGCCATTCATTTCAATTGATGTCAGATGGGGATTAGAGTGTTGATGATGTAAAGATAGGAGCTTGGTTTTAGATGCATTAAAAGTAACTGGCAACCTCTTCCCCCCATTGTACCACGCATTCAAGATCCGAGGAGAGAAAATCAAAGAGAACTTGGTCATTTACGGCCTTCGATGTGTTGCCATAGATGGTCGTGTCAGCAGCATAGATGTCAACAAATGATCTAAATATGTGTTTTGGGAGATCATTGATGTAGATCAGGAAGAGAGTTAGGCCCAGGATGGACATCTGAGGGACTCCAGCATTAATACTGTGAGCTTCTGATTTCTGCCCATCAACCACTACTCTTATGAGCCTTTCAGAGAGAAATGATTTAATAATTGAGAAGTCATTTCCAGTTATACCGTAGCTGGAAATCTTGTGAAGCAGGCCTTTATGCCATACCTTATCGAAGGCCTTTGATATGTCAAGAGCAATTTCCCTGGAAAGGAAGCTTTTGTCGAGAGATTCACTAATCCTATGAAATATAACCATTAGCACATCTGCTATAGATCTAGCAGAACGGAAACCATATTGCATGTAACTAAGGAGGTTATTTCTGCTGAGGTACTTGACTACTTCCTTATTTCATATGGACTCTAGTAACTTACTCATGATGCACAAGAGAAATTGGTCTGTACTGAGAGGGAGATGATCTATCACCTGAATTCTTAAATACAGGGCATACTAATGAGGTTTTCCAGGGTGTTGGGAAGCAATTCTCCTTAAGACAACGCTTAAACAGTTTTGTAAGTATTGGAGCAAGTTCTGGTTGAAGTTTTTTAAGCACTATAATTGGAATGCTGTCAGGGCCAGTTGCTTTACTGGAATCAAGGTTTTTGATTAGCTTGGTGACATCACGCACAGATATTTGTATGTCGCATAGCATGTTGTCTGTTATAGGATGGAAGTTTATTCATTTTATTAAAAAAAAAAAAAAAGCATTGATTTTTTTTTTTAATAAGGAAAAAGTCGGCTTCATTTTAATAAAAAGAAAGTTTAAAACTTTAAAATAGATTGTCTTTTATTTTATATAGAAAAAAAACTGTCTTTAAAGATTGTTGGTACTTCTGCCGTTACAGATCCTGCTGAAATAATGTCATTAATTATATACCCCATTCTTAACATGGGAAAGGCTTTGCTAACTGAACTGTACTTGTATACAACGATTTAATAAACAAAACACGCAGTAAAACTTGAATTTAATTTGAAAATATCTAAAACAAAAGCATTTAATAAGAATAAATGTTTAATTTCAACTGTATCTCGCACAGTTGACGGTAGCCGAATGGTTTGGATCTTTGCTAATGAAGCCAGACATGACTACTGTTGCCGTGGTTGGAATCTCTTGACTGGCGTTAATCATGACACCCTGCACTGATGATTGCCGAAAGGATGAAACACTAGTGCCTGTAAGTATTTAATAATTATTATAGTAAATAATATTATATATATATATATATATATATATATATATATATACATATATATATATAGAATGGTCCACAAAGTGCCGAAGTACCAAATTAGTAATTATTTTTGGTTTTAATTAAAAAAAAAAAACATTCATAGAAAGGTAGGAAAGAATTTTCTATTTGTTTACAGTTTATTAAAAAAAATCCTTAATAAGTGATTATCCGCTTTGTTTTGCCAATAATAAAACAGTTGAATACTTACAAGAAAACATTCGTTTTAAAAAGTCATTTAAATTTAGTAAGACATTATATATTTTGTTTTAATAAAAAGCAAACAATTGACGAGAAAAAAACAAAACAGTCCTTAAAATTTATTAATAACTAGCGAGGTGGGCGTAAAATATACTTAAATATATTTTAATTCATACAGATTAGGTACTTATTATTACAGAGATAATTCTCTATTGAATATTATATTGTACCTAATATATAGTACTAATTTAAAAGGATTAAAAAAAAATGACTTGAGTGCCAACAGCTAGAAATCTAAATCAAAATATTTAGGGTCCAGTCAGGTTCCTACCATTTGAGCTATCAACAAATAGATAAGAAAGATTTAAAATTAAACTACTTCAAGCTATGAATGAATGTGTGCATGCAGATATTAATAGAAATATGCAATTTTTATTTCAACTTATAGACATATTTCTGTACACATTATTCATCCACATTAAAGATTTTACTCATATAAACCATCCTTGGTGTATGATTACTATTTCCTATTAATTTTAGTGTTATGTGGCCAGTAGTTTAAGAGTTTATCAGTTAAATATTTTCACAGACAGACACACACACACACACACACACCTGTTTTATTTATACAGATTTTCTGTTCACTGAGCAAGCTGAAATAATAATGTAATTCTGTAGAAACCCATTAACATGGGTAAGGGTGTTTAGTTAACTATTCTCACAAAAATCAAATTTAACTTGAAAATCCTAAAAAAATAGCATTGTTCATAAACTACAGAAGAACCAAGTTATTAATTAATTTTGTGTAAGTAATCAGTTTTGTTTCTTTTAATCTGAATTAATGAAAAAGAAACATTTGTAAACGATATTAAAAGTTTTTCCATTTGTTTTTAGCTTAAAAAAAAAAGTCATTGAAAGTTATTAAACGATTATACGGTAATATATATATATATATATATATATATATATATATATTGTCTTTTTTGTGCTCATCATCATATAATGACTCCAAAGATTCTATTGTTGGCATTGGTTTATAATATTTCTCCTAGTCAGAATTCTTTTTAGAAACACATCAAGGATTATGAGAGGAACCAAGTAAAGGTTGCCAACATCCCAAGTGAAAGTGATTTTTGTGGAACAGGCTGGATTCGAACTTGGGACACCAAGATCATGAGTCTATGTCTTTAAGCACTTGGCCACAGTAACCTCCCTATTTTGTGCTAATAAAAAAGAAAACGGTTGATTATTTTGTTTTAGTTAAGAACGAAGTAGTATCTAAAAAAAAAAAAGAAAAAAAAGCGATCTTCGTTTTTGTTGTAGTTAAAATATAACCAATCTTTTTGAATTATGTTTGGAACTCAATTTATTAATAATAACGAAACATAATCTGTCTTATAATGTGCATCTACATTTGTCCATGCATAATATTATTTATTCATAACTATTTAAAAAAAAAAAATGAGATCATCCAATTGCTAAAGATAAGCTGGTTATTTTGTTGCCAAAAAGTTAAATGTTAGATATTTTAAAGTGCACTTATTGATCCACATTATTTTTTTAAAATAGTATTTTCAAGTTTAATTATAGTTTTATGACACTTGTTTTTATTAAATTGTGAGGTTAAAGTACAGAACAGGTACAAACCTCCCCCATGTTAAGAATGGCTTTATAATTAATAACGTTCTTATTTTAGCACCGATCAATAAGTGCACTACTACCCACTTTCTCACACCTGAAGCTATTCTCTAGCTTTGCTATCAAACCATGCATGGAATATTGTTGCCATATTTGGGCTTGCAAATCTCTATCCCATTTGAAGGTTCTTGATAAGATGCAGAAAAATATCTGCAATTTAATTGGTCCTACTATCGTCTTCTCTGCAACCTCTCTCTCTCACAGATGTGATACTGCTAGTCTCAGTCATTTCTGTAAATACTATTATGACATGTTCTTCAGAATTAGCTGATCTATTCCCTGTTTCTTTTGTTCTGGCTCGTTTGATTCGTTGGTCTAGTGGTCTCCATCAATTCGCTGTTTTTATATCTCACTGTAATACAGTTTCCTATTCCAGTAGCTTTTTTCCAGAAAACATAGACCTGTGGAACTCTCTTCCTGTTGACTTGTTTTCTCTCTACTTTTAACCTTGTTTTTTTTTTCATGACTAAAAGTCAATAGGCATCTCTTGTATTTGCGATAAGCATCTTTTACTTTTGTTTCGTTCTTACATTAACTTGCTTCACGCCTTGTCTGGAGCGATTTGCATAAGAAAAAAAAAAATGTGCCAAAATTGAATAAGACATCATAAATTGTGCCAATAACAAATAAGACATCATAAAATATGCCGAAATCGAATAAGTCATAAATTATGCTAAAATCGAATAAGCTGCCATAAATTGTACTAAAATCGAATAAGGCTTCATTAACTATGCCAAAAGCGAATAAGACATCATAAATTGTGCCAGAATCAGATATGACATGAATTGTGCCAAAATCAAATAAGACGTCATAAACTTTACCAAAATTGAATAAACTGTCACAAATTATGCCAAAGTCACAGTTAGTGAGTGGGGGAAATTGATGATAGTGGTTGTAGCTAGTAGGGTTTTCTTTGTGAAAGTTTGGCAAGGGAAATCATAAATTAGAGCTCAGATGAGCACTTGCCATGAAAATAATGATAGAGTAAAGATAGAGTCACAACGTCTCTTCAGTGGGAAAGAGGCTGCAGAGAAGTAAAAAGAGCATCACCTAATGCTAATTTCAATGACCACTTCTTTGACACTCTTATATTATTGTAGCTATTTTGTTAAAACTGGAAAAAGCTAGCAGGGATGCTCGGCATAGCCAGGTTGTAAAATATGCTTAAATACATTTTAATTCTTGCAGATTTTGTATATATTATTATATAGTTAATGTTCTATCGATTTTCATATACGAGGTGCGTGCAATAAGTAATGCCCCTGACCCACTTCCCATAGGGTAGAGTAGTCTTTCTCTACATAGGAACAACCTAGAGTTATGCATTTCTCTCATCGTTTGATGCAGCTCTGGAGACCGTTTTTGTAGAACACCTCAGGTTGGTCCTCCAACCACGACGTGACTTCAGAAATTAAGGCAGCATCATCTGGAAAACGCTTACCTTTCAAAAAAAAATTCATGAATGGGAAGAGGTGAAAGTTAGAGGGTGCAAGGTCAGAAGAGTTGGGAGGATGGAGTGGGATTTCAAAACCACACACTCATGCTTCTGATCTGGCGACATGCAAGTTGTGGACCGGAGTGTTGTCCTGCAGGAGGAGGGTACCTTTGCTGATCTTGCCTCGCCTCTTGATTTTGATAGCTTCCCTTAATTAAAGTGGAGCATAATAGGCTCCTGTAATTGTGGTACCCTTTGCCAGGAAATCTGTCATCACTACTCCGTCCTGGTCCCAGAAGACTGTGAGCATGATCTTGCAGCGGAGGGCTGCACCCTTGCCTTCTTTGGAGGTGGTGAGTCCAAGTGCTTCTACTGCATTGACTGGGCTTTGGTCTCTGGATGATAGTGATGGATCCAGGTTTTATCCTGTGTAATCAGTCTTTTGAAAAACTTTGACTCATCTTCTTGGCCCATCTCCAAATTCATCCTCGAGCACTCAACGCGTTCTCGCTTCTGGAATGGTGTGAGCAACCTGGGAATCCATCTGGCAGACACCTTATGCATATGCAAATGATTATGAATGATAGTTTCCACAGACCCCGTACTAATCTTGACATCTTGGGCTATTTGGCGAATAGTAATGTGCCGATCTTCCAAAATGGCAGCCTCAACTTGATGGACAGATGCCTAATCAATGGCAGAAGGGCGACCAGGTCTGGGAGCTGTTTCCAGAGACTTCTGGCTATGTTTGAATTCACGATGCCAGCATTTTACAAGGCCATATGATGGGGCATTATCACCATAAGTTTCTTTCATTTCATCAAAAGTCTTCTGTGGTGTGCGTCCTTTCAAATACAAAAACCGGATCACTGCTCAACATTCAACAGGCTCCATTTTACACCTGACTCAGTTCAAACACCTGTAAAACAGAAACCACAATTAGTTCAGAGCTGTAATTTGTCACATAACCCGTAGAGATATGAATCATTGCACATGCAAAATTTCAGCTAGATCAGACAACTGGAAGTGGGTCAGAGGCATTACTTATTGCTCGCTCCTTGTATTATAAAGTTTAATAAAACATGTTAAAAAACACTTTGAAAAAGAGTTAAAAACATATTTAATCTGAAAAGGAAACACTTAATAAGTGGATAGTCCTTAATCTGTGGAGTTTCGAAGAGATACTTTCCTTCTCATCAGAGGGTAGGAATTAGCAAATGCGGGATCGGATTTTGGCATACAAAAGTATTTGATGAAACTGCAAGTGTCAAAGATCTTGATAACAAAAAGTGAAGCAGAGGGAACATGGTGAAGAAAAAGGTGATTTCACGTGAATGGACAGCCAGGTGAAAGGAAAAGCATCCAATGACGGCAAAATAAAAAAATGTAAGTCCAAGAAAGTTAATTTAATTTTCCATTCGCACAAGTAAAATCCAAGGAAATCGCGTAATTGGAAGATGATGCAAAATAATCCAAGAGGCCGAAATCCATGGAATAATTCACAAATATGTACAAGGAAAATGGGAAAAAATTCCAATAATATTAATAAAAGAAAAAAATAAGATATGCTTTCTACATGGCTGCCGAGAACAAAGTGTAATTAAAGAAAATCAGTAAAGAAGAAGAGGGAGAGAGAGAGAAAAAAAAAGATTAAATGGTGATAAAATTAAATCTATATATCTATAAAAGTGAACGTGTCTGTGTGTGTGTCTGTGTACATTTCCCTACACAATATCTCTGTCAATTTTCAGTCTACAGACTCGACATTTGATATACACGGTATTGAGATTTGAGAAAATCTTTGTAATCCATTTTTGGACAGAAATTTGGCTGTTAAGGGTCAAAGTTTAACGATTTGACCTCTGAGAACTCTACCAAACTCCTCCCCCAATTTTGGGCACAAACAATTGATATTTTAGATATAGGTTCCTTGGACATAGATCTAACTTAATAACTTGATTTGAGCCCCCAAAAAATAAATGTTAAGGGGTCATAATAGAGGTCAAATTTAAAAAAAAATTACCACTACTGTCTCTACCAAATTACTCAGACACTGTCTGGTCTAAAAGCGTGAAATTTTACATAAAGGGTATTCAGAGATAGGGCAAGCTTTTTCATCGATTTGAGTCGAAAATTTGAGCTACCAATATATAAATGTATGTATGTATGTTTGCATGTCTGCCTAAAATTTTCAACAGAAGCAACGGACTTTCACAAGATTAGTATCATTTTTAAGCTCGACCTTTCAGACGACAAATATAAAAAAATTTGCTAAAAACATTAATTTTTTCACCTGGGCACTTATCTACAGGGAGGGGTCGCTTTTTTCGCCGATATTGTCGAAAGTAATCTCCTCTTTTCGATTGTCTAGCCTTAATTTTAACCTACGTTACTTCCGGTTTGGCGGTGGTCGTAACAGCAAAGAGGTCACATATTTTTCCCATTCTTTTTCTCCTTGGTGGTACGGGTTCGCGCCTGCCTTCCTACTACAATTTTTTTTTTTTTGCTCATCATACACCTCCAAACACCCTGGCAATGCCGGGCTGAAATGCTAGTATAAAATAGAAAAGCGAATGTCAAAATGACCCAGACAAAAAGATGTTAAAAGCGCGAAAAATATAGGGCAAAAAATAGGTCAACTGAAATGTACAGGTTATTACTTAAGAAAATGTCAGCAAGAGTTGTTAAAAGATACTAAATGGAATAAATAAATAAATAAAAAATTAAATAATAAATAAAAAATAAAAAAATGAAATATGAAATAAAAAAATAAAAAAAAATTTTTTAAGAGGAGAGGATGGCCGGTATCTGCAAATTCCAGATAAAGCAAGTAAGTATATAAGTAAATGCATATAGTAAAATATGAGTAAATATATAATGCAGGATATGAATGTGTAGATAGATTGATATATTAAATAGATAGGAATATTTAAAGACTAAAACCGAAAATGCAGATAAAAAGACGGCCAAGCAAAGAAGAAATAAAGAATTAAAATATAGATTCATTGTTATTGATAGCGGCAGATCTTGTTATTTGAACTGGTTTCTTACGAGTCATATTGTGTGTGATTACAGATTTAAGGTGGCCTGCAGGAGGAGCATAATGGTTGTATTTAATCTTTTCCTTGTGCCCTGAGTTCCTTAAGGCATTATTGAAGAAAGTGGCATTTTGATTAAAAGTTTTTTTATCAGCAGAAATTCTTCTAGAAACGGATGGTGCTATGGATTTTATAATTGAGTTGGGGTGGTTAGAAGATTTATGGACGTATAAAAGTGTAAGGTTGGGTTTATGATAGGGGCTATGAGTTTCAGTGTTAAGATTAAGTGTAACATGTAGAAAATTTGAAGTTTTTTTGTTCGGTTCGATAATTATAGAAAGGCCAAAATTATTAAAGAAATTATGTAATTTTTTAATTGTTTTGTTGTACTCTCTTGGCCTGGCTGTTGTAGTAAAAAGGGTATCATGTCTATAAAGGCCCCCTTTATTTTATATATATATATATATATATATATATATATGTAGTAGAGATTTAGAAGGCTATCACAATGCGAGGAATGAGATAAAATCAGTGTTGGTGAGAGAAGACGAAAACAAGTGGTGATTTACAAATCAATAAGTGCATACATATATGTCTATATATACATATATTTATTCAGTTGTATTAAATACAAATGTCTTACTTGTTATGTCTGTGATAATAATCATAATATATTTCGGAAAAAAATTCCCTTTTCAAATGGTGGACATGACAGATCAATTAAAAACATGCTAGATGATGGAGCGGAAAATGAATTGAATGGCTGTGTGGAGCATCGGAGCAAATATAAGGAGGGGATTTATATATATGGCGTGATTTAGGTAATTAACATATTTTTTGTTCCTTTTCTTTTTATAATTTTTTTTTGCATATATATATATATATATTTTTAGTTTATAACTTGCTACTTTAGCGTAAGCTTTTTATATTTTGTATATTCTATGTCTATTTCGTTGTCTCTATTTTTTTCTGCTGATATGTATTATTCATTTATTTGTTTAATTTATTTACGTCCTTGCTTGTTCAGTGGAATAACCTGGTGTATCTAGGTCACACAACTCGCTAGCAGGCTTGCAAGGGTTAACTTTTGAAGGAGAGAAGTAAAGGGAGGATGTGAAAGAGGAGGGGAAGAGAGGGTGTTTGTGGGATGAGGTGCTCTTAGTGGACTGTTGGGGTGTTTAGGTTAGGGGGTGTGTAGATAGGTGGGAAGAGGAGCACTGGATTGACTTTCCTTTGGAAATTATTTTATTTATTTTAATAAAACTATAAGTGGTTATAGATGGAACATTTTTTTATTTAATTCTTTATTATTATTTGTTTATTAATTTGTTCATTTAGTTTCTAGTGTTTATTTGGGGTTGAATAGGTGGGTTAGCTTAAATCAAAATTTTTTTCCTCCTTTATATTGGTTTATGTTACTTCAGTTAACTATTTTTTATTATTTTGTTATATATATTGCTGTTTTTTTACTTATTTAATTTCTTTTTTATATATATAATTTATATGGGAGGGGGCTTATAGTAAGGCTCTTTCTGGACTGTGAGTTGGTGTATGAGCGGTGTGCAGTGGTATACCTGTTCTAATAGGTTAGGGTTGTAATGGTAAGTCTTTAGTGGGAGCCGTATGTAAAGTTATATAATGAATGATGATCCGAGCTCCAGTCTGTTGTTGAGTTCTGGACGTAATTTGGATATTAGTAATGATTCCTTTATGCAAAGATTCCCAATAATGCGTTCTGTGGTTAAAATATCGACTTTAATAGATATATTATTGTTTCTCCAGGTGTTGAGGTGTTTGTCGAATGATGATGCTTGTGTTTCTGTGTGTTCCTTGATCCACACAGCCATTCAATTCATTTTCCGCTCCATCATCTAGGATGTTTTGAATCAATCTGTCACGTCCACCATTTGAAAAGGGAATTTTTTCTGAAATATATTATGGATATTGTCACAGACATAACAAGTAAGACATTTGTATTTAATACAACTGAATAAATATATGTATATATATAGACATATATGTATGTACTTATTGATTTGTAAATCACCACTTGTTTTCGTCTTCTCTCACCAACACCGACTTTCTTTCATACCTTGCATTGTGTTGCCTTCTAAATCTGAGGCACATGCTGAAGAACATATGTATAAATATGTAAATATATGCATACATATAGAAACACATTTGAATATATAATATATATTATATATATCGTTTTTTATGTTAATATACATATTCATACACTCATATGACATTCTATATCGCTTCCTATATTTTTATATACATACACATTTTAAAGCACCTACATCACCTATTTATTTGTGGAAATTGTAATCTTATATATGTATAAACACATTTTAACACATTCTCACATTATTATTGCATATATATGCATATACACCCACATATATATTCACACGTTATATATACATATGCACACTCACATATGTGTGCAAATACGCACACATGTATACACACATTCACACACACACACACACACACACACACACACACATATATCACACTGTCCACACAAACTTTCTATTCCCAGAGGTTAACACACCTGTCACAATGCAAACCCCGCCTAATTAGAGCACTCACAGTATTCATTATCTTCATTGTCCAAGATTCACAATGCTCACAATGTATAATTCATGAGTCCAGGGATTAATGGCTGGTCCACAGGTTCTGATGAAATCAAGATAAATGCTTGCTTTGTGACAGCAAGACCACCCACGTCCCACCTCATGCCTATTTTCCGCATGTTTAGAAACAAAGTGGACGCACACAGGGCCAAACAAATCAGGTGAAATTAAGTTAGGATTTTCTCAGTGGCACCATCATCGGCATTCATGGTAACGAGGCAGATTGCACGTCTCTCGGTTTACCAACGATTTGATGAGAGACGGCGACTCTGATTTATACATTGCAATGCAAAGAGAAAGGCCACGTGGAGGAGCTGTTGGGACGACTTCGATTATTGGCATTGTCATGAGTGGTTTATTTCCGCTCAAGATGACAAATATCAGATTGTCTTTCGAAAAACGAAAAGAAAGACTGCAACCAACACAATCGCCGATCAAGTCTGATATGAAAAGGATATTAAGGCGAGGATAAACATTGATTTCTCAGTAAAATAAATCAAAGAAGGAATTATTTAGAAATGACGGATTTTAGTTTTACTTGCTTGACAAAAGGCTTTAATGGTTAACCTGAGGCTTAAACCAATCTATCAGATACGTGATTGTTCCTATTTACTTGCCTTCCCATGAGGGCAAAGTTAGACACATTTTTTAATGTGGGGAAAATCCAACTCCCCAAAAAGGGACACACTGAATATGAACAAAAATAAAATTGCCTCAATCTAGAAGGACTTCTTCACTAATCGAGGTCAGAAAAGATGAAGTGCAGTATCAGGAAAGATACTACACTTTGCTCCCAGCCAAAAGGCCAGGGAATATCAGATACGTTATAGTTATTCAGACACTATAGTTATAAAGGGTGATTGGAAATAACTCCCTATACTTGAAATTTATTATTGAAATATAATTTTTACAAGAAATGAATATAGAGAGTGGAGTTAGTGTTGTAACAGTGCTACTTTACATTTTCCTTAAGTCCTCACATTCAATTTTTTTGATGATAGGAATAAAAAATATATCGTTTTCTGGATCATCGGCTGTTGTTTTGATTTGGTGCTATGTCGAGATTTTAAATGCTATCCTAGTATCCATCATCATTTATATGTCAATATATGCATTTCGTTAATTCTAATCTTCAAATGAATTTTTAGCTTTGATTAATTGTTGACTCATTAGCGAAAAAAAAAAAAAGATTCTTGTGAAATCAGTTGATCTGATTCTCAGATGTCTTGAAAAGCTAGCACTGAACGCTGGCACCCATATTAAATTCTAAAAACCTCATACCATACATTTTATTACGTTCATGTATTGTAAAAATGATATTTCAACAAGAAATTACAAACACTCTTTAATTGTGAGTTACTTTCCAACTTTCCAATCCTATATATATATATATATATATATATATATATTAGTTTTGAACTGATTAATCGGAATCGGAATTGGGAATTGGAAAAAAATTGACAAATTTGGGGATATTGGAATCAGTATCGGAATCGAAAGAATTGGTGCCTATTTTCCGATGTCAAAACGATTCTTTTAATTGTCTTTTTTTATTTGATTTTACAAAAAAAATCTTTCATTGCTGGCAATTATGATAAAATAATATTTCTTGATTTTATAATACCAGTAAAGTTAAAATCGATTTACCATCCTCCAT
Organism: Euprymna scolopes; assembly: GCF_053919585.1. Lineage (NCBI taxonomy): Eukaryota > Metazoa > Mollusca > Cephalopoda > Sepiida > Sepiolidae > Euprymna > Euprymna scolopes. Next base: position 85,323,207 of record NC_136497.1, on the reverse strand, counting down.
AAGTGTAAATTTATGTTTAGGAAAATATCTGCATGTGTTTTTTACAGTAATCGGGAAAAATAACAATTCTATAATTAAATATTTAGATTTATAAAGAATCAGAAATTTACTATGGAATCGGTAATTGTATCAGAATCGGGAAAAATATTGGAATCGTCCCATCAATTCAATGAATTTAAAATTTATGATGTGAAATGGTTAAATTTCAAATCAAAAATTTTTTCTCATTATATGTAAGACAATACATTTAAAATATTATGTCTCTTTATCCTATAGGATTTTGATGTCTATCATCTGTTACTGGAAAAAGGGCTGTCCCCTTTTTTCTGTAAATAAGAAGAACATTAAATAAGTGGAAAATGAGATTAGGATAAGCTGATACTCGAACCTTGGAAGCAATGGTGCTTAGCCACGTGAGTTGGTCACGTTTTGGAACCACACATCTGACGTCATAGCAAAAAGGGAATTTCTCAATATAGGAGCTAGTTTTAGTCAGATCAAGGCAGTTGGGCAGTCAAGTTCGAACAGTCAGCAAAGTCGGTTGGAAAGACCTGACATGGTCAGAGGAGGATCCCCTCAGAGGCAAAGGGATAGAAGTTTAACCAGTTAGAAACGAATTTGAATTCCTGATGTCAGCATCATTTAAACCAGTCGAATGAAATAAAGAACATCATCGATATTTGTAACTGTTTGTCTTCGTGTCGTCATTCAGCAATTGAAGGTAATGTGTTAATCATCTTAATATGAACTTTGTATAACCCCGTTCCAAGTAATGTGCCCCCCCCCATCATAAGTAATGATTCTACCTTCTCATGTAAAAGAACAGTAATACACATTCATTCAATCATGGAGTCTCTCTCTCACTCTCTTGTTATAAATGTTTCTCTCATGATCGTCAATCCTGTATTACATGTACCCGTTAGATATCCCCGTCATCACTCGATATATGATCAATATCTCTTCAGAGGAGAAAATATTAGCAAATAATTATAATGGTTTACACCTTATTTGTTACAACAAGTAAAACATGGAAAATCACAATTAAAAGGTTTTTTTTTAAGTATTTAAGTATCATAGAGTAAGGGAAGTTAATGAAAAGGATATTGAAATTCACATCCAAATTGCATGGTAAAATCCAAAGTGAAGGTCTTTGGTAGCAGTGAGGTAATGGGATCCAATCTGTATTTTGAGAAATACAAAATACAAGGTAACAGTCTGAAGTAGGCATATTTTCTGGTTTCTTCTTTGTTTATATAATGAGTTTGGTAAAAAAAAAAAATTATATTATATAATATAATACTGTTTGTTACCTTGTGTTGTGGATTACTCAAAATATAGATTGGATCCCATTACCTCACAGCTTTTTCCGTTTCTTACTGGTTTTAGCAAATAAGGTGTAAACTATTATAATTATTTGCTATTATTTTCTCCTCTGAAGAGATGATAGACATCGAAATCCTATAGGATAAGAAGATATAATATTTCAAATGTATTCTTTGTTTTACATATAATAATAAACATTTTTTGATTTGAAATTTAACTATTTCAATTCATAAATTTTAAATTTATTGAATTACTGAAATTTGATTTATTTGCTCTATCTTGTATATTGAGCAATTTTTATTTAGATGGGATTGTCGTCCTTATAGAATATTACTGCCAATAATATTTTGTAAGACCTATAATCACAGGTTTCCATACCAGTTGATATGTTGGATAACTTTATTCTGAAGTATATATATATATATATATATATATATATATATATATATATATAACTACTTAAAATTTACTCACATAAAATTAATATACGAAAGTATAAATTTATGCGTAAACTTTAAGTATTTACTTCAAAAGTACTCAATACGTAGGTAGAGCTATGCCTGAAGAATCCTAGAGTGGATAAAATGCGGAATATTCAGTGTAGCTTAATCGCCATATATATTTTATAACTTACTATATATATATATATATATATATATATATATATATATATATATATATATAGAGAGAGAGAGAGAGAGAGAGAGAGAGAGGTAGATAAACAGTGTATGCATGCATATATAACCAACATATATGCAAGTACATTATCGGAGTATATTATGACACCAACACTACTACAATATGAAAAAAAAAAAAAAAAAAAAAACTAGAACAAGACTATCCAAATGTATAATATAAGTTGAAACATCTAAAAGAAAAAGAAAACATGTTTACTTCTAAGGCAAAAAATAGTTTATAAAAGAAAAAGAAGAAAAGTATTTGGGGACATTGTATTTTTAGGAGATGTTCCTATTTACTTGGTGCCTCTCCACGACGGCAGTATTAGACACAAAGTCTGTTTTTAATTTGAGGAAAATTCAGCTTAACAAAAGGAGCACTATAGATTAGAACAGAAATAATTGTTTCAATCAAAAAGAAAATATCCCTAATTGTTGGAATTTAATTTCAATTATAAATACAGTAGAACCATGGGATACGGCCTTAAAAATTAGTAACAAAATACAGTACAATATATAATACACATGTATATAATCAGATAACATTATAAATAATACCGTAAGGCGGGGCAAATACCGTAACCAGGGGCATAAATATTGTATTCCACATCGTAACCTGAAAAAATCGTATCCTAGGGTCACCGTATCCCAGAGTTCTACTGTACATATATAATAAAACTTGGAATAAAACTGTTTAGAAATGAAAACAAATTGGTTGAAATGAGAATGGAAGCCTAAAGAGTAATAGAATTCTTGGATATTACATGTCCGGTTGAGGGTGGGGGCAGTGAAAAAAAATCCACACACACAAAAATAAAAAAAAAACTCTTATAGAAATAATTACATGGGGTTACATTTTTAAAAATAATGCCTATATTGTTATGTTAAATATAAATAAAACATAGTTATTGAATCTAATAAATAAAACATAGTTATTGAATCTAATAAATAAAACATAGTTATTGAATCTAATACACTAAATTTAATAAGAATACATGCTGTTGCAAATTAACATCTTAATGTCTCTACTCAAGATCCAAGGAAACCAAAGAAAATTTGATACTCAATGCCTCCATTAAGTCTCGAAAGACAAAGGATACCCCCTGTAGGAGCAGCTATACGTGTAATTGTGTGGCATGGGTTGCACAATCCCCAACCACACCTCTCCCGAATTGGCACTGTTTGAGTCGAGTGGCAAGGAGAAATCTAGGATGGCTGGAAACGATGCCGAAATGAGCAGAGAGTACATACAGCACCTGGAAGTTCCAAATAGTCAACCATCTGGTACTGGCCAGGCTTGTCGTTGCTTAACTTTGATGATATGATGGGAACCGGTGTGTCAAATGTGATTATGCCGCATGAAAGAAAATTACTGGTTAATAATTTAATTATTGAATTTAGTTTAACAATGTGAAATTCATTGTCACAATAAATGTCAAATCTTTAAAAAAAAAAAAAAAAGTATCTGACAATTTAAAAAATAAAGAAAATTATTTAAAGCAGTTCATCCATTAATTCAGAAAGTCCAAAATTTAAAGAACATCTTTATTCAACACCCTCTCAGCCGATGATCTATTATTGTTTTAAAATCGTAGCTTATTCTAAAATGTATGAGTTATAAAGAATAGAAAAAAAACGTTATCCCTTTGTCAAGTAGCTTAAAGTTATTTCCCTTGTTTAAATTCATTAAAAATTAATGTGTTTCTTTGAAACCTTGTTAACATAAAGAGAACTTAAATCTTAATAGATTCTCTTGAACAATGCACTTCAATAGGATTGATTTGAAAGAAGATAAAGGATGCAGACAGGAAAGTATCGCCATCGATCTCTGTATGTATTCACCATATATAAATAAATAACATGACAGATGAGAGTTATATCGTACTATAATTTAATGTTAGTTTTGAAGCAAATGAATCTTACACGTATTTCTGGTGGAAATTAATCAAATACAAGGTGCCTTCAATAGGTTTCCAGACTTTTTTCGTATGGCGCTTTTATTGACAGGACATACATCAAACTTTAGTCCTCTTAGAAGTAATCTCCTTCGGCTGCAATGCACTTGTTGCACCATTCCAACAACTTCTGGAAGGCCTCATGAAAATCCTCTTGTGTGAGCATGTCAATGACCCTCATCACAGCCTCTTTTATCTCTTCAATTGCCTCATAACGACAGTCTCTAAGGTTTTCTTTGAGCTAAGGAAATAATCAAAAGTCACAGGGAGCAAGGTCCGAACTATAGGAAGGGTGAGGAAATGTGTGGATGACTAACATCCAATGAGATGCCCTATCCGCAGCTGGAATAAAATAAGAAAATGTTAAAAAAAGTACACACACACATTTTTTGAACATTCTTATTTTGTTCTAGCAGGGGATAGGGCATCTCATTGTTCTAGCAGGGGATAGGGCACCTCATTGTTCTAGCAGGGGATAGGGCACCTCATTGTTCTAGCAGGGGATAGGGCATCTCATTGTTCTAGCAGGGGATAGGGCACCTCATTGTTCTAGCAGGGGATAGGGCACCTCATTGTTCTAGCAGGGGATAGGGCACCTCATTGTTCTAGCAGGGGATAGGGCATCTCATTGGATGTCAGACATTCACCCACTGTTTCATACGTTTCAATTGAGAGGTCTTATTTTAAGATTATAACCATCCCTTTAAATGCAATGGTTTGTATCTCTCTTGTGCTTGGGTCACTGGATATATTTGCTAGGTAATTTTTGAAATTTTATTTGATGAGACCCATACTCCTATAATTACTGGGACGATGGAGATCTTTCTAAAATTCCAGTTTCTTTTCATGCCGTGCATAAGACGTTAGCATTTCGTTATTTTTTGTACTAGTGCGTCTGCATAAATGACATAACAGATACCATTGTGAACTATGCAATCGGCGATGCAAAATTAAAATCCTATCCAACCACTCGTGTTTAATGATGCAATGATACTCTTGTGACAGATATAAATGCCCCCCCCCGCCCCGCAACGCTGGAGATAATAGTAAGCAGAGTTCAACAATGAACCATTGAGTACATGTATACATCGACATTTCTTTATTTTAACTTCAACTGTGTTTCTATTAGATTATTAACAAAAATCACATTCTCTTGATGAATGCACTTCAATGAGATTGATTTGCAAGAAAAATGCACAGACAGAGAATACCATCATTTATCTGCTTGTATATTTACATGCACCCACATATACAGCCTTTGAAGTGTTTGAGCTTTTTAATATATATATATATATATATATATATATATATATATATATGAAAGAGAAAAAAAAATTAACCTAAGTCCTTCATGGAAAATTATTTAATTAATAAATCAATTAATTTATTGCAACCACTTCAGTTTGCTTCTAAGAATTCACACTACTATTTTAGGGATCAACAGTTGCTTACTATAGTTTAGAGGATTTAAAAACAAAACTGTATTAAATCATGGCTACCCAGCAGTGTTGATTAAACACCACCTCCCTCATAAAACAAAAACGTTCCGGATATCAGATCTAGTTTTATGCTTCAGATTAATTTGGTTAACCTATTCAAGTTATTAAAAAGATTATTTTTACTCTCGTTCTTTGTTTCTCCTCTTAATATAGTTGAAAAAAAAAAAAAAAAATGCTGAACTTTTGGCAAAATCTCTGAATTAGTGTCTTATATATATGGTTTAAACTTCATTAAAATCATATATATGGAAGTTTTAAGGGGTTCTTCCACCATGGTTCCTTTTGGGTACACACAGAGATTTGAGACCATTACAATTATCTTCTCGAGAGAATTTTATACTTGATTTAAATTTCATCAAAATACTTAGAAATATAATTGAAGTTTTAAGTGAAGGCCATCACCTATATCTCCTTTAGTTGGGCATTTAGAAATCTGAGACCATTTCCAGCGTCTTACTTTAGTTCTTATGCAAATGTTAAAACTTTTCTTTATATAGAGAACACACATTGATTATACAGTGTGTCCAAAAAGTCACTGAAGGGGTTTGAACTTCAATAGATTCTTTATTTTTGATGATATCTTTCTGTAATTTTAACATAATCTGAGGGGGTGCAAAATTCAAACAAGCTTTATTTATGAAAAATAATGTCTTTTAAATATTACCCATTTTCAGCTCCACATACTTTTGCTCTATCCAAAACATTCATGACAGATTACAGAATCTCTGGATTGTGATTTAATTCCCTTATTGTGTTGTTGGTTATTTTCCTTCAATTCTTGCAGGGTTTAGAGTGTCCAAAAAGTCACTGCAAGAATTGAAGGAAAACATGAATGAAACGAATTAAGGGAGTAAAATCTATCCAGAGATTCTGCAATCTGCCATGAATAATGTTTTGGAAAGAGCACAAATATGCAGACCTGAAAATGAGCAACATTTAAAAGACATTATTTTTCATAAATAAAGATTGTTTGAATTTTGCTTTAAAAAAAAAATTTCCCAATGTCAGTTGTGTTAAAATTATATATATAGAGAGAGAAATATATATATAGAGAGAGAGAAAGAGAGAGATATTTCTATGTATAGGATTCACTCATAAACTAATAAATCACCCATGGAATATATATTCTAGGCAACACGGTATGTAATATGATTTAACTTCAAGATTGTAGATAGGAAATAAGTATTTTTGGTGAAAAATGTGTTCCTGGTCTTTTCTGATTAATTTATTGGAGAGGGGAATTCTTGGTTTTATTAATTCATCCAGACAACACCAGGATACAGATCCCACTATAAATGTTGAAGCTGTTCCTGTTTATATTTATACTCAGGGAAATCAAATAGTCAGTTAGTCTGACACTTTAAATAGAGACTGGTTGGGTGAACTTGAGAACCAACTTTGGTCTCTACCTGCATCATATCCTAGAAATGACCATGTGTCTTGCTGTTCTTCTTTTGAGGAGTAGCTAGTTGTTTTGTATATAGGCATGAACTATTTCGATAAGTGTTTCAACACTCCAATTTACTTTCTTTAAACTGTTATAATTAGATTCTTCTGTTTCTTCTACTCTTCCCCCAAATCAGGCTGTCTGAAGATACTGGATTTCTGATCTAAAATGCACCAAACACTGATGTTATTGTTTATTGTTTCTTTCCTTTTGCAAAATTCAATCATATTCTCCGATGTCAAAAACTAAAACAAGAATTTTCCTCTACAAAACAGCCAAACACCATGAATAAATATTTGAAGATATAAAGAGCTTGAAGCATAAACTAAAGAAGTGAATTTCACATCAGATAACCTAAAAAGGAGTTATATGCTGCCAAACGCGACCAGGAAAATTTTTCTTGCTGTAATATCAGTATTTTTTTTTTTTTACATGGAGGTCACCACTTATCAAGGCCCAGAAGCCACTCGGGATAAGAGTTATTGCGTGTATACTAATCAATGGGATAGTGTTGTGGTATTTGTTAGTATTGGAGATTTGATAAAGTGTCTTTACTTAAGGGGGCGGTTCATCGCATCCTCATTTATTTGATTTTCCCCTTTATTTTCACTCTTTCATTTATTATTAAAGTTGCCTCACAATTCTTCCCTACACCCAGTTTCCCTTCCTGTTGATCAAGCCAACCAAAGAC
>NC_136497.1:85093115-85305615 GCF_053919585.1 Euprymna scolopes | reverse complement strand
CAATGCATATAATTGGCTGAGAATGCTTTTTATTAATTGATTCAATGAATCTGATTGGCTTGGAGCGCTTTAAAAAAAAAAATTGATTCAATGCAATATGATTGGCTTCCATTTGTTTTTTAATTAATTCACACAAGTCTATATGCAGAGATATATGCATACAAAAGAGTTTAAGGATTTTCATTTTTGACACTGAAGTGTAAACTTCATTGCTAACTACAAAAATTTAATTCATTTCTGCTGGTGATAATAACCAAGTATAACAAATTACCACGTTTATCTTGTCATCGCTGACAATCTACCTTATATGGATTAAACAAAGTGTTGCTTGAAATTCTGTGCATGTTCCCTGAGTTATATTTACATGATGTACATGTTCCCTGAGTTAAAGATTCTTGATTTCAACTAAAAGCTTCAAAAGTTTGAAAAGATGCATTGGGACAAGGTTAAAAGTTACATTGTAAAGGTGCCTTCAATAAGTTTCCAGACTTTTTTTTCATATCGGCACTATTATTGATAGTACACACATGAAACTCTCGTCCCCTTTGAAGTAATCTCCTCCGGCTACAATGCACTTGTACTGTTCCATCAACTTCCGCAAGACCCCATGGAACTCCTCTTGTGTGAACATGTCAATGACCTTTGTCACAGCTCTTTTATCTCCTCAATTGTCTCATAACGACAGCCTCCAAGGTTTTCCTTGAGTTTAGGGAATAACCAAAAGTCATAGGAAGCAAGGTCTGGACTATGGGGAGGGTGAGGAACTGTATTGATGTTCATCTTTGTCAAATAATTTGTGACAAGGGTTGAGTTGTAGACTGGTGTATTTACACAAATCTTCCGCATCTTCAGTTCCTCATAAATAATTGTGTGTACAGTTCCCACACCGACATCAAACTGTGCACTTGTTTTCTATAGACACAAGGCAATACTTATCCATGCAAATTTTTATTTGGCCATTCAACTCTGGTGTTCTGACTTCCTTACTCCTCTCACACCTCTCATCATCATATCTCACAGACGCCCTGCCCCGCCTTCCTTGAACCTCTTATGCCACTCAAAACTGATGTCCGATTCATGTAAAGATACTTTAAAAGCAGTTTGATGCATTCCATACATTTCTGTGACAATTTTTCAAAGTTGAAAACAGAATTTTATTGCATACCGTTCCTCTAAAGTCTCCTCACATCCAGATTGCATTTTTGAAGTTCACTAGCTGTGACAATCAAGGCTTTAGTAGGGTGTATTCCAATTCCTGCTGTAGCTGTACATTTGAACCTGAAATCATAAAAATTGGTCAGTCATCACACAAAATGTATAACAATACTATACTGAAGAGTCTAGGACAATTTTAAATGCTTGTATAAAAAAATTCTGGAAACTTATTGGAGGCACCTTGTAACCAAAATGCAGATATTTGTTTGAAAAAGCTAAAAAAACCAAAAAAAACACACTTTAAACATTGTAAATATAACAACTAAGATGGGTATGTGTTACTAAATGGCCATTATAAGAGATGTTGGTTTTTGATTTTTTTTTTTTGTATCTCTTTTTAGTTAGGAACTCCTAAAGCAAGCATTATCTAGTTTTCTTGATAATCAAAAATGTGATAACAATATTGATGAGAAATGAAGAGGATTGTGTGCTTGGCCTAATCGATGCTATTGCATAATATGGACTCAGAAATGCAGAGTTAAAATCTTATTGAATCAAAACATTTAATTACCTTGGGAAAGGTAGAAATCAACAATCTCCCGTTCCGGTCTCCCCGCAGCTGTTTATGAAATAATACATTCAAGTAATTATAGACAATAAGTATTGTTTCTAAGAACTAAATGACCTTGACTCAGTTGACATGTTAAACCGACAAAGGTTAGAAATAAATACATAAAAGTAATATTCAAATGAGAGTCAATTATATAAAAAATCCTAAAATGTGATATTCAAATAAGAATAGATCAAGTAGATAGTGGTTGACATTCAGTGCTCTTCCAAATCAGCCACTGAATTCACTGCTTCAAGTAAAATAAATTATTAAATGAAAGTATGTATATATATGTGTGTGCGTGTGTGTATGTATAGATGTATGTATGTGTATATATAGAGATGTATTTATGTGTGCATATATAGATGCACGTATGTGTGCATATATGTATGCATGTGCGTATTTCTTCTTTCCCAAAGAAGAGCCCTTACGAGTCTATCTCTGCTTTATCATTACTTTTCTCTCCTTTGTAGAACGTTGGCAACAAATACTCGCCTAGCTACAACAGCTGTCTACAATTTTTCTCGCTATTTCTGAGTAAAACTAAACGAAAATTCCACGAGCAGAGTTTCTTTCTTAGAACTATCCGCCTGTGGAACAGAATACTGCCGAGCTGCTTTCTAACTGACTATAACATGGTCATTTTAAAATCTAATGTAAATAAGTTCTTGTTGAGTCGTCAACAAATAAATAATTAAAACAAACCAAAGTTCCACCATTACAAATCATTGACTCTCATCCTGGAGTGGCTTCCAGGCCTTGATAAGCAGTAACTCGCAAGCAAAAAAAAAAATATTATGTTTTAGAATTCTTTCAAATGAGTATTGCTAATTTGTTTTATTTTTTATACTATTCCATCTTTTATTCTTAATTTAACCTTTGATTTTCTTCAGGTATATCTTGTCAAACTCTGGAATCTTTGTTTCACTCCGGATTCTGTACAGTGAACGAGGCATAATAAAATGACTAGTTCAACAGTTTCCCTCTCCTCTATTTAGCCCCACAAGTCACCAAGGAACACCAAATCCTGGTGAAAATGAACAAACGGTGCAGTTTAAGGCCATAACATAGGTAAATTTGAGTTTTGCACCATGCAAAAAAAAAAAAAATGAAATGACTAAGTCCATCACCCCCCCCTTCGATTTAACCCCAAAGTCTCCCAGGCCTTAACATATTTAAATTTGAGTTCAGCACCATGCATAACTGCTAAATAGGCATACACAGAAAATTTTGGGCAAATATGGTAAAATAGTCCCAAAAATGGAATTTTTTTTATTAGCCCTAAAAGAGCCCTTGGGGCACACCTAAGAGTTATCGCAACGTATAGACAAACAAAATTATATAGAAATCAGTTAGTAACAACTTTTCAGAAAGTTTTATAAAAATTCAAGGCACCAATATTTTTTTTAATAAGCACAAAAGTGTAAATTTTAGCCATTTTAACCCGAAAGGTACCCCTAGGGGGAAAACCAAAGGTTTGCTGGAAAATCCGTTCCATCATGTTTAATGTTTGAGCAAAATTTCCAAAAATTCCAAGACGTAGTTATTGAGAAAAGTGTGGACAGACGAATGGACAAGGGTGAATTTAAAGGTCGATACTCCTTTTGTCGGGGGGACCAAAAAACAAAGATGAGAATAGGAGTTCGAATAATCCAAATATATATATATATATATATATATATATATATATATATATATACAGTAGTCCAGGTTATGAATGCATTTGTATAATAAAAATCCAAATAATATCCACCGTGTTTATAAAATAGTCCTCAATAATAAATTGAGTTATTTAAATTAATATTTATTTATATAGATATGACATGCTGCGCTATACTGGCATGGCAATCGTTCAATATGTAGTTATTAATAAGATCTCTTCAAGCAAAAAAGTCTGTATTTTCATTTGATGTTCATATTGAAAAAAACGTATCAATACGAAACATGTACATGTCTGCATGAATAAATATTAACACACACACACACATATATTAGAAATTCAATTTAATATTGAACTTTTTCATCTGGTTAGGATTTCCAATTATTATTAATATTTATTCTTATTTTAACTATACAGGGTTGTTCAATTTGTAAACTTGAAACATATATATGTGTATATATATATATACACTAGCAGGTAGCTCAGTCGTAAAATATGCAAAAATATTATATTTTACTTTATGCAGATTTCTTATTATTATTATAGAGCCAATTCTCTATTGATTATTTAGCCATATACAGTAATGATTTAAAAAGTTATAAAAATATATGACATCCGCTAGAATCAAAACCAGAATGTTTAGCACCCAGTCTTCGTCGTTTATCTTGAAGCTATGAATATATGAATATTTCATTTTGAGCAGGTACAAAAGAAACTCTTGGCGTAATGTTTTATTTGACTTACCCCGCCAATGTCAACTATTGTGTTTTAATAAGCAGCAATTTTTGCCGGCTAAAAACCAAATCGAAAGCGTGCTACAGGTTAAAATACCCTAGATATTAAATTTTAGCTCTGTACACCAAATTTTAAGGGAGGAGTTTGTTAAAGATTTTTCACACACACACTGACAAGGTCAATTTTATATATATATATAAGCGTTTTGAAATCCCTCCATTTCATCATTTTATGCACAATTTATCTTTCTTTTTATAATAATATATTGAACTCACTCTTTTTTCCTTGTAACCATCTGTGAATTATTCCACAGAATTCTGCCTTTTGGATGACATCAAAATATCTTCCAGCAACGCGATTCCTTTGGATGTTTACTTCTGTATACCAAACTTTTACCAACATTTCTTGGAATTTACCGTTATTGGATATTCTACTCTTCGCTCGACCATCCATTCACGTTAAATCATTTTCCTTTTTTTACCCCATTCCCTCTGCTTCACTATTTTTTTTAACTTTTACCAAGTAAACTCTATGGCTTACTTGTAGTTTCATTAAATACTTTGCAAACAAAATCCGATTCCACATTTTGCTAATTCCTACCCTCTGATGAGTAGGAAAGTATTTCTTTTGAAACTCAGCGGATTATGGACAATCCACTTAATTTGTGTTTCCTTTTGGAAAATTAAATATGTTTTTAACATGTTTTATTAATTCTGCGTTCATATATATATATATTCCAGTGTGCTAGAAGGTTTTCATCTTAAATTCTACACAATTATGCAGAATGTAGAAACTATGCATAAATAGAATTCAGCTTAATAGTGAACTAGAATCAGTTATCTAAAAAGAAACTATAAAAATTAATAAGTAATCAATTATTTTTAAAGGAATATGCAAATTAGTTAATCTTCATGTAGTTGCTCGCATATTCATGACTGAGTATATTAAGTTCGTTTTAATCATTTCTAAATAGAAAAAAATAGACTTTTAATAACAGTCAGAGCGAGACAAAAACTCAACTTTATAGGTATATAGATATAAACACACACACACATGCGTGGATAGATATATATTTGCTAAATCAGTTTATCAATTTTCAAATGAAATCAAAAATGGAATAAATAGTTGTAGTGGTTGAGACTACTCAAACGTAGTCTAGACTTTCTATAGAAGTCATCATAGTTTGAGGATATGTAAGTTTGTACAAGGAACTACTTGAGCCTTGGATAAGTATGTTTACCTAAATAAGTATATCCCAACATGAGTAGATACTTATTATCCGATGAAAATATACGATGCATAGGATTTAATAAGAAATACTCAACATGCAGAGTTTGTTTGCATCTTTCATAGTACAGAATGATTTCTGTAAAAGAAACGAAAAGAAAATATTAAAAAAAAACAAAACAAGTGAAGCATACATGGTCCCCCGTGAGTGCACAGTGAACGAGACATAAAAAAAATTGAAAATGTTCAGCATTCGCCCCGCCCTCCCCCCCAAAAAAAATTCCCAGGGGACGTCAAATCCTGGTAAAAAAATGAACAAACAGTACAGTTTTAGCATATGGAGATTTGAGTTTTGCACCATGCAAAAAAAAAAAAAAAAAGAAATGACTAAGTTTATCATTGCCCCCACCCCCATATAGCCCCCAAAAGGTCCTAAGGCCTTAACATATTTAAATTTGAGTTCAGCACCATGCAAAACTGCTAAATAGACATACACAGAAAATTTGGGACAAATATGATAAAATAATCCCCAAAATGAAGTGTTTTTATTAGCCCTAAAAGAGCCCCTGGGGCACACCTAAGAGTTATCATGAAGTATAGATAAACAAAATTATATAGAAATCAGTTACAACTTTTCAGAAAGTTTTATGGAAATCCAAGGCATCAATTTTTTTTAATAATCACAAAAGTGTCAATTTAAGCTATTTTAACTCGAAAGACACCTGGGGGGGGGGGGGGGCAAACAGAGTTTTCCCTGAAAATCCGTTCTATTACTTTTTTTTACTCATATCATGTTTAATGTTTGTGCAAAATTTTTTAAAATTCCAAGGCGTAGTTATTAAGAAAAGTGTGGACGGATGAAAGGACAAAAGTGACTTTACAGGTCTCTCCCCTCCTTTTGTCTGGGAACCAAAAAAGAGTTTACTACTGGTTCTAATAGAACTAATCTAAGTGAAAATCATAAAAAATCGAAATATCTTTAACGACACAAAATGTAAATGCAATTTCTAAATCATTTCTATTTCTATGAACCAAAAATCCCCAAACTGAACATTTCCTGAACACTACCTCGCTATCTCCCCCTTCCGCTACATGTAATCAAAACACTTTTCTCTCATTCATTGACCAAAGGAAAAATCAATAAGGAAATTATTTTAAAAAGTAAAAATTGAATGTAATGTTTGGACATATTCATTGGTTAATTCAATAGTTTAATAGATACGTGTCTTCTATTCCGATTATCATCAACAAACTTGAGGTGATTTCGTCAGCATCTGACAAAGTCAAACTCTTTGCCAAGAACTTTGCAACAAACTCAACCCTATGCGATCAGGATCTCCTTTTGAGGAATGAAGCAATCATTTCTATGCATGCTTCCCGTTCTACTTCATTCACTGAGTTTTCAAACTTTGGATCTCTGATGAGCTGCCGGATCTGAGGATCATCAAAGATGCCAGATTTCACCTTATCCATCGTCAATCCTGGAAAAGCCTGGCACAAGTAAGCAGTCATCAATCTTGTCCAGAGCCTTGGTGGACTGCTTCATTAAGCCGAGCTTGATGTGCAGTTGTGAGAAGAGTATTCTCTATCCACCAGAGGGTCGTTGATGACATTCCTTTCTTTGTAAGATACCAATTACTCCCGTACAGGCTAGTCCTTCTTCATATATGCTGAGCACCAATTTTTGGAAGATCTCAAAGTATTATGACTTCAAACTGATCTCTTTTCTACATAATTACACAGAAATATTGAACTTAAATACTTCTTGTCATTAAAATAACCATTTCCAATCAAAACAATTATTTGATATGGTATTTTACTCCTACCAACTTCTAAAATGCTCCCCACATGTGTACGTGTGAATAAAAATGTAAAAAAAAAAACATGTGGCCATAGTTCAACAACTTGACCTAATCAGGCAAAACTGATTTTTAGATTTCAGTGCATTAGATTCGTCCTAAATCAGCTGAATAATAATAATAAAAAAAGCAGGCAGCACACTTGTTGACCTGTGTAATGTTTTATCTCTAGTTCCTTGAAAGCTTATTCATGACTAGAAAGATGGTTTTGATAAGTGATTCATTTAGATAAAAAATACATGTAGAGAAAATATAAAAATGAGGATGGTGAATTCATGGTGACAGTCCTGTAGAAAACAGCGGCATGAAGAGGGGAAGAAAATTGGAGCTTAAATGAAATGCGAGTAGGTTAAAGGGAAGGAAGAAAAAAAATTGTATTTTTCTCATACATTCCATTTTTATTTTATTTTATGCCAGCTGAAGTTCTCAGAAATCAAAGGCCCCCTTCCAAGGGACCAAGACTTGATCTGTATATGAACTCTCAAGTAAGGAAGTTGAGGACATAATTTTCCTGTCCCCAATTGATCATTTAAATATATTATAGTATATCTTTCTTATGGTTGCTTGCTCTTCCTGGATTCCACGACAAGAATTCATCTACTCTGGTAGAGTATCCAGCTTTGTGCTGTTACTCGAGATGACACCACTTAGAGAAGGTGCATCATTCCTTGTAAAAACCTATGCTGGCTAACCATACAGAGGAGATTTTATTTGGGCTGCAAATACAGTCTTTTTTTTTAATGTTTAGTTAGGATTTGCTTTTAGAGAAAAGTAGCCTCATGCAAGGTTATCCTGACAAACCCCTGCACAGAGAGACCTTAGACACTCGTGGATAATGCCTAGTAGGCATTCAAGTTCTCTCCAGATTTGCATCTTTATATGCTGTACTATACACACACACACACAAACATATATAAATCTATCTATCTATCTATCTATATATATATATATATATATATATATATATATATATATATATATATATATATGTGTGTGTGTGTGTGTGTGTGTGTGTGTGAGAGATAGATATATTGAGTGGGACAGTAAAATTGTCGCCCTAAAGCAAATAACACTACAGCTTTATTCTAAAACTTTCATTGAAAAAACTCAATTCAGGTAACTTTATTATGTTGCAAAGCCGACATCTATTCAATGTAGTCACCTTAAGCTTCAATCACTGCCTTGATATGGGTCCGGTACTGGGAGCATGCCTTTTCCACAAGCGCCGATGTGAGCTCGGCGAATACCCAGTGTATGGCGGCAATCAAGCTAGCTTTGCTATTGTGCGAGGTCATGTTGGTGATGTTATAGACGTATGACCAAATGACATAGTCCAGCAGGTTCAGGTTGTGGGAGAAGGGTACAAAGTCATAGCAATCCTTCTGAAGCCAAGCCTGGGTGTCTTTGGGCTTCTAAGCTGGCACCGAGTCATGCCACACCTAAGGTATGCCAGCAGCCACCTAATTGCACCAGAGGATCATCACACTCTTCAGCAAATCCAGATACACTTTGGTGTTGATTTTCAAGCCGACTTCAAAGATGTGGGGTTGCATAATGTGGCCCCCACTTGAAAGAAAGCACACCAAAAACCATAACCGTGGCTGTAAACTTTGTCCTTGTTATTTGTAGCAATTCAGCTATGCATTTCGGGGGTGCTGGCAATGGTCTTGTTGTCATAATTTGGATGGATAGAGAGCATTGGTTGTACAGCGGCGCATCTCCGCTCTTGCTCATTGAACACTTTGTCACTTTCAGACATGATAGAAGGCTCCTTGGGATTTGTACACAACTGGCCAACTAGTAGATGGTCTGCAACAAAAAAAAGAAAAACGGTTTCCATCAAATAGAAATGGAATTATTTCGTCTTCTCTAGGGCGTTAATTTTATCGTTACACTCTGTAAATATACCAACCTATCACATTATATTTTATAATTAGCTGGATAGATTACATTTCTGTTGAGCTAGCTAAATTGCTATGCATGATTTTACAATCAAATATACTGAACAATATGTAGGCATGCATGTGTGAATGGCAATACAAGAAATTTAAAAAAGCATAAATATTTTTGTTCTGCTTTTCACAATGCAACATTTCCCATTTATCCAATTCTGAGCTTAAAAATCAAATAAGCAGAAAAATCTGATCAAACAAAAAGTCTATGTTTAGAAAGAAACGAGGCAAAGGATAGATTTTGTTGTTGTTCATTTTATTTTTATCTAAAGGATTTTCAGTTAAGAGTTAAACACAAACAGTTGGAAGAATTGAAAAAGAAAAAGAAAACTAATATAAACAAAATGAAGCGAGTTAAATCTCAAAGAACACTTTCAAAGATTTACGCCAGAAATAAAAATGCAAAACGCAAGAAGAAATCAGTTGACAAAACCAGAAAAAACAAACAAACAAACAAACAAACAAATACGATGCATGACAAGCTTTTTAATAAAAGTTGGGCATTTTTACTGATCATAATTTTTTTTTTTTTTGCTTCTTCTCAAAGGTAAATAGAAAAATCGTTCATTGTTTTATTTTAAGCCGATATTGTAAACAACATGCACCACTTGTGTTGCAACGGCTGCATAATATTTGGACGTAAAGGAATAATAGAAGTTTGCTGTTGGTTTAGCGTGTCTCTTTTACAGCATATTAATCCTTTAGTGAGTTATTTAATGCTAAAATTCAACACCTACTGTTGTAAACGATCGATAAATAGGTTTATGGAAGCTCAAAATGTTGTAATAGACATAGTTATCGTCTTATTGTCATTCTGGCATTGTAGATATGCGGCTAGGCTGCCTTTTAGAAATAAGTAGTGATGGGACGATTCTAATATTTTTCCTGATTCCAATACAATTACAGATTCTGATTCTTATATATCTCTAAATATTTAACTATGGAGTTGTTATTCCCCCCCCCCCCCGATTGCTGTAGAACACATGTTTAATGTGCAGATATTTTCTCAAACATAAAAATGCACTTGCGGGGGATGATCTATAGATTTTAGTTTTAATAAATACTTATTTCATCATTACTATCAGCAGTGGTAGAGTTAGTTTTAAACAAACTCAAATAAAAAAAAAACACGATAATTAAAGGAATCGTTTTTGGCATCGGAACATAGGTACAAGTTTTTTCCGATTACGATACCCCAGAAAATTCCAATTTTTCGGATTCCCGATTCCAATTAATCATCCCAAAACAAGAAATAAGATAGCAAAGTAAAGCATTTTTCTTACAGAACTGAGTTTGTACATCTGAAAAAATTGCTTAGGAATTGTATTGGCATTTGCTTTTATGTAAGGATGACGTGGTCTGCTGCATAAGTAACAATTTGCCATCCATACTTATTTACGCAAGCTTTACGCTTTGAATGCAACTGCATAGTATTTAAAAAGGGAAGAATGTCAATGAATTATTGTTGTTGATCTCTATATTTCTACAACATTTCAGCCGATATATACATTGCCCTTCTTCAGGTGTATTGCTCATCTCATATGTAAATTATTTGTATATTTCTTATATACTTAAATCCGATGCATGTCAGAAATATTGACAAATAAATAATCAACAAGAACTATATTGGAATAGAAAGATGCTGCTGGTTACCTTTGATAACTAAAAAACCAAGCTTATCCCTTTTCATCACCAATGCTCAGATCATCCTTTTTGCTCGAGCCAAAATGAATGGTTCCATCATTAAGGAATACCTCTGATCTGATTAGCTCCTAGGACAGACTTTCACTCCAGAACCGAAATGGAAAATGTTATGACGATAGAACAACAATGAAAGAGAGTTAACTCCTTTTTCTGTTTTTGAAGGAGTTACTTCTTCCCTTTTACCTTTGTTATGTAAGTTCTCACATGGAGATGCGAATACAGAAGGTGCCAGACAATAGCAGGAGCCAACAAAAGGATGACTTTGAACCTGGATAAATGAAGATGGAGACTTATTACTTGTCCATAATAGTTGTGACACACAAACCAGAGTAATATTGGACTAATGCTGATGACTGTAATTTGTATCATTCTATGTATTGCCTCCTTGTAAATAAAATGTCTACATCAAATCATCTATGAATATCCTCATTTCTCCCACTGCTTTCTGTGATTCATGTGCTACACACATACAAATATTGTTCTTTAGCAAGGCATTAACAATTATGATAGGATTCGTACAGATTTTCAAGGACGTTTCAGGGCTTTTTGAAGTTTTTCAAAATCTTCTCCAGGCAAAATTCAGATTTTCAAAAATAAAATTTGATGTATAAAGAATGACATAATAAACCAAAAAAAAAACTTAATTGACAACAAAAAAAGTCCTTTTCATTTACATACAAAACAATATGCCTGATTAGTACTTAAAAATAATTTAATCGTATGTATTTCGATTTTATTTTTAATATTTCAACACAAATTTTTACTAGACATAAAGAATACGATTTTCAAGGTCTTTTGAAGACATTTTCCATATTTTCAAGATAATAATAGAAATAAGTTTTTTTCAAGGCAAAAGTAAAAATTCAATACTTTTCAAGCTTGTCCAAACCTTGGATATGCCAACACTCCCATTCATAACAGAAGACTTACATCGAATCTGCTGCTAAGATAGTTGGAAATGTTGATTCAGAAAATATCGGACTCTTGATGTGATCGTTTACCCACATAACAATCCAATTCATCTTTTTTTTTTTTTACTTGAGAGTCATCACTTATCAAGACCCAAAGGCCACTCGAGAATAAGGATTAATGAATGTAAAGTGGTAGAATAGTAATCAGTAATGGTGTAAATTGTGAAGAATTTGATTCAACAAGAACTTGTTTACATTTGATTGCTATCATGTTGTATTCAACTGGGAAGCAGGCCAGCAGAACAGTTCCAAAGGCAAGCAGTTCCGAGAAAGTAGCTTTTTAAGCCATTCTTTTAAACGGCCAACTTTTATCCTTTCGATCAATCTTCTCACTTTCATAGTATTATTCAGCATCCAACTAACAATCTTATCAACCTTTATCCTTACGTTGCTTTTAGCCTTAGCAGGGGAGGTTGGGGTAAGACAGGCACCCCATTGAAAATGATATCAGCTGTGATTTTCATGAGTCGATGTTGCTTGTGGGAAACTCTTGCTTTGCCCTAGTTTAATTGCCCTAAAAAAGTTTGATGAATGTTCACCATGGTCCAAATAAATGGAAAAATCCAATTTTGCACATAAAAAGTAAACATTTCCATGTGAACAAATTTTTTTCCACTAGTCACCATTGTGTTCCTAGCAGAAAGGTTCAGGCATTCTTCTGACCTCTTCTACTTGCCCTATCTTCATGCAAAGAAGATCTTAATCTACCACTGTCTAGGAAAAAATTGGGTGGAACTCAAAAGTTTGATTTGGGGTAAGATGGGCATGTGACCAACTTACCCCAACTGCCATTGGAACAAATTTGGTTAATTTCTTTTAAAAATTAAAAACCACAAGCAATGGATAACTAAATTTGATGGCCTCCCAGCCATTGCTTTAATACTTGCTGGCACATAGGTAAGTATGTAGGGCAACACATGATGGATGAATGCTCAATAATCCTTGGAAAACTCCCGTGTTGAGGCACATAGATAGAACTGTTGTAACATTATTGAGCCCTTTTTGGCATGACACTGTTGCTATGAGGTAGTAGCATAGTCATGGCATGCTATTAAGCTTAAATTTGGGTAAAGTTAGCTTTCTTTTGCTAATGGTCATATCATGAAATCAAAATTGCTTGTATAAAAAGTATGTATTTTGTAAAGTAGTACTTACAAAGCACTTTATCCACTACGCCATGAGTTTTTGCAGATTCCTGAGGTTGACAGAAAGACTTCAGAGTTCGACAAGATACACTTGACGATCGGAGGTTACATCAACCGAAACATGAAAATAACGCTCAAGATGAAAATAGTCACCAAAAATCAAAATAATACGAATAATCGATCCTCATCTCAAAAATTCAGGAACATACATGCTAACTTGTTATTATAAAACAGAATCACTGTAAGTGAAGACTACATGTGATAAAGGCAACAACATTGTCTATACATAAATATTAGCATTGATGAGGACAATAGTAAAAAAAAAAAAAAAAGACTATGTAATTAATGATTTCCAATAAAAAAGTCAACTGTTTAAATCTTTCTTCACCCTTCAACATAAATTCTGACATTAGCCGTGATTAAATGAAAACTGTATTCTGATGGCAGTCTTGAATAATATATATTATCATCAATATTCTTACTTTCTTTTAATTTTTCTAGTCTTCAAGTTATAAATAAAATATAATAAAGTAGAACGTTATCTTTACTGTTTATAGATGTCCCATGCAAACACAAACCCTGCGATATTATTACATAATCAAAAATAATACAAAATTATTACCAATATCGGATGCCAGAGCAAAGTTGTGTTTGATCTTACAATAGAGATTTGTTTTCATCTGCATCCACAGACATACCGATACACCACAAATATAGTATAGACGCTTCGAGCCTAGGCAGTTTGTTTAGTGCAATATTCCAGCTTTGTATCATTGAATACTATCTGTTTACTGTTTGTGCCCACCTATCGGTATTAATTCCCTTATTTCCTGTGCTAATTATCGGTAGCCTGAAGGTTGGACACCAGCCTACAGGGTCAATGATGACTTTGTGACAAGGTTTGAATCCTCTAACTGGAAGTAATTATCATTTCATACACTAATGAGAACATTAGTTCAAGTACCTGTTTGTAGATTTAAAAATAATTATTAATATTTATTTTTGAAAATGTGTATATATATATATATATATATATATACTATAAAATAATTATTTTTATATAACTATAATTATCAAGCCCCTTTAAGAATACCTAAGGATGAGCACTGTCTGCGAAGTATAAAAAAAGAGGCAGTCAGCCGACGTTTATGCAAATTATCTAATGTCTGCACTCGAATTGTGTGTTTATTAGTTATTAATTTCCTTCATTCTCATGGCAATTGCTTAGTAGCCCGAAGGTAAAGACATGGCAAATAGAGTCATAGGTGGCTTTGTAGCTGGGTTTGAATCTTCCGACCGGCAGGAATTGTCATATTACACTGATAATTGCGTGAGCATGAAACACTAGTGTCCGTAAGTATAAAAGAGTAATTATTATATATATATATATATATATATATATATATATATATATATATATATGTGTGTGTGTGTGCATGCGCACACTCAAATTCTAGCCTATATTATAGATGAAATACTTTGTAATGTCAATACATTAGGCACCGCCAAAAATGGCCGCAAAATCAAGTTGTTGTTGTTTTTTAAAACGAAATTACATTTATTAAAATCCATTATTTCTGAGTAACTTTTTTTTTTCCAGAAAGATAAAACCCTGAATTTTATCATATAGAAAACAGAATAATGTAAAACTTTTTCTACTATTTTTAATTAAATTTTAAATGTTAAATTTTCCCAAAAAGTTAACAATTGACATTTTTTGTCTTGCACAAAAAACGTACTTAAATATTTAAAAAAAAGGGTTTTTGAAATAATTAATTAATTTATTTATTGTCTAACTAAGATTTAGGATGATTTTCTAAGAGAATATGCAAAAATATTATAAGTACCTGAATTTCAAATAATTCCACTTATTCATATAGGTAACCAGATATCTCGCGTCGATCTAGAGTTTATCGACTCTGTTTACGTTTTGCGTTTGATAAGAAGAAAACTATGGAAGACCAAACAGGCCAAAAAAACTTGTTTTTCAGTGACGAAAATTTCAATGTATTATTAAGCTGAGGCTGGCCAGTACCAGATGGGTGACCATTTGTATGAGTTTGGTTTTTAATGTGTATGTGTGTGGGGGCCAGGCTCCCCAAAATGGGGGGGGGCAATTTAAAGCAGAATAAAAAAAAATTATTTCAGCGCGTTTGGTCCACCGTAGTCGAAAGGCGGCAAACGTTTTCAAACGGGATCGAAAAAAATGATGCTATTTTTAACACAAAGGGCACAATATTTATCGAATTTTTTTTTTTTTTGTATCGATTATTCAAAGCATGCCCTGTTTAATAATGGTCATGCATTATTCGGCTCGCTAAAAAAAATTGTTAATTTATTTATCAAAAATTTTAAAATGGCTTTTTTCGTATAAATATTAAAAAAAATTTTTTTTGTTTTGCTTAACTTAAATTAATTATTTTACTTAACATATTCACCGAATTTCACACTTCAAAACTCAAAAGCGGGATAATTAAACACAATCAAAGTTCTGATATTCAGACGTCAAAATAAGGTATGCAAACAATTTTTTTTTTTTTTTTTTTTAAATCTATAATTCTGTCCCTTACAACAACACAATATGTTTTGTTCAGTTTCAGATGATTATTTTAAGCATATTTGTTCCCACTTCAAAACAAGGGGGGGTTTTGTAAGCAAAAATAAATATATATATAAATATCGTTTATGAAAAATAAGTACACTGTTATAAAGTTCATTCTTCTCCTAATAATCGCTGAAAATTTCGTATTGATCGGATAATTACCTGATTTTTGGTAGATTTTTAAAAAGACGGTCCGTCAAAAAGTACTGACCTGCCCCCCCAGTTTTGGCGGTGCCTACAATACATAGTTAAAGCAACATTCTTTTAGGTGATTAGAATGATTTCTATTTTTAATGTTTAATTATTAATTTATTGATTTTTATGATCGCTTAAATTATTAATTTATTGATTTTTATGACCACTTAAATTATTAATTTATTGATTTTTATGATCGTTTAAATTATTAATTTATTGATTTTTATGATCGCTTAAATTATTAATTTATTGATTTTTATGATCGCTTAAATTATTAATTTACTGATTTTTATGATCGCTTAAATTATTGATTTATTGATTTTAATGGCCACTTAAATTATTTATTTATTGATTTTTATGATCGCTTAAATTATTAATTTATTGATTTTTATGATCGCTAATATTATTAATTTATTAATTTTATGATCGCTTAAATTATTAATTTATTGATTTTTATGATCGCTTAAATTATTAATTTATTGATTTTTATGATCGCTAATATTATTATTTTATTAATTTTATGATCGCTTAAATTATTAATTTACTGATTTTTATGATCGCTTAAATTATTAATTTATTGATTTTTATGATCGCTTAAATTATTAATTTATTGATTTTTATGATTGCTTAAATTATTAATTTACTGATTTTTATGATCGCTTAAATTATTAATTTACTGATTTTTATGATCGCTTAAATTATTAATTTACTGATTTTTATGATCGTTTAAATTATTTATTTACTGATTTTTATGATCGCTTAAATTATTAATTTATTGATTTTTATGATTGCTTTAATTATTAATTTATTGATTTTTATGATTGCTTTAATTATTAATTTACTGATTTTTATGATCGCTTAAATTATTAATGTACTGATTTTTATGATCGCTTAAATTATTAATTTACTGATTTTTATGATCGTTTAAATTATTTATTTACTGATTTTTATGATCGCTTAAATTATTAATTTATTGATTTTTATGATTGCTTTAATTATTAATTTTCTGATTTTTATGATCGCTTAAATTATTAATTTATTGATTTTTATGATCGCTTAAATTATTAATTTATTGATTTTTATGATTGCTTTAATTATTAATTTACTGATTTTTATGATGGCTTAAATTATTAATTTACTGATTTTTATGATTGCTTTAATTATTAATTTACTGATTTTTATGATAGCTTAAATTATTAATTTATTGATTTTTATGATTGCTTTAATTATTAATTTATTGATTTTTATGATCGCTTAAATTATTAATTTATTGATTTTTATGATTGCTTTAATTATTAATTTACTGATTTTTATGATGGTTTAAATTATTAATTTACTGATTTTTATGATCGCTTAAATTATTAATTTACTGATTTTTATGATTGCTTAAATTATTAATTTACTGATTTTTATGATTGCTTAAATTATTAATTTACTGATTTTTATGATCGCTTAAATTATTAATTTACTGATTTTTATGATTGCTTTAATTATTAATTTACTGATTTTTATGATCGCTTAAATTATTAATTTATTGATTTTTATGATTGCTTTAATTATTAATTTACTGATTTTTATGATGGTTTAAATTATTAATTTACTGATTTTTATGATCGCTTAAATTATTAATTTACTGATTTTTATGATTGCTTAAATTATTAATTTACTGATTTTTATGATTGCTTAAATTATTAATTTACTGATTTTTATGATCGCTTCCCGTTTAAATAAATGTTGTGAAGCATAATAGAAATCATAAATCTATGAGGTCACGTCAAATCTATAATTATTTTGTCAAGATAATGTTTTAGCATGTATTTATAAGAAAATCTAAATTGAATATAAAACTTCAGATTTCAAGGTTTAGGTTTCAATTTCCAGTCATGCTTTAAATGCAATATTTTGCATTTCTAAAAGGAGTTAAGATATTTATTTTTAAAAAATTGTGCTGGACAAACATGCAGACAAACACAAAGGAAATGCCTCCTATGAGTGGATTCTTTTTTCTACCAATCGAATGTATCTGATTTTCTTTTTTTTTTTCATGTAACAATAAAATGTAAGTATAAACATATAATGTTGTGTCTGTATCAATAACAACACGAACGCAGAAAGTAAAGGTAAAACAACTATATTAAGACGAAAAGATAATACATATTTACAAAGGTGCAGTTGTACTGCAGTTGGAAGATTGTCCGGCAGAGGGCGTGTTAAAGTCTTTCATGGAGCAACCGGCACATGCGTCTTGCCTATCCGGCGTTTGAACACAGCTCCCCGGTCTTCCTGACTTGATACCTTTATCTATATCTTTTCACCCACGTATGCTAATTAGTGGGCGTCTCCACAACAATACAAAAGAATAAAAGGGCTGGTATTCATTGACAAGTGTGTGTGTGAGGGGGTGAGTGAGTGTGTGCACGTGAGTGCGTCTAAGTGAGTGCGTGTACGTGTGTGCACACTGACCTCCTCATCGAGACTTTCTTAGTTGTAACTGAAAAAGATGCAGTAAATTGGCTTGGTCCTAATTTATAGAGATGCCTGACAACATATATGCGGTCATTTATCCAGAGATTTCAGTCCTAATTGGCTATCAGAATACCATATTCCTCACAGTTGGATACCCAACTTAACTGGTACTGTTTTATAATTATGCAGATTCCATACACCTTCAATACTCAGTAAAATCCACACTTGGAATGTTGGCTTTTGACATCATAACAATCAGTCAGACATATGCAAGAAAATGTGGACTTTGTTTATATAAAAAACATGTTGCTTTCATGAACCATAGACGGTTTGATCGTTTGTTTTACGGCATATCAGCCTTTTTCTGGTTAGTTAATGCCAAAGCCATTAATTTTGGAAAAATTTGTTATGCTCCAAGTTCTTTATATCTTCAAATATTTAATCATGATGTTTGGTTTGTTTGTTTTGTTTTATGGCATATCAACTGTTATCTGGGTATTTAATACCAGAATCCAATAACTTTAGAAAAAGTAATCCTGATCATTGAAAAATGCTGCTTAATGCTTCATTTATGTATTTTCCAAAGGAAAAGAGTTGCAAATCCTTTACATGTAATGAGAAACATAATTATATCAAGTTTGACTTATTTTATTATTGAGAAAGTTGGATAAAACCAGAAATTTTTAATAACAAATCAGTATTTAATATATTAATAATAAGATAATAATACTTGAGTATCCAAGTATTTAATGCCTCGATAAAAATTAGCTTGAGGATGGAAGGTAGAGTCCAAACCATTTGGAGGCTATGAGGCTGTCATGAAGAGGCAGATACATGTTAGTTAAGCAGTCAATTATTTATAATCAAAAGTCATTGTTCAGGAGAACGTATGATAAAATCCATATCAAGAAACATGTTATGAAGTAAACAGTGCTGTATCTGTTCATGAAAATGAACTAATTGTGTGCATAAAGCTGGTGTAGGATAAGGCTGGGGATTCACTTCTGAGATGGTCCATTTTTATTAAGTTTGCCTGAACCCATATAGGACCAATGGAAAAAAAAGGATTTTCCTTTCTTATGACCTACATAAATAAATCCATCCAGCCAGAGATCATCAAAGCAGGATTCAGTTGCAAAGTCATCTGTCATTTCAATGCCCAAATCGTCACTGTAAAAAAAGTCAGCCTCACTGCTCGAACAGAGCCCTCCACATCTTCCTTCACACCAGCTTCTCCAGTGTTTGTACTGTCCTCCCTCCACTCCAGGACCCTAGTCTTCAGTCCCATTCTCCAGGACATTCATCCTCAGACATGCCTGTTTCCTTGTGGATTTTTATCATCTTCGTCTAACTCATTGAAAGACTTCACTAAACTGATTTCCCAATTTCAATCTGTTGAAAGAGGGAGATCAGCTAGACTACAATGCCTCACAGCAGATGAAAGTATCAACAAACTCATCAGAATATTTGATACTCAAGAGGTTGTTACATCAAAACTGAGGTATGCTGACCAAATACAGACAAAGATGTAAAAACTACCGTAAGCCAATGTATCCCATGCTCAAAACCCCAAGAGAAACCAACATTCGGCCGTAATGAAAAGTCACTGAAAAATACTCCATGTAGACATCTGTGGGCTTTTCCCTAGCAGGGATTATGTAATTGGAATAATTGATCAGAATCAAGATGGCTCAAGTCATTTGTTACCAAATCCCCAGGGCAGATACAATCATATCAACAGTTTAAAGTTGTTTTTATATACATTGGCATTCCAGCGATCATCGTATTAGATAATAGACTCCAGTTTGTATCCTCACAATTAAAGCACTTCTACAAAGAATGAGGCATTCAACTTTATCATCCTCAAGGGAGAGATTGGGTGGTTATTCACAACCATATTAAAAACCATTCAGACGATGAATACAGAAGGAAAAAATTGGAGAAAACATCTAGGAAAACTCCTAATGAAATACTTCAGAAACTCCTGTTAAACTACACATTTTTTTTTTTTTTTTTTTTTTACAAAGGCATCACCACATTATCAAGGCCCAGAGGCCACTCAAGGATAAGGGTTAAAGAGTGTACAGTAGAAATTGGTCAATATAGTAATCATTAGTAATGAAAATTTGGTAAATTTAATAACTTATATGGAACGGCTCATCAAGAACTTATTTACTTTAGACTTGAACACAACCATATTGTAGTCAGCCGGAAAGCAGGAAAACGGAAGACAATTCCACAGGCGTGCAGTTCTAAGAAAGAAGCTTTGTTCATGGAATCTACGTTTAGGTTTAGGCACAGGTAAAGAGTGGGGGATAGAGAAGTAAACATCAATATACCAGGATTACAAATGAGGTCTGAAACCCAAGCTTGAAGTACAGCACGGTAAAAAGACGAGAGAAGAAAAAAAAAAAAACAGATTAGAAAATAGCACAGATCAAAAATAAAATTAAACAAAATAACATAGAACCTGAAGACGTCATACTATTAATACTTAAAGTAAACGCAACAAGCTATCACCCAACACCAGAAGCGAATCTGCAATTCTAGCATGAGATGACAAATTAATTTTACAACTCACATCACAAACGAAAAGAATTCCCAAAGACAGGGTTCACCAACAACCAAGTGACAACAATTTCCTTTTCGATGAAGACCTTGGGTGGTGAGGCAGAAAGATATAAAACAGGAGGAAAAGAAGGAAGAAGGAAATAGCCCTAAGACGAACAAAACACGACATAAGAAAGCCTTAAAGATATGCAAGCAGCGGTTCAAAAGAATAGGGAAACAATCTGATGACAAATGATGTGATGTCTGCGCAAGTAGAAATAGAACATGCTCGGTTGAGGTGGGAACTCTTTAACATTCAAAAAGGTGTCTATTGCCTCAGTGGAACCGAAATTTTACAGAAAGCTAACCTTAATTTATAAAATATTCTCTGATAAACATGAACCATCGTTATATGTTTAACCAAGTTATCAGAAATATATTTTACCCCCCCGCCCAAACTTTTAAAACTAACCTTTCTGAAGATGAAAGATGGTTGTTTCTAATACTTCAGGTTACCATATATATTTCTTTATATTTTCCCTTACTTTATTAATGCTGTATTCACTGTATTGAGCATCTACTTTTGTATTATGACTTTCCACCATTTCTTTCAATACTATCACTTAGGATAGCCTTAAAAATTTAATTAAAAATATTAGAATTTTTAATATATATATATATATATATATATATATATATATATATAAAATATTAGACTTTTTAACATATATTTAAAATTAATAACACACACACGTGTTTGCCTGTGTACATAATTATATATAGATACTAGACTACCTGTGACTCGTTAGCTATGGAATTCATGTATGAGCGTGACACTTGTGACGTAAAGAAAATAGTTTTTTTTGCCATAACAGAAACATTTCTATGAAAGTATATTAATATGAAAAAAGAATATAGATAGATTTCTATGAGTCGTTCCGTTTATGATGATTGATTATTTTGGAAAAAAAAAAATTACAGTTACTGAATTATAAGTGGTTGGCCGTACTTATAGGTAAATGTGCACTGAACAGATACCATAATACTTAAAGTTAAATTCAAATTTTGATATGTCTGCTTTTTTTTTTTACATCGTTCATTTCTGTATTACGTTTAAGTTATTTTAAACCCCACTCTCCCCATGTTAAATAATAATTTCGAAATAATAACGTTAATATTGCAGCGTCCTAATTGTTCTTTTTTTTTTTTCGCGTTTAAATTATCCAAATAAACAATTGTTAATACTGTCTGCTTTTTTTTTTTTTTTTTTTTTTACATCGTTCATTTCTGTATTACATTTAAGTTATTTTAAACCCCATTCTTCCCATGTTAAATAATAATTTTGAAATAATACTGTTAATATTTCAGCGCGCATGCGCAACCGGATGTCGTAAACTGGAAAGTGGGTTACATACATTGTTATAAAATCATTTGAGTTTTATAATTATATAGATATATGTCCATATATATATTGTGCATGTAAGGTTATATATTCATGTTTACGTATGATAATTTATGCATATATTAACATTTTTGTGATGTTACCATGGGGATTCTGTGAAATATACTGTATGTGAGTATATATATATATATATATATATATATATATATATACACACACACACACGTCCTTTAGTATGTACACAAATCTGTTAAGCAGATTATGTTGCCTTTTGATCTTGGACGAAATAGTCATTGGAATGGAATGGGTCTATTATCATGCATTATTAATATCGGACAGCATTGTTTAAAAAAAAATGTGTAGAAGCCAGTGCTATGCATATCTATAAAATATCCTTTGACTGAAAGCAAATGAATATAAAAACTTAATACAAAATGCAATAGATACTTTACAAACTGATGCATATATGAATATATGCAGTTTACAAACAATATCTGCCAATACTATGCCAATAGACTCTGCAAAATTTATTTTAAGTTGATACAATTTGCTAGAAATGAACGAAAACATTAACTGGTTGAGGCAAATTTAGAAGAGAAATAGACCACCGAATGAACAACCCTCATGCTAGGTGCACTTAGTGCAGTCGGAGTCGTCAGCGTTTCTTTTATGTTATAACAGTTATCTGTTGTTATAATTTGCAGTTTGGAGGAAATAGTTTGTCACCAAATACGGCAGTCGTGTCAAACTCTTTATAGCAATCGAGACAGTAATTGGAATAGGAATGGTATTGTTAGTCAATCATAATTGGTACATGATTAAAGTCACAGCTGTACGAGATCGATGTTTGTTGATATAATGCGGATTGCTTGTGTCATGCAGACATTATAGAGCAGAGGGACAGAAACCATTTAAGGGGAAATCCTAAATCAAGTTGGAGGATTAAATATTGGCAATTATGCAAATATTAGGTGTTTTAAATAAGTTTCCAGACTTTTTTGTACAAGCATTTAAAATTGCCATAGACTCTTGATGATTCAGTACGTTATTGCTATACATGCTATGAGATGACTTAGTAATTTTTATGATTTCAGGTTCAAATGAACAGCTACAGCATGAATTGGAATGCACCCTTTAGTAGGGTGTATTCCAATGCCTCATTATAACAGCTGGTGAATTTGAAAAATGCAATCTAGACATGAGGACATTTTAGAAGAGGAGTATGCAATAAAATTCTCTTTAAAACTGGGATAAAATGTCACAGAAACGTATGGAATGCTTCAGACTGCTTTTGGACTATCTTACATGAATCGAGCATCAGTTTTTGGTTGACATAAGAGATTCAAAGAAGGCAGGGAGTCTGTGAGGGATGATGAAAGGTGTGAGAGGAGTAAGGAAATCAGAAACCAGAGTTGATTCACCATATAAAAGAATTTCATCGATAAGGATCGTTGTGTGTCTATAGAAACAATAAGTGCACAGTTTGATGTCAGTGTGGGAACTGTGAACAATTATTTGCGAGGAACTGAAGATGCAGAATATTTGCGCAAAGTTTGTCCCAAGCTCCATTCTTGTCACAGACTATTGGACCAAGATGGGTATCAAAACAATTCCTCACCCTCCCTATAGTCCAGACCTTGCTCTGCGACTTTTGGTTATTCCCTAAGCTCAAGGAAAACTACGGAGGCTGTCGTTATGAGACGATTGAGATGAAAGAGACTGATGAGAGTGATTGATACACTCACACAAGAGGACTTCCATGGGGCCTTCCAGAAGTTGTTGGAATGGTACAACAAGTGCATTGCAGCCGAAGGAGATTACTTTGAGGGGACTAGAGTTTTACGTGTGCACTATCAGTAAAAGTGCCCATACGAAAAAAAGTCTGGAAACTTATTATTTAAGGCTCTCCGTATCTATGTGTGAGATGATTTGGAAGTAATCGATAGCAATACTGATATTTTTTCTCAGTAAAATATAAAATTAAAGGAAAAGGATTGCTGTTCCTATTTACAATGTCTCCCCACAGGACAGAGTTAGACACCAGGGTCGTTTTTTTAATGTGGAGAAAAGGAACAAAAATAAAAATTGTCTCAGTCGTGAAGGATTTCTCCTCCACTGACAGAGAACAAGAAATTGAAGTGCAGCATCTGAAGAACAGATACTACACTTTGATCTTGGCCCATTGTTATATCTTCTTGTGATTTCTTAAACATACACAAATATGTCCCATTTTTTTTGTGTGTGTGTTTACAAAAATCCTTTTTAAGATCTTTTTCTTTTCTTTTTTTTTTTTTTTTAAAGGAAATCACTCCAGACAAACCATGAAGCATCTTGATGTAAGAAGCTTAATAAAATATATATAACAAAAATAAAATACCACTTCAAGGTCAAAAACTAACCCATGATGCTATATAGATAGATTACAACCTAGAAAACAGGAATTCTTCCCCGTTGTAAGAAGCATCGCTCATAGACTAAAGAACAAAGGAAACATATACATATACTCATAGTATGAAGCTACATTAGCTATGATTCTTGGATGAATATATTTCATTTTGATCCAAACGGATCAGTACAATATTATTGTGACATCTGTGTTCATGCCAAAATAAATAAAAAATACAATTTTTTTTTTTCAGCTAAATGTCCATTTTACCTGTTGGCATGTGATGGATCGCTTTAAGAAATTGACTTTCAAACTGACTGAGCAATGGCCAGGTCTTTATCCCTCATTCCCTTAGATCCTTCCCACTATATTTTCCTTGGCCTTCCCCTAGTTACTGAGCCTGCTATCTTTACTGTTCTATATCTACTGAGACAAGAACTCTTATCCAGTTTTTCAATGTGGCCATACTATCAAAGTCTCCTGTTCTACACAGATCGTTCTATACTGGCCAGATTTAATCTTCTTCAGAGGAAATTTGGAGTTAAAGGTGACTTTTTTTCGAATTGTGCCGCTGGTTTGAATGGCTATCTCTACACTAATGAAACATATACGTGCATATTTAATAATAAAAATTTACTTATTATCTATTATGAGCAGGGAGACTCGACATTGTCTGGGATTGAATGATGATCAACGAATATTTCATACTCGCATATTTTTATTATCAAGATCAATAAAATTGCCCATTTTCCAATCAAATTGATTGATTACTTGCTCTTGTTGGGAATGCATCACAGTGCAGCTAGAGCAAGCTTCACATGCCTTCCCACGGTGACTTAGTCCACAATACATTGTAGTCTACATTGCACTGTACAGAACTTACTGATTTCATAAAATTATATTCATATGATGGCTTGAATTAATGTTTAAAATGCAAAAGTCAAGTATCATGTTTCAGTATTACTCTAAACAGAAACATTCATTTTGAACGCGCCCTACTGCTGATTTTATACGTCGGCCACTTCTGTTTGTACAGTGATAAAACTTGTCAAATGCAATTGTGATGTTCTGCTGCATAATGGTGTTAACTTTTTTTTTTTTTTTTTTTACACAGTGATCACCACTTATCAAGGCCCGGAAGCCACTCAGGGATAAGGGTTATTGCAAGTACATTACGTTAGTGAGGAGATTTGATGAAGTGTTTAATTAGGGGGGCGGTTCATTAGGAATTTGTTAACATTAGACTTGAAGACATCCAAGTTGTAGTCCGGAGGGAAGCAGGCAGACGGAACAGAGTTCCACAGGCGTGCAGTTCTAGGAAAGAAGCTTTGTTCATGAAATCCGCGTTTTGATTTAGGCACAGATATAGAGTGGGGGAAAATTCTCTTTTTTTTTTTAAATTTCTATGAATAGGAATTTTAACTTTTCGTTTAAATATAAAAATTTTCCAAAATGTTCAAAATCGGACTGTTGTTTCTTTAATCGGATATTTTCGATACTTATCGGAGGTAGGCTAACGACTTAGTTTAAAATGAAAAAGTTAAGTATCATGGTTCCATCGGGCTTTAAACAGAAACATTCATTTCAAACACCCTCTTATCATATCAAAGAACGGTACTGTCGATTTCATCTGTCTGGCTTTTCTACTTGTGTGATGGTAATGGCTTTAATTTAAGTGTAAAATAAAAAATATCATGGTTCAAATGTGCGCCTTTCATATCAAAGAACCTACTGTTGATTTTATATGCTATGCCTTTCTGCTTGTGTGATATTAAAACTTTTCAAATGCATTCGTGATATTAGAATGAATAAGATGTTGACTTTGGTCAAATCGCCTGTTCCTTCTTTTAGTGGATTTTTTCGATTATTTATACTTATCAAAGACATTCTGATACAAAACCTATCTATGTGCACTGGCAGATACATTAAGTACCTTTGTCTGAAATTTCATAAAAATCGGTCCGGCCTTTTCAGAGTCCAAGTGGAATTAACTTACACACACACACACACACCCACGCACAATGTTCCTTTTATAGAATGGTAGAGATTATGGCATAGCATGGTATTTCATGAATGAAAATTTTCATATTTAAACGAAAAGTTAAAATTCCTATTCATAGAAATTTAAAACAAAAAAAGAAAAAAAAAAGAGAATTTTAAATTACAAGTTTTAGAATTTCTTTTTTAAAATATTAAAAAAAAAAGACTTATTACATGCATTTAAAACTGAAATTGTAAAATTTTAAGATTTTATGACAAATAGATTTTTCACAACTGAGAAAAAAACATCACTAACAAGTTGTATATTTTTAGATTGGTTGAAACTTTTTGAAAGAAAAGTCTGGCACCATGTTGTCGAGAAACTCGTTACGAATCTTGGGGGGAGGGGGGGAATCAAGAAAACCAGAGACTCGATCTGGTAAATAATAGAGAAAAAGAAAAACTTAAAAAAAAAAAAAAAAAAAAAATTGAATGCAAAATACAAAAAAAAATTTCTTTTAAATGAGGAGGGAAGTGAACAAGTTAGTTTATTCCTTTCGAATTGAAAAATTTTGTAATATAATTTGAAACCACAAAACAAGACCGGCCGTCAGTTTTATTGAACTAAAGAACTCAAATGAAAATAAAAACAGATATATTTCAGTCATTTTAAAAATATTGTTATTTTTCTGGGAGACCAACTTTTATATATACATTCTGAAAGCATGTACATGATTTTATTTTTTATAGAAAAAAAAAAAAGAGAAAAAGAAATTACTTATAATTTTGGACATAACCGACAAGAAAATTTGAGATTATACATGTTTTATTTGAAGAAATAATAAAAAAAAGAATGAAATTATCGTTTTGACCAAAACTGACTGGGGGGGGGGGATTTAAAAAAAATGATGATGATGATGATGACTTCCTTTAATAAAAAACTTATTCTCAAGGGACTCTCCCTCAGTCCTGGCTCCAAACCAGGAGCTCTAAAGATTGAGGGTTTTCCTAAGGATATTGGTGGTACCAACACTAGCAGAAGACTGCAGACTGCCCGACACATCAGAGATTCTTAGTTTTTAATAATAGCCTTCCAGATGATTTCTTACCACACTCAAAGCACCTACTATCACTGAAACTAGTTGGGTTTTAACGTCATGCATTACCTCCAACGTCAATGGAGCATAATTGCTACACTTCTCATTTTCCTTTACAATCACGTTCTTGTCCCAGGACACTGGAAAATCTGATTTGCCACTTGATTGAAACCTTGTCAATGACTACTAAATCCGGGCAATTTTGTTCCAAATGATGTAATGCTGACTGCTGAATTTTCCTTCTCTGTAACAAAAGTGAGAGAGTAAAAACCTCCAGTAAAAAAAATAGAAGAGAAAACAAGGATATCAAAAAGAAAAAGAGACAACAGTCACTGGTAGTATCTTGAGTTTTGCTGTTAGCTAACAGTTGACATACTGAACAGCAGGCAATACTGTAAACAACCAATTAACTCAGTTGGGATCAGATTTGATTGCTGTGACACTTGTTCATAGTTGGCTGTAGTGACATTTTAATGTAACAACACAATTGTCTTGATTTATCTACCACCCAACAGGATTAAGTCAGGCACAGGGTCAACCTTTAACATGAGTAAATAAAGCGCCCCCAAAAGGGGCCCATCCTTGTACCACAGTGGTTAAGGTTTCTTAAAATCGTTAAAGGAAAGAAAATTTGGGCTAGTTACATTAAATATAACCACCCGTTTATGGATCCATTCTACTACAGACAGAAGGTTATTTTCTACAGACTCAACTATTGTATTTTGTATGTTTGTATTATTACTAAACAAGTTAACGATAACCACAAGTAACACTACTAATAATACTACTAATAATAACAATAACGTTTTACGGTATTGTATGTGGCTATCAAATAAACATCAGAGCAACAAAAATGTAAAAAAAAAGTAAAAGTAACAATGAAAGAAGAATAAAATTAACATGCTATAATACGCGTAAACAAAGGCTAAGAAAGTAATTTAGCGGGTGTTTATCTTTTTGTGAATGTGCTTTGATTAGTGTAGGTGGCTTGTAATTCTGTAGTAAAGGAATAGCTTGACTTGTCTTGTGGGATTAGTGACGCCATCTTCTTTTGTGATTAACTGTTTGGAAATAACCATAAACTGATAATCTCTTATCCCGAGAAATGCAAGCGGACAATGATTGGGAATGGTCAGATTTTATTGAGGGAAGCGATCATTATTTTAAGAAATGAAAATTTAAAAAAATTAATGTAAGAAACACAAGTCGACAAGTGGGCAAAACTTGTAAAAAATGGAAAGAACATCCTAGTTATGATTGGAAGAGTGGGAGGAGAAAATAAGTAGAGAGAAAAAATGTGCTACCACTGTTAATACAGCCATAGTTTGGATTATGACGATTATAGGAATTAATATATAATTTTATAACAGGTGAATGTGACTGCAAATATGTGTAAAAACCTGTGTAAAATAGTAGCTAGTAGTCTAATTATAATGAATTTATATGTGGCATCTGCGTTTATCAAGCTCCTTTATTTGTAGGGGAATAATTGTACCTATTATGAGTCAGGATAAAAATTTATGAATCCTAAGAGTCGTGCCTTACACCTCTCAACTCCACAAATCTGCTTGGTAATTCTCAAACATCCAAAACCTGGGCTTCATAATTCGATGTAGTTCAAGGTCATACCCAGAACTATAAATACAAATGTCAGAGTATCTATAATTACTAGGGCTATGACGAGAGAATATTCTTTTCATTATTTTGACTTTCGAGTATATATCAGTTAATATCTTATGTTTTTAGATATAGTGATGTGGTTCTCAATTGATTAACTGTGTCTGTGTCAGATATATACTCGAGAGTCAAAACAATGAAAAGAATATTCTCTTGTCATAACCCTAGTAATTACTGATGGTAATTTAGATACTTGTTTTCAACGTGGAAGCATGTATACAATATTTTAGGCCTGCAATTCAATAATCCATAGACTAGGGTAGATGTGAGTATATTCAGCCTCTCCACCATATATCATCTTCACATTCCAGTGTCGAATCTAATAAGTGATAGTTTATTTTATAATTTTCCAATTTAGTAGTAGATCAACCCTGTATTCATGTTCTATATCACAACTGTATTTTACAGGGGCTTACTGTGTCGGTATTTATCAAGACTGAATAATGTTTCATGGTTTGTGTAGCATTCTTTTAAACGGACACTGTTGAGCCAATATGAATTTTGTTGGTTCGTCCTTGGAATTGAGATTTCAAATGAATTTGCCTTGGCTTATTATGAAAACTATCTTTCCTTATTTTCACTACTTACTGCTTTTTTTTTTATTCAACCAGCAAGCCTAAATTATCTGCATGGGAGTCGCTACCTTCTACCCCCCTCTCTCTCTCTTCTTGCAGCGTCATTAAACCACCAAATCTTTCATGCAGGCAGTTATTAAAAGAAGAAAAGCAATACACGCATTTTTATTGAATAGAGCTTGTCATTTATTAAAACTTTCATAATGTTAAAAAGGAAATGCAAACATAATGTTGATTTAATATTGATTTTTGCAGGTTTCGGGATTTTTTTTTTTTTTTTTTTTTTTTTTGCTGACATATATGAATTGACAGAAAACAATCTATATTTCACATTGCAAAATAATTAGATTGAATTAATGTTGATTTATTAGAATATTTCATCCATGGTCTTTCATATTTGAGCCCCTAATTTTTATTATAACTTTCTGATTTCTTCGTTTAACCCCCACGCCCAACCTTATCCTACGCGCCTTCCTTCCATATTCATTCACTCTCTCACTATTTTCTCTCCTCTTTCATACTTCCTCCCTCTCCTTCCCTACCTTAAGTATCACTTCAAGTGGTCTGCTTCATTGTTATTCTTACTTTCTTCATTCCTCTCAATCCCCACCTTCCCTTACCTTCTTTCTCTATTTCTCCTTCATTTCTCGCTTCTTTTTATCTCTTTTCCTTTTACTCCAAAGACTCCAATTACATCTCTGATTAAGAACATGTTCTTTTTTTTTAATGGCAAAAGGAAGTCTCATTATTTCTCTTTATTGCATCCCTCTGCCTGGACCCTTTCATTGCCATAACAACAGAACAATTCATTATTAGGCTGTGGTGATACAGGCTACTGAAGCATATAGATCATAGCATAATCATTAGTTAGATAAGAATATGAGGGACTTTTTTCCTTTATATTTTCTACTGTAACTTCTTTTAAAACGAAAATGTAACACACACACACACATGTATATAATACGATAGCGCGTGTGTTATTTTCTGTGTCAAGCTTAAATCTTTCTTTCCAAGATATTGTCGTTTAATTGTTATGACATTCCATTTCTCGTAATAAATAACTTTATCAAGAATTCTTCATAAGATTTAGTTTCGGTTTCGATTAGAGCTGATGGCATTCAAGTCATCTATTTTTTTAATAAATAATTTTATCAAGAATTCTTCATAAATTTTGGTCTCGATTTTGATTGTAACTCAAGGAACTTAAGTTTTATATATATATAAATATATATATATATATATATATATATATATATATATATATATATATATATTAAGGGGATTAGAAAAACTCAACCGGTTATAGGGAGTTACCCAATATTTTTGCTGATGAGGAGACTTTGTTTTAAAAAACTATATGATAAAATTATTGTCCAAGACTTATTGTCTATCTCTATCAAAACATCGTTTCCGAAACGATCGTACAATTTATTGATTTGTTTGTTCTTCCTTATGAAACCGAATTGTAATTTTTAACTATAAATTATCAATCATTTTACTCAATATATATATATATATATATTTCATAAGTTTTGGTTTAAGTTTCGATTCAAGCTAATGCACCCAAGTCATGTAAATAAATTTTATTTTTGAAATCGAAACTTTATAATATATAAGAATCGATAGTAAATTGACTTTATAAAAATATATACGAAAGCTGCATTTATTAAAATATCATATTTAAGCGTTTTTATGACTGGGCTTTGCCTGCTAGCTTAGATAAATACTTTTGCAGTTTTAATAAAAGAGCTGCAATAATATCTGGGAGTCTCCATTTATGCTGAACATTCACAGAATGCCAACATCAATATATTAGATATGAAAGATCCCACTAGTGTATATAAAGCCGAGTTAATAAACGTTTGTTTCCCCATATATTTTCTCCCTGTACATTTTTATTCTTCAAAATACATGTTAAAACATTTCTTAGCTTTGAAATAGAGTTCATTAAGCAGAATTTATCAGAAACTCATCAAATAATCCACCTCTTACTAA
Source organism: Euprymna scolopes (assembly GCF_053919585.1). Taxonomy (NCBI): domain Eukaryota; kingdom Metazoa; phylum Mollusca; class Cephalopoda; order Sepiida; family Sepiolidae; genus Euprymna; species Euprymna scolopes. Next base: position 85,273,672 of record NC_136497.1, on the reverse strand, counting down.
TTTTATATATCACTTTCATACTTGCTCACCTTTATTTGTGTTTGATCCCATCCCTATTATGAAACATTGAGCCTGGTCAGTATGAAAATGAGTGACCATTTGGGATACCAGACACTTTATGTAAAGGGGCTGCACAACCCTTGTTTCACAATTCAGCACGTGTCATCCATCATCCATGCAGGATGATCAGATGGTCATTGTCGTTGTGACAGATAAACATCCTATTATTATGTATGGTGGCTACCATTTTGTTTCTCTCACTCTCATATGTGCACATACAAACATTACTGTATATATTATCTATAATAAGCAAACAATGACAATTCAGAGATAGCTCGTGTTGCCGAGTTCGGATCTGTCGACTGGTGTTAATCGTGACACCCTGCACTGAAGACTCCCGAGAGGATGAAACACTAGTGTCTGTAGGTATTTAATTATTATAGTAAAAAAATAATTATGACAGCCCTTTAAGAAACTCGTTTCTTATCATTGAGCATTTTCATTTGAATTAAGTCAGTCAATTTAGCTCTTATGCATAGATCATGGTATAACGATTAGATCACTCTCTGACTGACGTAAAGAACGTTTTAAAAAATTCAAATGTTTAAATTGAACGTTATTTCATGCAGTTAATGGTAGCTGAATGGATACGGTCTTTGCTAATCGAGCCAGAGATGGCTCGTGTTGCAGAGTTCGGATCTGTCGGCTGGTGTTTATTGTGACACTCTGCACTGAAGATTCCCGAAAGGATGAAACACTAGTGTCTGTAGGTATTTAATTATTATAGTAAAAAAAATTATATATATATATATATAGAGAGAGAGAGTAACATATAGAATAATTAGTAATAAATAGTGATATTTAAATCTAGAACTAAAATAGGTTTAAGGTTCCCAAAATTCATACTAGAACAGTCTGCAAGGACCGTGGCACAATGGTTAGAGTTCTCGGAAAAATTAAATGTAAAAGTGATATTCTCCAGGTTCAATTCTTAGTGTGGGCGACCGAAAAATACAACTGCGAATTACTTAAAATCTCTATCCAGTCATGGCTGATAGAACAAGAGCATGCTACCCCCATGAAATAAATAAAGGGTTGCATTCGAAATTCGGTACAAATTTCAGAGTTTGATAAAAACATTTCCAAGTTTGACAAGATACACTGGAAGGAAGTCAGAGGTTTCATCGACTGAAACATTGTGAAAATGACACTTAATATGCGAATCCAAATAATATGAATAACCAATGTGCATCTCTAAAACGCAGAAACGTTACACGCAAGTAATATTGAAGAGATGAGATTGTTCGGGAAACATTTCATTTTTCACAGATACATTTGTTTACTACTAAAATTAAATAAATTATCAAGATGTTCAAAGTATTGCACATGTATGCTTAATGGCCTACAGAATTGGCGTGTCAAATGCTGCAAATAAAACAGAACGCGAACGGAAAACGTAATATGCACAGAAACAGCTAAGTCCGAATTCATTCAGGAGAGAAAGAAAAGTAAGAAAATTTATACAATATTCAAATGTTAATTTTATCTAATTTATAACAATTATATATGGCTTTCATATTGTACATATGTCTATAATCTTGTTTTAAAAGGTATTGCATAAAAAATATTGTAGTATCTATAATTTTCACACCCTATGAGTTCCTCTATAAAATTCTACCCCTATCACTCTCTCTCTCTCACTCTCTCTCTCTTTATATATATATATATATATTTATTTTTAAGAAAAATTTAGAAATAATCTTTAATCACAGATTGTATAATACCGTAAACTTAAAGTCCATATAAATATTAGTATAAATATCTATAAGACATTGTAAATTTTAATTTACAGAATTTAATTACAAATTTATTTTATATATATATATATATATATATATATATATATATATATATATATATATATATATATATATATATATATATGTATAAGTTCGTTTGTATGGCTGTAATAGAAATTATTATCTTTGTTTTTCATCTTGTTTCATACTTGAGGTAAGACATTTTGTGAATGTAATCGTGTCTGTTGCCATTTTGCTTGTGCTGCTCGCCAGGATCAGGTCGTCATCATCTGATCTGTTCCATATCTTAAGCAGCCTCCGATGTGGCTTTGGGCCATCGATATCAATATATTAAGTTGGAAAATTTTAATTTTCCTTCGATTCAATTTGCCACCACTTAGATCCAATTAATGACTTTAATTATCACTTACCAGGGATGTAATTGAAAACAAGAATCTATAACAAGATCTATTAATTAAAATATTACGAGAAATTAAACGATGCTATTAATTTGTAATTTTTTTATTTACAATAAAATTATGAGGGTCTGCCTTCAAACATTCATAAGCAGTAAAGATAATGACTTACTTTATTTTAGAAATTAATAAGATAAAGATTGTAATATGGGGTTCAGAGCTGGGATTAGCAGAACACGGGGTTCTTATTACTTACCAGGAAACGCCAGGCGCTTTTGCTAGTCTATAATATAAATCTCACCTGTCTGTTTAAATGTATGTATGTATGTATGCTTGTATAATTGCCTAAAACTTTCACAAAATTGGCTAAGAACATTAGTTCCTTCACCCTCAACTGGGCACTTTTCTACAGGGAGAGATCGCTTTTTTTGTCAATATTTTCAAAAGTCATCTCCTCCTTTCGATTGACTAGCCTTAATTAAAACCTTCATCACTTTCGGTTTGGATGCAACAGCCAAGATGTCACTTTCTTTTTTTCACATTCTTTTCTTTCTTCATGGTACGGGTCCGAGCCTGCCTGTCAACTATCACTTTTTTTTTGCTCAACACACACCTCCAAACACCTGGGCAACGCCGGGAACCCAAGCTAGTTATATATAAAGCATAATGCAAGCCTATAATAAAGATGTACATCTTAAATGAGTATTCATATCTTTGTAAAAACCCTGAAGAAAATTGACCAATAACATTCCCGTATTTTTGTAGAATGCAAATAGCATAAAAATGAACAAGAAGTTTTATCTTAGAATTTCAAAATAATTCTTCACTTGAAATTTTTGTCAGTTGCCGTAAGCAATCCTATGGCTGGCTGGCTGGCTGGCTGGCACGCACACACACACACACACACACACACACACACACACGAACAGGAAGAAGAGAATTTTCCATGCATACAAGTTATAAACAATGAGAGGATGTTTATACAAATATACATTCAGCCATATATAGACATGCAAATAAGACCGTCATTAATGGAATTATATTAATATATAATCAATTTTTTGGGACAAATGTGCACATCCACAATAGCAGCACATCAGTGCATGTGTGTGTATGTATATATATATATATCCACACACACACACGCACAAATGAGAACGCAAAGAGGTAGTGGACATGTATAAAGATGTACAGATTGCGAAACCTTCAAATGGTAAAAAATGAAGAATATATGAATATATATTATCAAGGAATCGAAGTATAAAATAAAATTTAAATAAAACGTAATTATTTTGGAAACGCAAGGTTATTTTTGGGAATAATATATGAGATATAATTTATGCAAAATAAAAAACAGTTTTAAATTATAGTTTTAAAATGTACTTGATTTTACACATGCCAACTATTTTATGCTGATATCATACGTTCGCTTGAATAGAGCAATGCAATAGATTTTCAATGTTATTTTCAGCATTCATGATAATGATATATTTTATCCGTCACTTTTTAAAAGACATGGAAAATAAATCTATTGATACTTCTTTTAAAACCGAGAATGCATTATATTTTTACTTTTATACTTGTCTATTGGTACAGAACATTATATATATATATATATATATATATATATGTGTGTGTGTGTGTGTGTGTGTGTAGATTTTGGCAGCAAGTCATTATTTAAGCACGTCTGATTGAACATGGCATAGTTATTCATTTTTTCCGATTTTTCTGGATATCTTTTCCATTCGCCGAGTGGTCTTTTTTATTTCAGCTGGCTGTTGTATAAAATGGCGCCCAAAAGTTGTTTAGCCATATTTTTCTCAAGTGCTTTCTATCAGTGCGTCTGAGTATCATTGTTATCGTTTTTTTTTTTCCTTTGAGACTTGGGGTATTATGTATATATATATATAAAACATTTTCTGGATACTTACAAAATTCTTTTCTGATGATATTTAATGTTTTCAGAAATATTTATGTCACATTATATATGATGTAAAATAAACATCGCCTTGAAACAGGTGTAAAAAAAACTTGAATGTCTTTATGTATATGCTTAATTTGGAATATATATGCAGCATAATTAAGTTGACACATCGGTTCTCATTAGATCAACAAAGTTAAACAATGTTGAACCTGGTCAGTACCAGATGGGTAACTGGTGGGCATTCAACTTGTATATATATATATATATATATATATATATATATATATATATATATGTGTGTGTGTGTAGAAAAAAAAATCAGCACCGTCCTCAATTTTTAAGAAAAATTAAATAAAAGTGTAATATCTGTCTACCCGGATTTTTGTAATTTTATTTTTGTTTTTTACAGAAAGGCAGACATAAACAGAGGCTGAATAGAACCTGACCAACTATAGGTCTCCTTTGTTTGGATTTGAAACCGATAATACCAATGTTGTTCTAATATTCTGTAACACAGATTATATAACTATTACACTCATTTTTGAATTTTTCTTAATAATCGAGCACTCTACGGGAGTTCTCTCCCACTAACCTAACATACGTATACACATATTGCATAGTTAACCGATCCCTGTGTTTCTCAATAGGGGGTGGCCTGTGGGCCCTTTAATGGGTCACAGGCCATTAATCAGTAAGCCATGAGAGGATGTTAAAAATATATAATTCAGTGGTGACGTCAAATGCGTCACTACAACCTTTAAAACTTTGACAAGATGCATCCCCGAAGGAAGAACGATAGAGTTGATGTTTTGTCTTTAAAATGTGCATGATACAACCCTGAAGCGATACTCCCTTAATTTGGAAGAAAAAAAAAACTGCTCTACAATCAAGCTACGAAGTTACATACGAAATCGTGAAATTCAAAAAACTACACTGTTGCTGAGGAACTTATGAAGCCATGTATAGAGAAAATGCTGGAACCGATTATCAGGCTAGAAACAAAAAAGGATATCCAACAAATTTTGCTTTCTAATAATACAGTCCACTGAAATTGATGACATGGCTACTGATGTATGCCGTCTAGTTGGCTCTGAAATCAAGCAAAACGCACTCCAGGCTAAGTTACAATTAGATGAGTTTACGGACACTCCTCTGGAGAGTCAGTTGATTGTCTTCACTCACTGCAAGAAAGAGGGAAAGATGAGGGATAAATTTTTGTTTTGCAATACCTTGCCAAGCACAATGACAGCAACAGATATTAAAGCCATTGTGGACTCCTTTTTTATAGTTAACAAATTTGGCTGGTAGAATTCCAAGTACACTGTACTGATGGTACTCCAGTAATCATTGATGTCCTAGGAGGGTTTATCACATTTGTCAAGAATGACTGGCCACACATGACATATTCCTAATGTTCACTACACCGACATGCTTTTGTGTCAAAAACTACCGCCACGTTTGTTGGAAGTCATGAACGTCACTGTCAAAGTGATCAACCTCATTTGTGCAAAAGCCAAAAATAGACTTTTCCAGCTTCTAACCAATGAAATGGGAGCACAACATATGGGACCTTTGTTCTACATCAAAATTTGTTGGAAAATGCTTCTGTCTGAACTCCGTATGAAAATGGAAATCTTTCTAAGAAAACGAAAACACCCTGCATGTCCAATTCGAAAATAAAGAGTTTGTCATAATGCTCACCTACATGGCCGATATTTTTAACTGACTCACCGAAATGAGTGACATTCAAGACAAGCTTGCTGGACTGTCTGCCTGAAATGAAGTCTGGAAAGCACAAATCAATGCCAGCTCCACAGCCTTGTTTCCTTTCTTGGACAAGCATTTGCAAACATAGAGGATTGAATTTCCTATCGACATCAAATGTTGCATCACTGAACACATCTCGAAATTCTCTTCGCTGAGTTCAAATCTTATTTTGATGAAGCAACACTGGATGCTCTATGATACAGCAACCCTTTCAACACTGAAATTGAACTTGCTGATGATGAAGCAAAAGAGTTCAAGGTTTCAAAAATAATGAAGCTGGCTGTCAATAACAAAGAACATCTTTCCAGTTTCTAGTTGTCAGTTCAGAATGCATATGCTTTACTCAGCAAGAAGGCACCTGTAATGCTCAGACAATTCACTAGGACATATCTGTGTGAACATGGACTTTCTGACCTCGCGACCATTACAATGAAGTCCAGAAACCATGTTGATGTTAGGAATGATACTTGTCTTGCTGTATCCATGACAGAGTTTGACATAAGAGGCCTCGGCACATGAGCTCAACAGCAAGTGTGTCATTTTCACTTTGATTTATTACTGTAGAGTAAATAAACAACATAAAACAAAATCTGCATGTTTTTTTTTTTGTTGTTGTCGAAGTGTTAAGGTACTCCATAAGAGGGCCATGCATCATCAAAAGGTTGAGAAACACTGTGGCCTATCCGATAGTATATATTCCAGTTAACCTTTTAAATCCCAAAAGTAAGATAAATGATATAACCACCACATCATATGTATACACTTGTCGTGTTGGTCTACTTAATTGACGGTAGCCAGTATTGCAATATTTTTTTTTTTTTTGAAAACACTGGATATCATCAGAATAGAATTTTGTAAGAGCCCAGTGGGTAGAGAGAGGGGCTGGAAGGAAAAAGATATAGATTGCGAGAATGAGGTGGAGAAATAGTTTTAATAGATATATGTTGCACTTTTGCTGCTGTAATAGGAGGTAGCTTACTAGTGTACAATATATATGTCCCTTAAAGTGCAACAGTATCTCTCTTGCACTTGGTTCACCGAATATATTCTTTTACATAATTCTATAATTACTGCAATGATGTGGATCTTTCTAAGATTTTTGTTTCTTTTCATGTCATACATAAGACCTCCATAATCTTCCTCTGAAGTCTATTTAATTCAGCATCATTGAGGTCACTCACATCTACTAGGGTTGCCTCTTTCTCCTTGCCCTATATCACTTTCAGGTTTAACAACTACTTTTTTTTAGGTATTTAGCCGTAAGAATTCCATAGTGATAGTGGATGGTGCATGGCTTGTTTCTAACTATTCCTTTTGGTATATGTTCCCAAGAAGTACTGCTATATTCGATATTCAACTTTTTACAGATGATCCAATGTCTGTGTATAATTAAAATTAAAAACTAAAATGACTTCACTACATCGCGGGTAATGCCGGGTAGGTAAACCTAGTTTATTAATAGAGATGTATGTACATATCTGCATGCACATTACATTTTAATTAAGTAATAATGGAGTTTAGCATTTAATATATAATTATTACAATAATTTTTTAATACCTAGAGACACTAGTGTTTCATTCTTTCGGGAATCATCAGTGCAGGGTGACACGATTACTATCAGTTGGGAGATTCGAACCCAACCACAAAGTCATCTCTGAACACATTAGCAAGGAACAAACCCCATGGCCAATCTCAACCATGAGAAATATTGTTAAAATTGTAAGTTCAACTTTAAAGTGCTCAACAATAAGAACCGAGTTTCTTAAAGGGACTGATATTATTCGGAAAAATTTTCAAGTTTTTCTAAATTGAATAATTCTGTAAACTTAAAGCAGGTATAAATATTAATATTTATAGGACAATCCTAACCAGATGAAAAAGTTCAATATTCAAGATAGAGAAAACTATAAATTGAAAACCAGCAAAATTTGTAGCCTAAAAATGATTATGAGTTTGCTAACTACTTCCTCTGAGAATAAGAGCCATTCTTTGAAACTCCATGGAATAAGGAAAATTCTAAAGTTTTGTATTCTTTGTTGATTAATAAATTATGGCAATTTCTAATTTAGAGGGTTTATATTGAATTCCTTGAGTTGAACATATTGGAAAGTGATACACGAATTACCATTAGCATATTAAGCGATGCTCTTTGTGTAAACAAATCGAGCTTAGGTATTTCGAACGATGTCAAAACATCATTAATTCACTACTCGCACAGCAGCAGCCGTTTAGCGTAATGGTTAGGAGCCTTGACTGTCGCATGGGCGGTCGGGTTTCGATCCTGGCTAGAGGTAGTTGCCTGTCTAACCGCACTGCTGAGCTGTGATACAGCGAAACAGTACTGTATGTGGATGACTATATATATATATATATATATATATATTTATATATATATATATATATATATATATATCAGGAATATCTACATTGACATACACAGAGATGATAAGCCTATAGCTGAAAACAATTTGACAATAATTTATTACATGATCTTAAAAGACAAATCTTATTAATGTCTTTGTACTCTCTCTAATCTGGTCTTTTGTTTCTGTGGCGCCAAGGGCTGGCGAAATCTTATTATTTATTATTGCTCTGCAGGTGTGAACAAAAGAGAAAAATATAATCCACTTGTGCAAGCCAAACTCCCCACCCACTCACCCACCCACCCATCTCCCTAGTCAACAGAAAGCCATTCCTTCATACATTTTTAAACTTTCATCTTGTACTTTACTTTTATTTTCAGAATTTCTTTTCAATTTCTTTCCTCCTTAACAAACGAGCAGGAACGGGGACGGGTTTTGTGGAAGGAGGTTAAATATAAGGTAGCCGGAAAAAGGAAATAAAATGATGGGAGCGACAGAGAACGGTGAAAACTGGAAATAATTAGATATTTTTAAAATTTAGTTATTCCTATTTTGGACTTATTCTTATTTAAAATACACACCGCCCCCCCTCCTTTATATCTCATTCTTACTCACTCTGTTGCTTTCAGTCTCTACTTTCCCACCACTCACTCTCAATCACTCTCCATTCCTCCCAACTAAATTCTTATCACCCATTTTATGTCTCTTTTTTCATCCTTCTCCAACTTTCATACTACATATTCTTTTTTTCAAATACCTCTCCCCCTTTATCTCTCACTATCACTTTCATCCACCCTCATACCTTCGCCATTCCTCCCAATTTTTATCACCCAATTTATGTCTCTTTCCTCCTCCTCCTTCTTTCCTACTACATATTCTTATTTCAATACCCTACTTTATCTCCCACTCTGACTCACTCTCTTTCTATCACTTTCGTCCACTCTCATTCTTCCTCGCTTTCCTCCAAACCATATCAAGATTTCCAGAATATAAGACCAACACGCACACCTATTATCTATTCATTTTTGTTTTATTGTCTCTTTTACAGGAGAGGTGAGAGGACGGGCAGGTGAGAGGAGGAGTATATGCCAGTAGAGGATAGAACTTTCTTAAAAGATGTAAATACACCAAGGGAAGAATTAAAAAACAAAACAAAAACAACAACAAAAAAAAAAACAATGTAAAATCCATCTTTACAAAAATATTTCTCTGTGTATTGCAAAGAATATAATCAATTTGCTAAAAATATTCCCAAATAAAAACATCTGTATTAAAAATATTTTTTACTTAATGCATACATTATATATATATATATATATATATATATATATATATATATATATATATATATATACACACACACACACACACAAATTTACACAAATGTTGAAAAAACAGAAGCCCTATAACAGTTGTGTTTTTATCAACTTCTGCATGGATCTAACTGTTTTTTCAATATATCTCAATAATATACAATAAATTGGTTGGTTTGTTTTATGGCATATCAACCCTTTTTGGGGTCCATTTAATGCAGAATCCAGTCAATTTGGAAAAAAAGGTTTTATGCTTCAAGTTTTCTATATCTTCAAATATTTATTCATGATATTTGGTTTGCATGTTTTGTAGAGGAGATTGTTTTGATTTTTGACTATCCAAAAGTTCACAATAGGTGGGTCGATTAGTGAGTCCAATAAGTTCCATAAGATATCCTTTATAATCTCTTTTAAAAATAACCAACGTTAGAAAAGGAATGAAAAGTCCACATACAAAAATCCTGTAGTGAAATGCGGGAGTAAAATCCAATCCATGGAAGTAATAGTTCTTGTGAGAGGCATATGAAGTCTTTTTTTTTTTTTTTTTAAATATATATAGGGTTCAAATGGAAAAGAGTTAAAAAGTAGAGAACTAGATTAAAAATTGGACTGTTGGCAAAATAACCTTCCATGGCCAATGTATATGGGAAAAGAGCAAAAGAAGGAAACTTAAAAGTAAATGGGAGAGAAAGTTAATAAGGTCAAAGCAGGGAGAGGCATGTTTTACTATCACCCTGCTATGGAATTAAACGAGGCAGAGAAAAAGGGTTAGAGAAAGAAGGGGGTAGGTAAGGGAGAGGGGAAGGAGAGAAGTCTAAAGTAGGAGGTGTCAACTTACTTGGTATAAGAGAAAGATAGTTTGAAATAAAAAAAACGGTAAAAAGTTAAGTAAATAAATTCAGAAAGATGTACAATAAAAAAAAGTATCATTCAAACACGGTAGTGTTTGAATATATGGTTAAGTGGCAGTTTTAGTCACTTAGAAGTGCTTTAAAGCTTCACCTCTCACTCATTTTTGCAACCAAATTTCAAACAATTATTACAATATATAGATCACCTTCTCAGCCATATTGTGAAAAAAAGAACATTTTCAGTTTTTGTTCAGTAAACAAAATCGTCAAAAAACGTAATGAGGTGAGCTAAGTTTTTTCAGCGACTACTATTGCTACCAATTCACCATTCTAGTGAAAAGAAAAGTAACAAGTGAAACAGACAGAATGAAAGAGAGATAATTGGGGGATTTTATTGAAAGCAGTTATCACATATGTGCATGTTATGTTTATGGGGGCAAAAAAATAAGACTGAAATTTCTTTTTAATTTCAATTCATAACATTATATAATCAATTCTTAATGCTACAATATTTTAAGTTATAAATTTATTATATTTTTTACTAGAATATCTTGTCCTTTTCTTTTCCAGTTTTAACAACTAGTCTCTTACTTTTCCATGTTTAAGCTTAACCATATTACTTTTCATACTCGCATTTTTCTATTGTAATATATACATTGGTAAAAAAATTTAGATAAAGATAATATTGAGAAATAAGGCGTGTATGAAAGAACTGTTAAAATTGATAAAACAAAATTAGTGGAAAAGTAAAAATATAATTATGTGTATCTAGTTAAAGAATAAAGTAGGGCAAATGAAATATGCTGGTCTTCAGAGAGTTGTAGAGGAGGAAAAGGGCCTAGCAAAGGTTAAGATGAGCGATGGATTTAAGTAGAAATAAATTTAAATGAGGATATAGAGGGATAGATAGTAATCAACATTAAAATGTGGTTCAGGAGGAGAGTATTGAAAAAGTAGGAGTTAAGGACTAAGGTACTGAAAAGGTTGGTGAGTAATGAAATATAGAAGAAAAACAAATAAGGAAAAAAAAATTTTAGAATAGAGTGGTAGAAAATAAAGCGGTATAGCATAAAAAGGGAATCATGTATAACCCAAGATAGTATCAAGGGACTAGGTTGGTAGTTTCTTAGAGCTACAGGCAGAGAGGGGTGAAAAAATGGTGGATGCATTAGAAGGATATAAAGGGAATTGGGGTTCAATGATTAACAGAGAGTAAGCATGAGGGGATAAGTATTTAAAGAATGGTAAATAAAATAGAAAAACGGGATTATAGGTAAAAGGGAAGTTACAGATCAGGGTGATATAAGAATTATCAGCTAATTACTCAAAGGTGAAGTGAAGGGAGGGATGGAAATAATTATGTAATTTCGAATTGACTATACTTGTATTTTTCCTATGTTTGTAACTTAAAATTAATTCGTTTTTAGAATTAATGATGTTAGTACTTTGAGATGAGGTGATAATGCTTAGAGCTTCAGATATACAGAGCTGACAAGACTTAGCACCAGGAGTGTAGGATTTAGACTTTGTGAGTATTGACCATTTAATGAAGAAGCTTATGCTTTTAGCCCTAAGATTTTTAATTAATGTAGAAAGTGCTGTACCCTTATTGTTATCCATGTTATCTTCATTGAATGAATGGACATGGTTTTACATGCAGAGTTTAATTAGCGTAGAGATTGCGCCAGTGTACGTATGGGTTTTAGGGGGTGTTCATTGTATGATTACTACTATTAAAATTAGGTAAAGAAAGGCTGCTAGAATTAGTGTGGTTATGGATATTTTGTCCTTGAGTAGTGGTTATAGAAGTCGACAATATAGCTGGAGAATCGATGGGTGGTTAACAGTTACTATTTTGAGGTTGCTGGCAATGGTCCTGTTGTCATAACTTGGATTGGTAAAGAGCAGGAGTTGTACAGCGGCGCATCTCACATCTCGTTTGTTGAACAGTGTCACTTTCAGACATGATAGAAGGCTCCTATTGCTCTTGGGATTTGTACACAATTGGCCAACTAGCAGATGGTCTGCAACAAAAAAAGAAAACCTGTTTTCATCAAATAAAGGTGAAGGTTTACTTAGACCATAAAGATAGTTGCAGACTTGATAAATTCACAGAAGGGAGAGCATTTGGGTATAAAAAATTTTTCAAGAAAGGAAAGAATACGAATTATGCAAAGTAACAGCTGAAAGATTAGATGCCAGTTCAACAAGAAAGTAAACAAACGACAGAATAAGAGTGATCGCACTTGGTTTGAGAGATAAAGAGCAGTCGACCATGACACCTTGAGAGACATAAGTGGCTTCAACTTGAGAGACTATCATTGCACATGCAGCGGTTAAAGTATCAGAAATTTCATTTTACTTTATTAAATAAATCTGCATCATTTTTACATGGTTATTGCACAGACATCCATTTTAAAACCCATAACAGAAACATTACGCTTAGAATGGTTAAATGTTACAACACTTTCCTAAGTCAAAAAACTAAGCCTGTATTTAAGACTTGCATTGCACATCATACGGCGATTCTAATGTCTGCATCTCTATCTTTCTAATACAAATGTAAGACATATGTACCTAATGTAAAATTCAACAGGAAGACTGACAAGAAGCTAAAATTTAAGATATACCAACTGATGCTATGCACAATACTGCTGTACATTTGCAAGACATGGCCCCTGTGCAAAAAAAAAAAAATCTTCACGCACCTGAAGTCTTCACCATATATTGCCTTTGGAAGTGTGGAAGTGTATAACACGGCATAATCATATTGACACTTTGGTAAATGTAAGCTCACTGAAGTTAAGCAATAATGAACCTGGTTTATACAAGGTGAGCAACCAATCTGGGAATACTGGCTGAGTGCCCACTTTGGAAATACCAGGCTCTGTATGTAGGGGGACTGTCGACACCTTCGTACAAAAGTTGCAAAAGCCTAATGTCATCATCTCCTGGGGATATATATATATGCAACTGGGGACGGCTTGTGAATTTCATAGTCCCATGAAACTTTCACCTTCGGAGGAAGATGGTTAAATCCGCCTTAGGGTTAGTGCTGCAGTTTAATTACCTTCGGTAAAGCGCATGCATCTATCAGAGGTTTCTACAGTTCATCACCAAAGGGAAACATCCAGCTATGGGTATGAAATGTGGAAGCCTCTGTGTAGCTTGATTTTAAAAAGTATATTTTCATAACTTGCTACTTAACTCTACGCACATACTGGCCACTGTTAAAGTAAATACTGAAACTTGATACATAAGATAGCATAAGTTCTGATAAAATTTTATGTGGATGCATGAAATAAGAGAACAAGAGAAGGTTGGATTGATAAATAGAAATACAGATGCACCTGTTTTTATATTGATAATTATTAATTCTTTTGTCTGAGAGAGCAACCATCACACAACATGTCTTAATATATCTCTGGTTCTTCATACGAAATATGAAGAGATTTATTTATAGTAATATTTTACTTTTGACAATCAATAGCTGAGAAACCATTTCTTAATTTTCTCTCCCTCCTCAAGTATTGAAAATTTCTCAATTGAAACTAATTAAATTACTCACTTTACCCAACAGCTAAAAATGTCATTAACAAGAGCTAATAGGCCGAGAACGAATAGAAATAGATAGACAGTCTTGTAAACAAGCCGACAGTTTTTCAAGGAGTTTCATCCGCTTTTTACAGATTGGAAATTAATTTGCTTGTAATTCTTTTTGTGCAATTCAATGTAGAAAATAGTGCGATTCTTTTGTTCTGCGATAGATTTGATTTTTCTTAATGGATATTTGTTGTTTGTGCTGAAAGGGAATAAATCTTTGAAATGACAGGTCTAAGGTTATGGGGGGGGGAATTTAGCATTTGTTAACTGTTTTAGAAATGTTTTATGATAATATAGACATGTCAATCTCATGCCATTCAGTCAATCTCTCTCTCTCTCTCGCTTTCTCTCTCTCTCTCTCTCTCTCTATATATATATATATATATATGCCAATTTTTTTTTTAATTTCTACTTTTGCTCATGCTACTTGATACGAAACATTCAACCATTATTTCAGAGATTCCAACAGAAATATTTTAAAGATTCTAATCATCTCTTTAAGCGCAATTGTTTATATCTCTTTTGCACTTGGTTCACCAATTCTTTTTTCGTAAGTCCAGCTTCTACAATTATTGGAATGATAAAGATCATAAGATTCAAGTTTCTTTTCATGTCATAAGACCTTGGTATTTTGTTATCTTCTACCTTTCAGCTTTGTTTAAGCCATCATCATTAGGGAAACCGACTTGAACTAAGGTTGCTACTCCCTTTTCTTTCATATCACTACGTAAGGTTTAACAGTTCTGTTTTGTATATAGCCTTCAGAATGACGTGATCATAGTAGATGGTGTAGGCCTTATTTTCAGCAGACTCATTATTCTAGGTTAGAAAGATTACCACAGGAATTATAAGATATTCTTGGACTAAACTAAAAGAAAATAATTTGAAACAGGGGGGACATCAATAATATCTCAGAGAAACATCAAATATAAACCAGAAGTGCTAAACTGACATTGAATATGTGGTATTCTGTTTTTTTTTTTTTTCTGGACTAAGAACGTGGTACAATGGAGAAAAAGGTGGCTGGTTAATTTTAATGCACTGAAAACCAAGCTTCTTTCCTTTCATCATAATCGCTCTGACCCCTACACGGCCCAATTGAAATGAATGACTCGTCTTGGAGAAGCTCCATGTCTTGGCAAGCTTCTGGAACTGACCTTTTCTCTTGATCTGACATAGAACACATACATCAAATCTGTTGCCAAGGTCACTGGAAAAATGGCTGGATCACTCTGTTGCTCCAGTATGTATCTCATTACTGATGCAATCCTCTATCTGTATAAGAGCCAGGTATGCTCTAAAATGGACTACTGTTGCCACATCTGAATAGAAGCTACTTAGCGTTCCCTATCCTGCCTTGATAGAGTTCAACACCGCTTCAAAACCTGGTAGGGGATGCCTTTTTCTCTTTCTTGCTACCTCTTTCCCACAGAAGAAATGATGCGAGCCTGTCTCTGCTCTAATGTTATTTTCATGGCAAATGCTTGATTGACCTTCACTCTATGGTCCCCCTTGCCAAAATTTCACACAAAGCACTCAACTAGCTACAACCTCTATATGATTTCCCCACTTTCTATCTGTTCCTAAACCTAAATACAGATTTCATTAACAAAGCTTTTTTCCAAGAACTACCCGCCTGTGGAACACTCTTCCCGCTGATTGTTTACAACATGGTAGCCTTCAAATCCAATGTAAACAAGTTCTTGTTGAGCCGTCCCCATAAATAATCAAATGCTACCCAATTCATAATTCTTACATTACCACTTTACATTCCATAACCCTTATCATCGAATGGCTTTTGGGTCTTGAAAAGTGGTGACTCCCAAGTAAAAAAAAAAACAAAAAAAAAACAAACAAGTGAAGCATGCATGGTCCCCCCTGAGTGCACAGTGAACGAGACAGAAAAAAAAATGGCTATACTGATTAGCAAAAAAAAAGAAAAAAATGGACCTAGAGTGAAAGAAGGAAAAAAATCGATTTTTCAATATTTTTCCATGAATTTTTGTTAATTTTAACTGAAAATTTCTATTTTGCAGATCATTATTATTATTATTATTATTATTATTATAGCATATAATAGAAGTGGAAAACTTAATCCTAAATATGGTAAGACCACATTTTGGCGAGAATATAAAAACCAAATTGCAGGATTAAAGCAGTTAAAAATGACTTACAAGCAGATTTTTGATATTTTAATAAAAGAAAATATGAAAACATCTTTCTGTAGTGAAGCAAATTGGTCAAAGGTTTGAAGTCAAACGCTTGGTAAAAGGGAAATCTGGACCTGGTCGCCCTAGAGCATCCACTTTGAAGAACGATCATAGGCTTAAATCAACTGTTTTGAAGGATTGAAAGAAAACTTATGGTGACCATAGCAAAGAATTCAAAATAGGGGCTGGAAATTCTCTTTCTAGATATACAATATCTAGACGAATGAAAGAAATGGGATTTTCCTCTAAAATATGTGCAAAGAAGCTATTTTTATCCAAGAAGAACATCAAGGATAGAAAGAGATTTTTTCTCGTGTTATGGCAAGAAAGATACAGACTGGTTCAGGAATGTTTTCTGGTTAGATGAATGAAGATTTTGTTTTGTTAGTGATGCTCCAGATGCTCCCGAACGGTACAATCGAAGAACTGGTGAAAGATTTCTGCCAAATTGCATAAAAACAACAGTTAAATACAGGAATGGAAGGATAATGGTATAAGGAACTTTTACTGCAGCAGGAGTTGGGGAACTTATTAAATGTGAAGTCAACCAATGCAAAGGAATACATTTGAATATTAGAAACAGAACTGTTACTAAGTATCCAGAAGCTGGGAATATCCCAGAACATTATTTTTCAACAGGATAATGCCCCTGCACACATTGTTAAAGTCACAAAAAATGATTTTCTGATAATTCAATTAATGTAATATTTTGGCCAGGTCAAAGCCCTGATTTAAACCCAATCAAGAATATTTGGTCCATAATATCTTGTGCATTAGCCGAGAGAACTTTTGAGAACAATGACAAACTGTGGGAAGCTGTGCAAAGCGAATAGAATAGCATCTCTTTTTCACAATATTCCACTTTGGTTGAGAGCATGTCTAAAAGGATTGATCTTTTAAAGAAATCAAAAGGGAATGCGATTCCATCCTAAGCATTTATTAAAGTAAATGCCTTTTTCAGTGTTATTAGTCTCGTTAAAGTTTCCTTGTTCAATTGTTCTTTGTTCAATATAGCATTTAGTGCAATAAAATGTATAAAATTTGTTTGGTCCACTTTTTTTTTGCTCACGAGTGTAAGTTCAACATCCCCCCCCCCACAGCCTCAAAAGATGTCAAATTCTGGTTAAAATGAACCAACGGTGCAGTTTAAGACCTTAACATGTGTAAATTTGAGTTCTGCACCATGCAAAAAATACCCCCTATTTAGCCCCAAAAGTCCCCAAGACCTTAACATATTTAAATTTGAATTCATCACCATGCAAAACTGCTAAATAGGCATGCACAGAAAATTTTGGACAAATATGGTAAAATAGTCCCAAAAATGGAGTGTTTTTATTAACCTTAAAAGAGTCCCTGGGGCACACCCAAGAGTTATCGCAAAGTATAGACAAACAAAATTATATAGAAATCAGTTAGCTACAACTTTAGAAAGTTTTATAAACATCTAAAGCATCAATTTTTTTAATAAGCACAAAAATATTAATTTTAACCATTTTAACCTGAAAGGCACCTCGGGGGGGGGGCAGAATTCTTCCTGAAAATCCGTTCTGTTACTTTTTTTTTACACATATCATGTTTAATGTTTGTGCAAAATTTTTTAAAATTCCAAGGCGTGGTTATTGAGAAAAGTGCGGACAGATGAACGGACAAGGATGAATTTAGGTTCACCCTGCTTTTGTCGGGGGGACCAAAAAATAAAAAAAACATACTTCAGCAAAACAAAAGGTTATGAGAATAACACCGAATGTGAGACAATAATCTGAATAGTGTAAATTATACTGATCAACAATATCTCATTAGAGCCTTCGAGTCAAGATCAAAGTGTAGTATCTGTTCTTTAGATTTACACTTCAATTTCTTGTTCTCTGTCAGTGGAGGAGAAATCCTTCACGACTGAGACAATTTTTATTTTTGTTCCTTTTCTCCACATTAAAAAAGGAACCCTGGTGTCTAACTCTGTCTCGTGGGGAGGCATTGTACATAGGAACAATATCTCATTAGAGAAATATCAACCAGAGTTGCTAACATTAAAGGTTCAATATTTTTACTTTAGCAAAGCTTGAAAGTCTAGTCTACCCTATTATTTATCCACAAATGGTAGGACTGTTGACTATCAGCACCCATTTTTAAGATGCTTTGTTACATTTGTCTATTTTTGCAGCATATCCACCATTTGAAAAAATGCAAGTAGAATTAAATGCTGTATTTTTTTACAATAAATTTCTCAAAGAATTTATCTTCAACTTACATATAATTTCTTTTATTAATAAAAAAAATCTAATTTTATTTTCTGTTATGATTTTACTAAAAAGAGTTTTTTTTTTTTTTTCAAATTTTATTAAACACACGAAGCTCGTACACAATGCCTGGATGTTTTATTTATTTATTTATTTATTTATTTTTCTTAAATCCTCTCAGAATTCAAAATTCTGTCACGTTCTTCTATTAGGAAAGGTTAATTTATTTCCAACTGTTGCATGCTGGGATTACACAATTATGTTTACGCCGTTATAACAGCGAATTCTATTTTTTTTTTTTTTCATAAAATTACTTAAAAAACAAAAAGTTAGAGCAAAAGTTAAAATCTAATAGAAACTAACAATTACAATCCAATGATCCTCTCCCCAGCAATAATAAAAGGGTAAGGAATGGGGGGGGGGGAGAAAGCGTTACAAAATGTATTTGACAAACGAAAAGCGTGAAAATATTATAATGATAAATCCAGTCAATCGTTTTGTTGCAGTTTTATTCAAAACATGTAGAACAAAGTATTTACTCTTTAAATACACATGTAATATATATTATGTACCTTGCAGCTTTTTTTTAAACACTATTTTACAATATTATTTGTGTTAAACAAACAATTCTATTTTATACTATTAAGGCATCACATACCAAGGTTAAAAGTCAGTCGAAGATAAGAATGAATGAGATGGCAGGATCGAAAAATGAACAACACCATGAGAATAATTAAAGAATGAAATAAATAAAATTTGATTACTTATAAGAACAGTCTATAGCAAGTATTTGTTGATACTGGATTTGAAGATAATTATGAAGTAAACTGCAGGAAAGCAGTCCAACATTAATGTGTTCCATAGATGGGAAGCCTTTGACAAAATCTGTCCATGGAAATCTTGCCTGACGTTAGGCACATAGAGGAAGAAAGGAAAGATGAGCTTTTCCTGTGAATCTTTTAAAAGGGAGGCGTCATGGATTGGAGCTCAGTCGAGCACCTTTCATATTTAATCTATCGAGCTGTGAATAAACAAGAGATCTTACAGGGGAAAATGCAAATTCTACAGGATTTAAGCCTGTGCCGGAAGAAAGAGGGAATCATCTGTTGCCGGTGTCTCATTAACTACTTGGCAAACAAGCTCAAAAGTCGACATAGGCTCAATTTGTATAATTCAGTTTACAAGTTTTTGTGATGAATCTGTGTTTATGGTTTTATTATCGTTATAAACTATAATCTTCTCAGATTTTCGGCAAGTGGCAGGTAACTAAAAGCAACGGTCAAAGTACAGAATAATTAACATTCAAGAAATCATAAACAAATGTTTAAAAAATACATCATTTATATCTAATGCACTACAATGAAGTTCTCTACTGAACCCTGCTAAAACGATTTATAAGTTAATTTGTTTTTTTCTTTTAAACAGTAAAATTAGAGAATACTTAACACTTTAGAATTCCTAAACTCCAAAAAATAAATTAATAATGAAACTGACTAATTTAATGGTATATGGTAAAAAAAAAAAAAAAATCTTAATCATTTCGATATGGTAAAACTATTCTAGTCCCCTATTTACAATGCCTCCCCACGGGACAGAGTTAGACACCAGGGTCGTTTTTTAACGTGGAGAAAAGGAACAAAAATAAAAATTGTCTCAGTCGTGAAGGATTTCTCCTCCCCTGACAGAGAACAAGAAATTGAAGTGCAGCATCTGAAGAACAGATGGTATTTATTTGCTCCCCCACCGAGCAAATTAGGCACAAGGCCAATTTTTAATGTGAGGAGTGAAGGGAGGGGGAAGGGAAAAAGGGGGCCAGCTCCCGAGAGGTGGGAAATGGGAGCTGGTTAAAGGTCAGGCATGTGGGGTTGCCCCCACATCTGGTCTTTGCTTGCAGCATCTGAAGAACAGATACTACACTTTGAGATATTAAATCTTTTATTCATGTTAAAAAAATACAGTCAAAATTAACGATGAACAAAAAACTTAGGCACATGGCCAACTCAAAAGAGGGGATTTTGGGGGTCGTTGGTCATCCTTGTCACTCCAGAACTAAACAAAGTCAAAAGTTTCTCCCAGCTAGTATCTTCTTTCACCATAATACCGCATTCACCCTTTCATATTGGGGGACGCCCTAGTAACTCCCAATTTTTAAAACATTTTTTATTGAAGTGTAAAAACAAAAAAGATAACAATAAAATGGTACAATAATTCATTTGTGTCGAGGGCAGGGGAAGAAAAAACAAAAGGTGATTAGTAGGACCCTCCCAACCCTGTCTAGTTGATAGACTGCCCGTTCCACTAGGTTTGTAAAAGGAACCTCGCTTCTGCTGGTCAGTCTCTAGGTGGGGATGCCCTCTAGATGTACTACACTTTGATCTTGTCCTGAAGGCCAAGTATAATTTAAGGATTTCATTCTAATATGTAGGGTATAAATGATGTGTTGTCATTTTAGTTTTGGTTTAGGAGTTATCAAGTGTTAACTATTCTGTACTTTTACCAAAACCAGATGTTCCTTGACATAATAATAGTGGAAACTATAAAATTAAACAGATTATTCAGAGAAATAAGCATTCAATTAATTTCCTTGTTTCTTTACAGATTATTTCTAAAAAACTAAAAAGAACATATCTCTGCTATTTTCACCAGAAGAGATAAAGTAGCAAATGATAGTTTTCTTCGATCATGAATCATTCGAGGTTTCATGATTGCTCATGATAACAGTTTTTGTTTCTAAAAACTGTTGCATTTGAAAATCCCCAAAGCAAATGAATACAGATAATTTTACACTAATAAATGGATTTCATATTTGACAAAAATAACTTGTAAGAAATAATAAAATGCTGACTTAGACTTAATGAATGAATATTATAATAGCCATTACAGTAGAACCCCGGGATAAGGCATTAAAAATTAGTAGCAAAATACAGTACAATATATAGTACACATGTATATAATCAAAAAACATAAATAACACCGTAAGGTGGGGCAAATACTGTAACCTGGGGTCGGAAAAAAACATTGTATTCCACATTGGACCTGAAAAAACGTATCCTAGGGCCACTGTATCCCGGGGTTCTACTGTATATGCATTATTGTTTCCAGATTAAATACTCTTTTTATTTGTAACCAGCAGGGTGATCAGAAGTTGTCTGGGATTTGATGATAATCAATGAACGTTTCACACTCCCATACTTCTATTGTCATCAGTGAAATCACTCATTTTTCAATCAAATTGATTGATTGCCTGCTCTAGTTGGGGACCCGTCACGGTACACCGGGAGGAAGCTCACATGTCTCTTGGAGTAACAGTCTACAATACATTTTTGTCTCCATTGCACTGTAGAGAACCTACTGTTGATTTTATAAAATTATTTTTATACATAATGGCTTAAAGTTTAAAATGTGAAAGTCAAGTATCATACTTCAATTGTGGTCTAAACATAAACATTCATTTCAAATGCGCCCCTGTCATATTAAAGAACCTACTGTTGATTTTAAATGCCAAGCCTTTGGACTTGTGTGATAATAACACTTCTCAGATGCACTTGTGATGTTAGGCTGTGTAAGGTGTTAACTTTAGTCAAAATTGCTTGTTCCTTCTTTCATTGGATTATTTTGATTATAGATACTTATCAAAGACATTCCAATACAAAACCTATCTTAGAACACTGCCAGACACATAAAGTACCTTTATGTAAAATTTAATAAAAAGCGGTCCAGCCGTTTTCTAAACCATGGGGAACGAACTCACAGACAAACACACAAAGTTCCTTTTATATAATAGTGGTGATGATAATTAACTAAAGAATGTTCAGAATAAATTTAATAATTCTTTCATTTCAAAACCATTTAAAGTATTTAATAGTAGAATACTACAACATGGTCTTCTTCAAGTCTAACATCAACAAATATTTGTCATAAACCGTCAATGAATTTCATTTCAGTATTTTTTACCCCCCCCCCTTTAAAACATTCATAACAAACACTTGTCTAGCTGCACACACTATTAAGAATTTTTTCTACTCTATATCTGTGACCAAAACTAAGAGAAAATTTTATAAGCTAAATTTTTTTTCTGGAACTGGTTTGTTTGGTTTGGTTGTTTTATGGCATATCAACCGTTTTGGGTTATTTAATGCCAAATCCAGTTATTTTAGAAATAGTTTTTATGCTTTAAGTTTATTTATATCTTCAAATATTGATTTGCAGAGTTTGGTTTGATTGTTTTGTTTTATGGAGTATCAAACTTTTTCGGGTTATTTAAAGTTGAATCCAGTTATTTTGGAAATAGTATTGATGTTACATCCAGTTATTTTGTAGAAGGTTTTTATTATTCAAGCTCTTTGTACCTTCAATCACTAGTTTGTAGAGTTTGATTTGGTTGTTTTATAGTGGATTTTATCGTCTTTGTTTCCTGCCCTACAAAACATGAATGAGTTTTACAATGGGAGAGGAAAAAGGGCCACAGTAGGTGTGTCAGAAATTTCGTGAAAAATATTGAATAATTCCACTCTGTCTTTCCAAGCTTATAACTCCTCGGAAAATGTAACTCAAGCCCTAATTTTTTTTTAATAAAAGGAGCAAGGACCAAGGTTTCATTTAAAAAAACAAAAACAAAAAAACAAACAACGTGTTTTTTTTTTTAAAAAAGGTTTTAAATTTCGGACTTTACTGGTAAATTTCTAAAAAACACTACTTTTTTTGTTTTAAATTTGAATATATTATTTATTGATCTTTTATCTTCAATTTGTGATATATAACACTTTGGTGAGTAAATTAATTATTTACTTTTTAATAGACATTTCAAAATGGGAGGCGTGAATTAATTCGACCCCCTGTCTTTCCAATCTTATAACTACTGGAAAAATGCAATTCAAGCCCTAATTTTTTTTTCAATTAAAGGAGCAAGGATCAAGGTTTCATTTAAAAAAAAAAGAAAAAGCAAACAATATGGTTTTAAAAAAAAGTTTTAAACTTCGGACTTTACAGATAAATTTCTAAAAAACACTACTTTTTTGTTTTAAATTTGAATATATTATTTATTGATCTTTTATCTTCAATTTGTGATATATAAAATTTTGGTGAGTAAATTAATTATTTACTTTTTAATAGACACTTGAAAATGGGGGGAGGGCGTGAATTAAAAAAAAACGTTTGTCTAAAATATTATATTCGGTTTATTGGAAAGAGAATAAAATTTCACATTGACCCTGAAAATATCGTAAAAAATTGAATCAATAGAAAAATTTTGATAAATTTTTAAAGTTTAAAAATTGAAAAATACTGAACTCGTAAAATTCAATTAATTTCATTACTGTTTAAAAAAAATATATATATATTTCTATTACTTTTAAAACAACTTTAATAGTTTATTTTGGAAGTATAATCCATAAAGAAAATAAACAACCCACTTTTAAAAGAGAAATTACGAGTTTTTTATATTTAATTCGCAGTTTCGTGCTAGGGGTGTCAAAAATGCCTACAAAAATTCTGATACACCTGTTTGGTACATTTTAAGTTGGGAAACCAGTCAGGAAGTGGGGGAAATAAAAAGAGAAAGGGGAAATGGGAAAAAAGAAAGGGGGGAAAAGGTGGGTTGTTGTTTTTGGTTTTACAGAACATAATTAAGTTTTGCAAAAGGAAGTAGAAAAAGAAAAAGCATCAATTTTAGGTGCATTTTATCTCAGGAAGCCAATATCTTCAGACAGCCCAATCTGGTAACACCAGTCTAGAACTGGCTGTCTGGGAAATACAATACTGCATGGCTGATTCCCAGCTGACTAAAGCATGGTCGCTTTCACATTCTTGTTGAGCTGTCCTCTTAAATAATAAAATTCTACAAAATTTCCACCACTATTGATCATCACATTGTTGTCTCATAACCATCTTACACTTATTAACTCTTATCCTTGAGTGGCTTTCAGGTCTGGATAAGAGATGCCTACCTTGAAAACGATTCTTTTAACCATGTTTTTTTAGTACTTCATTCTATTGCACTTTTTAAAAAAATATTTTAACAAAGGATTAATAGTAAATAAAACAGAATGCACAAGTCATGTAGAGACACATAGACACACGAGAAGTAGTCGCACAATTTTATAACTACAGAGATATAACATGCATTCATTTTTCTTTATGTCCAATATCAACAACATAAAGAAATAAAAAAACAAAAACAATTTGCGCATCAGACAAAAATGTGGATAAAAATAAGTCGAAGATAGATTTTGATAAAAGAAAACTAACGCGGTTCGAGCTAAATGCAACTGATTTTATTGAAAGTAAGTAGCTTTGTTATCTATATGGGGAAAACAGATCGTCCGAAAATAAGTCAAGTGTATTCAGCTTAGTTATTTTTCTGGCATTTCTTTTGAAATGTTTTCCTATTATAAAAGCCTACCTATTCATTGTGAAAATATAGTGTACGCCATAATTATTTTACAGCTAGATTTTTAGCTAAAGATTCATGTTTAATTAAGTTGAATAAATATGTTAACCAGTTTAATTCAATGCATAAATTCAAAGAAAAAAATGCATAAAACTAATACAATTTATTTAAGTCTGTGGCATTTATATATATAATATATTACTCTTAGTCTGTCTGTCTATTTGTCCATTCCACTTTTTCGCAGAAACTACTGAGTCGATCTGACTGAAATTTCGTATGGACCTGTGCTATGATAAGGTGCAGCAAACAAAATATTATAATATCTGTTGATGCATAGCTAAGGATTAATACGGATTAATATTTTATGCAAAAATGAGCACAAATTTAACTATATTCAACAACGAATTTGGCATAAAACATTAATTCTAAGCAAACAGGCTATAACATTTGCCCGTTCTTGACAAGGAAAATGTCTAGCATTTCATATTAGCTGTATCTACCCGGCGTTGCCTGGGGTGCAGCGAAGAAGTCATGTTAGTTTATAATTTTTGTTTATTTGCATATTTTTTAAGAACTTATATATAAAAAAAAGTTAGATTTTATTTGTAAGGGAGATAACACTTTTTTTCCCCTTTAAAATTATTGAATGTTATTATTCTTACTCTATTTGATTTTTTCATGATTAGGTAATGCCGTTTCCTAGCATATATTGTTTAGGCTGGGCTAAGTAGTTTTAGATATAAACTGTAACAAACCGCTTTATTATATTGCTAATAACATGGCTTATTAACAACAAACGAATATTAGCCAGTTAGAAACGGTTTAATTTGTCAGTTTAAAAGCTATTTACATCTTATCTGGAAAAGATAACTTTATAGATATCGAGTATCGAGGCTAGCAAATATATGTGACAGAACTATGCATGTATTTACTAGTATTAAATCCTTCTCAATATTCAGGAAAAATACAGAAATATAAAGTAATACCTTTGAGAACTATGACAGTTTTGGTCACAAACATGCAGATGAAAAAATCTCTATTATGTACAAATTTATGTAGTTAGAAAATATTTGTTCGGCAGTTAGCTAAATCGTAGGGAAAAATAAATATGATTTTATTACATAACGAACAGAGAAAGTCATTAATTAGTGTCCGTCTTGCTTGCTCCAGCACTTTGATTTTCTTTCATTAGCTATGTAGAAATCTCTATTTTTATTGATTTCTTTAATTTCCTGTCTATGATGAGTGAACTCACTGGTTATTTTGTTCGACCAATGAGATTGACACATTTTATTTACTCTGCGAACTTGAAACTTTATCAGCTAACTAATGACATCGCATTCAATGAAAAGTATTTTATTTGCTCTGTAAATTGGCAATAAATATTGAAAAATTAAATTATTTTTCGTATTATTTGAATTTTTCAGACTATTGTGTCCGAAGAATCCAAATAATACAAACAACCAATCCTTGCCTCAAAATTCCAAAAACGTATACCATCTAAATATTAATTTACTTCATGTTATTTGGATTCATCAAACTACTGTTCTTATCTTGAGCGTGATTTTCACAACATTTCGGTCAATGTAACCTCCGACCTTTTTCCAAGTTCTAGTGGTTAGATTACTTGGTAAAAATCAATTGTAAAAAGTGATTTTCTCCTGAAGGTTGAAGGTTCAATCCTCATTGTGAGCGACTAAAAAATACAATTACAAATTACTTAGGACCTCTATCCAGCCATGGCTGATGGAATAAGAGCATGCTACCCCCGTGAAGTAAATAAAGGGTTCCGCTCGAAATTCCGTCGAAATTCCCGAGTTCGACAGAAACATTCCTGAGTTTAACAAGATACACCCAAAGATGGTTGGAGGTTACATCGACCGAAACGTTGTGAAAAATCACACTGAAGATGAGAACAGTAGCCCGATGAATCCAAATGATACAAATAAATAATCCTCATTTTCAAAATTCAGTAACGTTATTAATTTACTTGTCCGTACGTTCATTGTTACAAAAAACCATCATCATCGTAAACATTAATTAATGAGAAACGAATTACCTCCCTTTATAGTTATTCTTTATCAGCTAAAAATCATTAAAACCATTTCCTCTCCAAAAATTAAAAACAAAACATGGCTGTTTGTTATAGTTTCTTTTTAAAAATTAAAAAAATGTACAAGTGAATTGACATTTGTTCTTTTATAATATACTAGCGAGGGGTAAAATTTAAAAAAAAAAAAAATGCTGTTTTGTGTGGAATTTTCATTGAAAAAAAAAACCCTAAACTTTTCTAAGTCGATTCTTTTTAACTTTAAAAGGTTAAAAAAGAATTTGATAAAAAATGTTTTAAATTTGTCGTTATTTGATTTATTTTATTTTTTATTCATTTGTTTTTTTTTTTCTAATTCTCAACTACCGTGGAATTTCCACGAGTTCTGCTAGTTTTTATTCATAAAATTGAAACAAAAAGCTTAAATGTACATTATTCTTAACTGTTATATCCTGTTTTATCTGGTATTTGAATTTCTCTCATTGTTTTATTGGTCAATTTCAGAAAATTTATTTCGCCCTGCTAATGACATCAATGAGAACATCAATCAGTGTGGGAAAGGCAACCTCCATTTCTACCCAAACATCATTCCGCTTTTTACATACAGTTGATATTGAACTGACTGTGCTACCGGATATTAGGTTTCTTGTCTCGTCTCTAGCAGATTTAGTTAAACAAGACAAAAAAAAAACAAAAAAACATCATGATTAAAAATATTTTGTATTCCTGTTTTCATAACTTACCAGACCATATCCATTGCATTGAAAAAAAGCTGTCTTAATAAAGTTGATTTAAATGCTAGATTGTGAAGTTTGTTTTTTCGCATTATTTGGATTTTTGAGACTACTGTTCTCATCTTGAGAGCAGTAGTCTCAAAAGAGATATATATAATATATATATGTAAATACAGATATATATATATATAAAAGCGAAAATGTATGTATGTATGCATGTGTCTTCGCTTTTCTGTATGTCTACAAAAGGCTTTTTTCAGAGAAGCGGTCGCTCGCCTAACAACTTTTTAAAAGTTTTTATATCACATATAAATCGTAATATCTCAGAGTTAACAACGAAGCTCGCCTGTCTATTTAATTTGCTCGATTTCGGGAAAATAAATATTCAACATTTGTCGCTCGCGCCATGTGGGTTAGTCTTTTTCATATATACATCTTGGGAAAATAAAAATAAAAAAAGCATTCCGCAGTAAATGAATACTATCCCGCAGTCAAACTTGACCACATTAACTCATTAAAACGGGCACCTGCCAAATCCAAGTAATTGAATAAATTCAAACGTGTTTCCGTTGGCATCTTACGGTGGGGCAATGGTTAACGTCGCACATTTTTTTTTTCACACTTTAATTTATAACGTTGCCTCAACGGTTCGGGTTCGATCCTCATACTTACCTACCAAAACATTTTTTAACCCCCCCCCCAGAGTTTCCACACACACCTCCAAACACCCGGGCAACGCCGGGTACCCCTCGCTAGTCTATATATATAAAAGCGAAAATGTGTGTATATCTTTTTTTTTTTCATTTTTCTTAAACTTTTTCTTCTAGGGGATGGGACATCCAACCAGATGTCTGACATTTACCCCTATTTTAGTGAGTCCAACCAAGAGATCTTTTCAGGATTCTAGCCGTCCCTTTCAGTGCAATCGTTTGTATTTCACTTGCACTTGGATATATGTATGTTTGTATGTGTGTCTGCTAAAAACTTTTGATGGACACAACGAAAATTCACAAATTCGGTATCATATTGAAGCTCCATCCTTCACTCGAAAAATATCAAAAAATTGGCCAAAAATGTTCACTTTTTCACCCCCAAATCAACAATTTTTCGACGGGGGGGGGGGCAACAAAAACGATCCTCTCGTGACGACGACCGGTTCTACGCATGCGTCAGATGACGTCATGAACTAATTTACTTTAAATAGTTGAAAAACTGACTAAATTTCATGTACGTCGTGTTAGCTCAGTTGGTTAGCGCGTTGGTTCGTTATCTAAACGTTTTGGGTTCGAATCCTGGTGTGAGATGTCTTTTTTTTTCGATTTTTAAAATTTAAATATTGAACCAGTGTTATTTAAGCCATTTTTCATGTAACGTTCGTTTTTCTGTTTTTTTTTTTTTTACTTCGCTTATCCACCCCCGACCACACACCCCAAAACACCTGGGTACCCACCGATTTTTTAAATTTTAATATCGAAACAGGCTTATTTAAGCCATTTCTTTTTTTTTTTCGATTTTTACATTTAACATCGTTCGTTTGCCTTACGTTATTTTTTTTGTTGTTTTGATTAACTCCCACCTCGCTTAAGTTTTAATGTTGTTTTCTTCTTTTACTTCGCTTATAACAAACAAACCTGGTCATTGACCTCATTTGCTGAATAGCTATTGCTCTACGACTTTCGTGCACACACCTGTCAATTTGGTTCTTACTTAAATAAATTCAAACATCTTTCATTCTGGCTGGCCGATTTTATTTTCAAACTTTGCCTCAGGGCTTCGGGTTCAATCCTACCAACTTTTACCCCCA
The DNA here is from genome assembly GCF_053919585.1 of Euprymna scolopes. Classification (NCBI taxonomy): domain Eukaryota; kingdom Metazoa; phylum Mollusca; class Cephalopoda; order Sepiida; family Sepiolidae; genus Euprymna; species Euprymna scolopes. The sequence goes on along the minus strand of NC_136497.1, from coordinate 85,244,212 downwards.
CCCCCCGGGTTTCTTTTTTATTTAACAGCACACACACACACCTACAAACACCCAGGCAATGCCGGGTACCCCTGCTAGTTTTCAATAAAATCCAATAGCAGGAGATTTCAACTGATAATCGGTGGAGGGATACACACGTTGAAGTTGGTTCGACACTTGTAAATTATTTACTTTCTATAATATCCTGGATATTAAAACACAAACAAATTTGTATAATTCTTAAATAAAATATATATTACACGCTCTTATTCAATAAAGCACGTTGTCTTAATTCTTCCACAGGATATACTACATGAATTTTAGGAGATTAAACAAATAGTAAAGCATTTTTTTAAATAGAGACTTATCAGGATATAAGAAGCTCAACATATAAGGTGGAGTTTAAGTATATTAAATTTACCCTAAGCTAGATGTCGCATTCCTTTATATGTAACCTATCTCATTCTCTTCTCATCTGATGAGAAGCATTAGGTTCTAAAATGTCTAGTTTTAAAGAGTATCTATAACCCCTCCTCCCATCAATATCCTTTCCTTATTGAACTGATGAATAAATTTATATACACTAGTATAAATATATTTTGTATTGTCAATAATTTTCTTAATGCACATATATATCATATTTCTCGGTCTGTCTGCCGATTTCAGAAACTACTGAGTCGATCTGGCTGAAATTTTGTACGGAGCTTAGTTATGATAATGCGTAGCAGACTAAGTATTATGGTATCCGTTGAGTGCACAGTTAACGATCAAGAAGATATGCATTTAATGCAAGACATAAGCACAAATTTAACTATTATTTAATCATCAATTTGACATAAAATAGCATTTCTAAGTCAACAGGCTATAACTGCCGCCTGTTTTTAATTTTGTAATTAATTAGTTTGTGTGTGTGTGTGTGTATATTATATATATGAATGATAAAAAAAATGATAGTTTGTTTGAAGCGTTGCTGGTAAATACATATATGGGTATTTATGAAGGCTGATAGCAATGCAGAAAAATGAAATGATGAAGGACAGGATGAATAAAGATAAAGGATTGATGAAGACGATCTTTGGACTATGAATCTTTACAGTTATCTATTTTTCAATCGAAAATAATATAGTAAATATGAGACTTTTTGTTAAAATGTTAATAAGATCTGGATGGTGAATCATATTTTAATAATCCCAGGAGAACCATTTCTTTCTCAAAAAAAAAAAAAAAAAAAAAACCCCAAAAACAAAAAACAATCAAACAGAGGTTAATACATCAAACAGAAAAAAAAAAAAAAAAAATCAAAATGACTGCCATTCTGGTATACAAGATCTATTGAAAAATAGATCATTTGTTCATGCTCTCTTCCACCATTCAAGTTTTCTGCATTGCTATCAGCATTCATAAATATATATTTATATACATATACAAGTCCCAATTTCTATTTACCTGTTTTATCTGTTCAGAAACTTCTCTTAAGGTTTTGGAGATAGACTTCCATAACTATATATAAATTTAAAACTACATTACCCAAAATATCCCGATCAGTATACTCCATTTTGGTTACTGAAGGGGAGGGGTACAATAGCATGCAATCTACATTTACACCAAACATCCAAAAAGTGGAAATACAACTTTTTTTTATGTATTATCTTTATGGAAATCCTTTGAGATGAGTAATCTGCATTTATTTATTAATTTATTTGTAGACAGTTATCCTCATCTTTATACTTGTTGTTTCACCACGTTTCAGCCAACTCATCCTTTGGCCTTCTTCAAGTGATTAACCATCTTAGGAAAGTAATGCTGACTACTGTAACTGTATCCTTAATAATTACTGTCTTCCATAGTTGTTGGTTGTCTCACCACATTTTTTGCCAACAAATCCTCTGGCCTACTTTGGGTAGGATTGAAACCGTTATATTCAGAGAATGCTCACCTGGAACTGTAATAACTCAACGCCTCTATCCACTGCCCCATGGGACCCAAAGAAGAGCTACAAGGCCCGTACCCAAAGTGGACCAGAGGAATAGTTGGCCAAAATGTGGTGAGACAAGGACAACTATGAGGATGAGAATAACAGTCACAAATAAATAAATATACATTTTACTTTATTCGATTTATAGTTTAAAAATTATGTAAATCAGAAAAGGTTTTGTTTTACAGCATATCAATGCATTTCAGATTATTTAATGTTGAATTTAGCCATTTTAGGAAAAAGTTGTTTCTATCTTAAAATATTTATTCATGATGTTTGGTTTGGTTGTTTTATGGCGTATCAATCCGTTTTCGATTATTTAATGCCGATTCCAGTAATTTTGGAAAGAAGGTTTTATGCTTTATATCCTCAAATATTTATTCATGGTATTTAGGTTGCTAGAGAAAAAATGTTTTTTTGTTTTTTTGGGTTTTGCAGAACATGATTGACTTTTGCAAAGGGAAAGAAAAAATATCAATATTTGGCACATTTAAGTTAAAAATATATCTTCAGACAGCCTGATTTGGTAGTACAATGGTTAGGAAAAGCACAAAAATAAATGTAATAGGGTGTTCAAGACTTGAAAAAAAAAAAAAGACTACACAGGAAGCCAGAATCATTTCCAAGAAATATATTGAAAAATTATCTCAATAAATGTCACTTTACTTGAAATTTCTTTAACCCAATCAATAGTAAGTACATTCTTAAAGCCCACTATCAAAATTGAATATTATAAAATATATATATATATATATATATATATATATATATATATATATTTAGATATTATAAAATAAAAAAATATAAGAATAAAAAAAATAATCTGCTACAATGTGCTAGGTAGAAAAGGAGATAGTATTCCTCAATAGATCGCGGGCAGCACCAAATGTTCCTGCTACTAATTAATAAAATTGCACCGTTCATTTTTCTAATAATCATTCAAACTTTTAGTTCATTTATTTCTTCGAAGTTTTAATTTTGCAATAATTGTTTTCAAAGTTTGCAAAAAAAAATAAATAAAATAAATAAACAACAACCAAACAACAAGCTGCTTTATTCTATGGCTATGGATTTATATTTGCTTTCAAAAAGTTTGCTGGTTTAAACATAGTCAATAAACTTTAATAAACTCCTTAATTTTTAATAAATTCGAAAAAAAAGTTTTTTTTCTTTTTTTTTGTTTCTTTTCGCAAATGAAGTATTAAACTTAATTGGAAAATCTGCATGTATTTCCAGTGACAACAATGAAAAACGCTGTTCATTTTTGGCTAACGTTTTTAAAAAGGAAATTGTTGAATAAAAACAAGTTGTTTGTTTTGGTTTTCTTTTTCGCTTTAAAAATATTTCATTTTTCATCTTTTATATCGAATCAATCTTTGATTATGATTTTCGTTTTTTTTTATTCAAGTGAGGATTTTCCCCTTTCACGAGAAAATACAATTTAAAGAGTTAAAAGTGAAAACAAAATATTTCAGATATTAAACATGAACATTTTACAATAAAACATTTCAATTCTATTTTTCTTTAAACGAAACAAATGTATAATGCATTAAATAATTTATAAAATAACGTTCGATTTTTTTTGTTTTTTTCATGGATTCAAAATGAGAAGTTATATTTGTTCTTTGAAAATAGAAGGAAAATGGTTGGAAAATAGGAAGAATAGAGAGGGAGGGACAGGTGAAAAGAGATGGACACGATAGGGAGAGAAGAGAAGAGAGACGGACATTGAAAAGAAAGAGAAGAGAGACGAACATTGAAAAGAAAGAGAAGAGTGTAGTGGACTGGTGGATATATTATACATCCACCAGTCGTACAAAATAGGAAAAATGATTTGAATTGGGACAGGAAAAATGAATTGCTTTGAGGAAGGAACGAACAACGCGTTTACTTGAATTAAACGAACTAGGATTTATTTCGTGAAGAAACAAGTGAAAAAAAAAGAGTACTACACGTGTTTAGTTTGGTGTGCGTCTCTCACTGTTTACTGGTGAGAAGGAAAGTCTATTGTCGTAGAGAGAGAAAGAGAGAAAGTCAATCCAGTTTGGTGTGCGTCTCTCGTTGTTAGCTGGTGAGGAGGAAAGTCTATTGTAGTATAGCGAGAGAGAAAGAAAATGAGAAAAAGTCAATCCAGGCCATGGGGATAGAAAACATATAAGGTGTACGTACGGTCTGTTAGCTTTTTGCCCCACATGGTAGCAAGTGGCGTGAGGTGCGTGCGCCTGCCAAAACGGCGGCGACTGGTGCGCCGACCACTCACCTCGGAAGCTGGTCCGAAAAAGAAAGATGCTGCTTATTGCTCTTGCTTTTATACTTGTTTCCGGTGGTCTTTTGCATATGTGTGGATTTCCTTTGAAAGGGGAAGTGACGTTGTCCTTGTGTGCGTACGCGTGGGCGTGTATGAGTGCGTGTGTACGTTAGCATGTGTGTGTATACACGTGAATGTGAGCGTATATACGCGAACGTGAATATACGTACATGTGTGGACGTGCGCACGTATGTTTGTGTGCGCATATGTATATGACAAGTAATATGGCTTGAGATGTGAACGCGTGTTTTTGTGTGAGACTAGAAAAGGCTTCCACAATAGAGATGAACACTGAAAAGAAAGAGAAGAGAGACGGACACTGAAAAGAAAGAGAAGAGAGACGGGGAAAAAGAGATATGGGCACAAGAGAGAAGAAACAGATACAAAAAGAGAGACAAATATGAAAAGACAAAGAGAAGAAAGCTTTTTTGGTATTTTTTTACGACCTGCCTCAGCATAGTATAAACACCTCCAACCACCCCATGTTAAGAACGGCTTTAGGATTAACCCCCCTCCCCCAATCTCCCTATGTTGAGAACGGCTTTCAAGGTTGGGGGTGTTTATTCCAAAAGCTGTTCTTAACATGTGGAGGTTGGGGTGTTTATAATATGCTGGGGCACGTAAAAATTTACTGTTTTTTTTTTTTTACAAGAGGATCACCGTTTATCAAGGTCTGTGGATAAGGTGTAAGGTGGTCATTGAGACAACAGTTTGGTGATCATTGGTGGTGGAAGTCAGATAGAATTTGATATTTACAGGACGATACATCAGAAACTTGTTTATATTGGACTTGAAGACGACCACGTTGCCCATGAAAAGAAAGAAAAAGGCAAACTAGTATTACGTGCAAAAATGTAATGTCCAACTTGTTTAATTTTCAATTTTTGAGCGATTATCGAGGCTCAACTATGGCTCTAATGAGACTACCATTTCTTTTGTAACTCGACAGCCTTCACATTGCCGTTTTTTTTTTAATTAAAAGACTTTAAAATAAATTAAAACAAAAACAATTATCCAGGTAGGTAGAAGAGTAACTTCTACTTACTTTGGTAACATTATTTATCTGTTGCATATTTATTTTTTTCACCACTTTTTTGCTTTGTTGACCATTCTGAAAAAAATCACTTCCATAAAGAAGAGAGACGGTCACGGAGAGAGAAGGTGAAGAAAGATGGATACAAAAAAAGAGAAAAAGGAAAAAAAAGAGAAAAGAGAATGGAATACAAGAGGAGGAAAGAGAGGTGAGAGGGACAGAAGGAGAGACCAAAGGTAGACGGGCATGAAAAGAGAGAAAAAAGAAAAAAGTTTATTTAAACGAAAAGAAGAAGAGTCTCCTTAAAAAAAAAAAAGACTCCCTGTCAATACCTCACACATTCTCAAACAAAACAGCATGCAGCTATATCCTATGATTCTTGTTATCGCATTTTAATCACATGAAGTTGCAAATTGACAGGAACGGGTTAAAAGCAAATATCCATGCAATTTGCTCGTCTGCTGGTTGCTATTTCAAGAAACATTAAATACATATATTATTAGTATGGAAGGCAAGCGTTCTTTTTACATGGACGTTTTTCTTTCAGGAAGAGAAAAAAATATGAACAAAATATTGATTTTGACAGGCAATTCTCTACTTTTCACACAAGTTTCATCGTGCTTTTGATATTTCCCACTGTTAAAGGCAGACAGAAATCTTTGCTTTTTTAATATCAAGAGTTTTAAATTATAGATTTATCATTTTTGTCAGAACACTACTTTGTCTAAAACATAAAATCAATTAATTTCTTCTTTGTATAATGTACTAGAAGGGTGCCCGGCGTTGCCCGGTTGTAAAATACGCATAAATATTATATTTTAATTCATACAGAATCTGAGACATGTGCATGCGAGTATTATGATTCTTTTTTTTTTCTATGCCGTTCACATGTAAATAAAAAATGCTCGAGTTGAGATCGAAACCAAAACCAAAAGATCGTAAGTCAAGTACGATAACCATTAGACTAGTTTGACACGTTCTTTAGAAGGTATTTTCAAACCACTTATTCTTAACATAAGTAATCTGTAATGTGAACTAATCACACTTGCGCATTTGTAATTTTTAGTCATGCAAGAACTATATATATATATATATATATATATATATATATATATATATATATATATATATATCACAGTTTATGAATTTTGAAATGAAAAAGAATAAATAGAGGTTTTGAATCAGCAAATTATAGGTATGTCCAGTAAATATTATTATTATTTGTATCCACATATGATATTATAAGAATATATAATGTATCGACTTTCAGTGTTCATATGTATATATATATATATATATATATATATATATATATATATATATATATATATATATATATATATATATATATACTACTGTTGCCACGAAACATTGAAAATTTAATTCCAAAAATGATTTTTTCTTTGACAAAAAGAAGAAAAAAAAAAAAAAAATTCCTAGATTTAGCATTGACACTCTAAGTCTAATTTATTTTTAGTTAAAGTAAAAGGTTCGGTCGCCTATTCCCTTGGAAAACTTTTTCGCAATCGTTTGTGAACATCCTGAGAGACGTTTACACCTCTATGCTGCCTCTCAGGAAGTTCACAGTTGGTTAGTAAAATATTTATTATGCTTTTCAATTTCGCTGGTGGCGGCTTAACACTGGATATCTTCTAAATTAATAGACAAATGAAAAGTATAGGAAAACATGAGAAAAATTTTTTTATGTTTTTGCAAAATATATGCAAATATTACACAGGGAGTAACCATTGTTGAACATTTTAAACACCATTAAACTTCTAATTAAATATTTACAAATTTTTAAGGAATCGGAATCAATGCTTATATCGGAATCAGGAATTTAGAAACGAATCAGTAATTGTATTAGAATTGGGAAAAATTTGGAATCGTCCTTTCACTTAAAAAAATATATAAATAAATAAAGGAAAATGTTAATTCAATTTTATTGAGTGGAGAATGTGCCATCTTTATTTTGTTTTGATTCGTCAACATGAAAACAAAAACAAAAAAAATGTAAGGGGAGAGAAAAAGAGAAATAGAATCCCTAAAGAAGAAAGGGATGAGCAGACACTTAAAAAGAGAAAGAGAGAGTATATTGGTCAGCATGTGCATGTGAAAACAAAAATGTAAAGAAAGAGAAGAGAAATAATCTGTATAGAGGAAGGTTGAGATACAGTATGTAGAAAAGAGAGGAGGAGGAGGAAGAGGAGGAGGAGAGAGAATCTATATTGAAAGGAGGGGGGAATAAATAGGCAGCACACATGCGTGAGAGAGACGTCTGAAAAGGCTAGAGGTGATGACTGCTGGAACGCGTCAGCAGGCAAAAGAAACGATGTATACACGGCAGGCTAAAAAAAACAAAACAAACAAACAAAAAAAACCCCCCAGTAAATCCTGTTGTATCTCGAAGATGAATGAAGGAGAAATAAAGAAGGTATGAGGAAAATGAAGATTAATTCTTAGCCGACGAAACTGCTTGGGACATAGTTGGAAAAATGACTGGGTTGAGAGACGATAACTGAGGCAAACATTTCCACTCCACTTCTGAGTGAGGCAATGAAGGACACGAAGGAAGGAATAAACAGGAAGAAGGAATAAAAAAGGCGAAAAATACTTTTGGGGCCATCGACAATACAGCTGGAAGAATGGACAGTTTAAAACCTCACATATGTAAAAAGAAATGAATCCTGAATTTATCCTTTTCTTTCTCTCATTCTCTTATATGTCGACGGTTTTTGTTTGTTTTGTTTGAATTTTTGCTGTATATACTCTGCTTGGCATACATAGACGATCAGTATAAAAGTTTTCATCTACATATATTTTTATTTTAATTTCTCTCCCCCTCCTATTTGTGCTAGCTAATTTTATGTTTTTTATTAATAAAATTTTATTGACTCTTCATTTGGCTTCATCTTGTTATTTTCATGTGTTCTGCCATCACACGCATTTAACAGGTGTCTTGAGAATAAGAATCCCAAATCCATTCTTTACATTTTCATTTTATACATTTTTCCACTGTTCCCAGTGGATTCCGAGGCGTAACAATATATATATATATATATATATATATATATATATATATATATATATATATATATATATATATATATATATATATATATATTAGTGGCCTGGTAAGGCCACAGGGGGACAACCGAATCAGCAAAACAAACTGGCCTGCAGGACACTATATATACAAATGCAGGCAAATTTTGGCATATTTTATTGGTTTGAAAATATAGGTTCTTTTTTTTGCATAAAATTTTAACCATAGAATAGTATTATAATCATTAAAATGCCTGCAAATTTTCGTGTAGTTTCGTCCTATAAAGTCAAAGATATGAGTGTTTCAATATTCAATTTGGCTACTTCATGGAGGGGAGACTAAAACTTGCCGCTACAGTTTCATAGGATCTGAAATAACAGCAAGGGGACACTTGATTCCAAATATTTCTCATATGTTATATCTCCTCTCTTTTGGAAATCGGGTACGATTATGAATATCTTCAGTATAAAATAATTCTTATACACTGTGAAATTTACTTCATGTATGAAAACCAAAGATGGGAGATATAACATACGAAAATATTTGGAATCAAGTCTCCCCATGCTGTTATTTCAGATCATGTGAAACCATAGCAGCAAGCTTTACTCTCCCCTCTATCAAAACCAGAGGATTGGGTGAAACATATATATATATATATATATATATATATATGACTTTTTAGCACATTAAAATCAGGTAAAAGTTATAGCCGTTGGGTTAGAATGAGTGCTTTATGTTAAATTAATGGTTGAATATAGTTAAATTTGTGTTCATATTTGCATTAAATACAAATACCTATTAATCCCAACTGTGCATCAAACGGAGTGTAATACTAAATTAGTTGCAACTTATCATAAAGGGCCATGCAAAATTTCAGTCAAATTGGCTCAGTATTTTTCAAGAAAAATCGAATAGACAGACATATAGTATAGATATATAAGGTGTGTAATTTTCCAGATGATAGTTACATATCTGAAATAATTTCTAAAATAGTCTTATTCAAATAGAAGAGTACAATGACACAGATATTTAAGCCTATAAGCACGTATGTGTGAGTTACCTCCCAATTTTGAAAGGATTCATTTAATGCAGAAATTGAAATCTTAAACCTCTTAGAGAACGGAACATTTTAATCGCAGATAAATTCAGAATACTTCACTAAGATTTTGTTAAACAATAAAAGTCTCAACAAGAACCAAAGAAAAAAAGTTCATATAAAATAAGAAATTAAAAAAAAAATGAACCTAATTACAGATGACAACTGAACGGATGTTTCTGACGCTTAACATTCTTGTGATGGGGGATCTCTAGTTTTCTAACAATAGTGCCAGTCCTTATAATCTCGGTTTAGTTTCAAGGTAACTTTACCTGCAATAATGAGATAGTAGAAAGTGGGCCGTGATTTTTGTTTTGTTGAAAGGAAATGATTAGAGATTCGTTGCCGTTTGAGAATCTTTTACTTGCATTCACAGAGAATACCATTATCTAACGACAACGCCTTTCTATCAGATTCAAAATGGATTTGAACTCCAAGATTTTCCTCTGACCTTTAAAAAAAATCTGTCTTTGAAACGATGTTCAAACTTTATTATTTTTCGTTTAACATCTCAAGAGAATTGACATGTTTATAGCTAAATAATGTTGGCACAATAGTTCTCATCAGATCAAAGTTAAGCAATGTTGAGCCTGATCTGTAGTTTTATGGTGAACCTTCATATGTTGAAAGTGAAATAAATGAATCCTGGAAGATTTTATTTCAACAGTCAAACTGCCAGAATAGATTTCATCAATTAACTTAGTCTTTATTGAAATCGTTCAACAAGCCATAGAATAACAACTTATAAGCACACAGATATACAACAGATAATGTATCATGTATATGATACATTCCATTAAGAATGCGGGGGGGGGATAAAATCAGAAAGAGAGGTATGAAAAGAAAAATTAAACTAATACTAAAAGTAAAATTTTCATATAACCCAACTCAATACATTTTCTGGAAATGTCATTATTACAAGAATGCACATAGCCAATGGCAATAAAACCTAAAATCCAGGTTAATTTTTTCAGCGTAAAGGGAGGGGGGGGGTCACAGCTTGCGTGTGTGTGTGGAGGGCAGTGCAAAATATAAAAACCTTTTTTTCCTAAACAACTCCAATCAATCTTAACTAAAAAATTACAATTAAGAGAGACAAAGAGTGCACACTAATTGGGGGGGGGGGCACAGAAAATCATTCTTTGATGAAATAAATGTCATTTAGCTCTCCTATTCATATACTATTAACATGGAGACCCAATGTTGCCCTTGATTGAATGATGATCAACGAACGTTTTACCCTCACATTTTATTGTCATCGAAATCAGTAAAATAGACCATTTTTTTTTTAATCAAACCAATGGATCGCCTGTTCTAGTTGGGGACTCATCGCAGTGCATCAGGAGGCATCTTCACATGTCTCCCCATAGTGACTTAGTCTACAAAACATTGTAGTTTACATTGCACTGTAGAGAACCTTCTGTTGATTTTATATAATTTTTATATATAATTGTTTGCATTAAAGTTTAAAATAAAAAAGTCTTATGCTTCAATTGTGCCCTAACCAAAACCATCTATTTCGAACGTGCCCCTGTCATATCAAAGAACCTACTGTTGATTTTATATGCTGGGCCTTTATACTTATGCGGTGATAATGGCTTGAATTTAAGTTTAAAACAAAAAGTCAATCATCATGCTGCAATCGTGCTTTAAACAGAAACATTCATTTGAAACATGTCCTTGCTATATCAAAGAACCTACTGCTGATTTCATATGTCAGGCCTTTCGGCTTGTGTGGTAATAAGACTTCTCAAATGCACTTATGATGTTAGACTGTATAAGATGTTTACTTCAGTCAAAATCACCCGTTCCTTTGTTCATTGGATTTTATCAACTATTGATACTTATCGAAGGCATTCTGATACAAAACCTATCTAAGAACACTGCCAAACACATAAAGTACCTTCATGTAAAATTTCATAAAAATCAGCTTAGCCATTTTCGAGTTCATAGAGAACTCACAAAGTTCCTTTTATATAATTGTAGACAAGAGATTGTTTGAAGTCTTAGCCTTCACGGTAAAATTAGTATTTTCAGTTTCCAGAGAGAAGTATCATTGGGGAAAAGAAAGGAAAGACAAGATGAGGAACAGGGAGAGAGAAAAATAGTGAAAAACAAAGAAATATAAAATGAGAGAAAGAGTAATAAAATCCAGCCAAATAGTGACAAAAATATAAGAAGGCTCTAGCTATTTGGAATATATCAGCTTTTTTTTTTATTATTTAAAAGAAAAATAACTTGTATCCATAGAAGGCTGTAGCAATTTAAGCGAAAATCCTTTTTTTGGATTGAAAAAAACAAAACAAAAAAAAAAAACAAAAACAAAAAAAACAAACAAAAACAACACAATTCTGCTATAAGAGAAAAAAAAACAAAAAAAAAACGGAACTCACACTGTTGTATATAAAATAACAGAATATTTAGAGAACATCCATGTTAGATATGGTATGTGACCTTGTGCCATATTAGAATAGGGCTCGTATTTATGCAATAACTGTAATGAGCATTAAAGAAGATCATAAAAGTGGTCAAAGCTGGATGAGGCCGAACCAGCAGTAAAGAGAAGAGAAATGGGGAAGAAAGGAGCAGGGGTTGCATGAGAATATGAAAAGAATCTCTTTCCTTTGTACCAACAAAAGAGTTGATCATACAAATCATTGGACGTGCCTAAAGACACCCGCAATTTTATGACAATGACGTCAATGGGCGAAAAATAAAATAAAATCACTAATTTTCACTAAGCTGCCGCTGCATGGCTGCTTTTTTTTTTTTTTTTTTTTTTTTTTTATTTTAGGGTTCGAAAGTGCAAAATTCAACATGTGCACAAACATGACTTTATTCATATTTCCATTTGTTGAACAGAAAAACATAATACAACAAGTGACACACAAAAAAAAAGAAAAAAAATCTGAAAAAGTAATCTCGTTAATGGAATCACACATTACCATTTTTTTTTTCAAAGACACAGAAGCATATCATAAAGCCAGAAGATTAAAGAAAATATATATCAAATAAATCCATCAAACAAACAAAAATAAAAGAATGTGTCAATCTTCGTGCCTTTTTCAACGCAAATTATCATCTATATGGAATTAAGTAGATAGTGCCTCTTCATGGTCAATTGGTACGAAAACAAACTTTTTAAAATTCTTTCATTCTGGGTTTATCATTTCTATATAAATACAATTGCATGACTATTTTTTGTGTGTCTGTATGTATGTGCATAATTCTTGCTTCTACAGGATTTAAACATTAATCCTTACAACGAAGTTGTTTCCCTTTTAACCAACCCCCTTAGCAAGAATACAGTGAATAAACAAAAAATAAAATTAAACATGAATGAAATATAAATACACGGAATAGAAAAAATAAAATAAAAATAAAATACAATTTAAAAAAAGAATACTAACACTGATCTACATTATTAGGTTTCAAAGAATATATATATATATATATATATATATATATATATATATATATATATAAATATAAAATACTCAGTTTTTTTCAATTACTGCGAAAATACACCTGTTTACGTCGTTCCACATATTCATATTTGAACTAAGTCAAATTCATATCTGATGAAAGGTAATTTTCCTGAAATATCATACTATACGAAACTTTCATCAGACCACACAACCACAAGTAAGGACACAGTAAAATGTTATAAAAGTAACAATGAAATGTTATAAAAATATTTTAAAAAGTACATATACAGGACGAGTCATGGAAAAAGGATGTTTTTTTTTTAGACCGCTCCTTGCTCCCCTTAAGTAAGGGATAGGGAGTGAGGAAGGTAGTCTTTAAACTTAATTTTGTTTCATTTAGTTATTGATTTTGAATTATTTTTCTTTTAGATCACTGCCCTCATGCTACTGTGGAGTCGTGAACACCGTGTGTTTGCTTATAACATTTATGTGAAAAATGGCGAATAAAAAACATTCGTTTCCCATGACTCACCCTGTAAAAGTGTATAAAAGATGAATCTGCATAACATGTTCCACAAATATATTTTGCAATTTGCTTCAGTTTGTACTAATCCATTACACCTCTGCATTGCATTGCCTTCTATAAATTACCTTTATATACACACATTTACAATACTTCAAGCCAACTAAATGAGTAACTTTTTTTATTATTTCCTATCAATTATTGAAATAAAAATGCACGCACTATAAAACAATATTCTTTTTAAATCCGATTTTAAAAACAACATAGGATGCCCCACCCTCAGAACAAATATAACACGATAGGTTGTAAACCCAAGGAGAGTTACTTGATTTTTAATGTGAAAACGTTTCTTTAATCTTGTTATGTCCTAGAACGGCAACCAGCTCCCGGGGGTGGGGGTGAGGGGAATAAATGATAGGCACATCCCTTACATCAAGGCGATCAATATGGCGTCGGCTATAACCTGCTGGCATGGGTCTGATCGTTGAGTCTTTGTTGCATTGTTATGGTCAATCATAAGAGACCTCTGCTGAAAAGAATGCTGTTGCTGCAAGGAAAGAATGCTTGTATAAATAGAGGACAATGGTATTATTTTTTTTTTAAATACTAGGGGGAGTACCCGGCGTTGCCGGGGTGTGGAGAGGTTTTATGGTAAGTGTATTGATCAACAGAGCTCTAAAAAAAAAAAAAAAAATGAAAATACCAAGTACCCGTGTGAGCGCAAAAAAAGAGTAGTAGGCAGGCAGGCAGGCTCGAACCTGTAATGCTAAGAGGAAAAAGTGAAAAAAAGCATACGGCCATCGTGAAATGTTACATTGCTGCCTTTCAATTTCCAATTGTTTCATATTTGTTGCCCGAAAGATGGAGCTTTAAAACGATACCGATTTCGTCAGGATCCGTCACCTCTGCCGAAAGTTTTTGCGAGAGACACACACACATTTTACCTTTTATGTATTAGATTATTTTTTTTTTAACATTTAACATTGGCTGGCGTAAAACTGCTATATATCTGTTTCTTATGGAGTCCAATGCTCCGACTGTTAAAACAATGCAATTTAATACTCTCTTTCTTCATAGAGAGAGAGAGAGAGAGAGAGAGAGAGAGAGAGAGAGAGAGAGAGAGAGAGAGAGAGAGAGAGAGAGAGAGAAATGTACAAAATTTGACAAGCTCAACAAAACACCTGTCAGTATTGCCCACTGACTCATGTTGACATATTGAGATTGCTCGGGCAGATTGTGCATGCCTCCCCACAAGAAAAGTACACATGATAAAAGGATCTCAAAAGGTATCTTACTTATTGTGCCACACAAAAAAAGTAGTGTTCAAAACTTTTCTGTTCAGGGAATTCACTCTATAATCCCACGATGTGTATTCTTATAGTTATTTATAAATTTAAGTGTTCAAAAAAAAAAAAAGAAAAAGTATTCATGCAATTTAACTTTCAACCTTTTATAAGATGTCTAATCATTTTTATCGCAAAAATACATATATTCATAAATTGAGTAATCTTTACAACTATTAATTTGAGAACATCCCTAAAACAAAAATTGAATGTAAATAAATTAAACTTTTAGAATAGAAGGAAAAATGCGAGAGGAATATTTATGACATAAATTATTATGCAGAGAAATAAATCGATATAGAAATATAATTGAAAAAATAGAAGTACAGACAGTTGGAAGTAAAACGCAAGAATTGAGTCAAAACAGAGTGAGGTTTACAGCGAGGACACACAACGGTTTATTCACAAAAGTGATCATAGATTTTGAATAACAATGTACGCTCATGCATACTCAAATAATGTTGTACAAGTAAGAGATATGTTTTTTTTGTAAATATCAATAAAACAAAGTTTATGTATTAAAAGACTTTTAGTTGTCTCCTACTGCAAGAACTTAGATACCAGGGCCAGAGAGAGGGATTGAGACGTTAGTGTCCCGGAGGAGTGGCACTTTGACTTGCAAAAAGTGCCTGGGAAGCCCCATCAGTATTCCCCGGCAAAGAGAAGGTAAAGCCTGGGAGGGTGGAACTCCTAGAACTGCACAGAACTAAACTCCCACTGTAAAATCAACAGGAACTGGATCATTACAGGAATGGTTTAATCTGTTCATTTTGGGGGTCTGAGGATAAAAATCCCTAGCCAAGTTAAGATATTCAAAGCAAGAATAGCAATTGTATTTTATTTTGTGTCTTATACGTTACAAACAAAAGCAACTAATAAAAAAAAGACAGTGTTTTACAATGTTTCCAGTAATTGCTGAAGAATACATGTATTTGATTTTGCTTTTAAAGTCAATTCAAGCTGGAAATTCCTTGCTTTCAGTTTAAAGCAGGGGTCTCCAAACTATGGCCCACGGGTTAGTCTGGCCTTCCAAAGTCTTTAATCTGGTCCACTGAGCTCTTATGGAAAACGTAAAAATATTCAGGAAAACAAAAAAAAATTAATGAAAAGGAGTGAAAATATCATGTTTTTTTTTTTTTTCAAAAATGATTAAAAGAATGGGGATTTTGGAGAACCAGTTTGACTAAAGAGCGAAATTAAATAGCAAACAGTATTAAACATGTCTAGGTCATTTTCTTATTTTGGTCCGTGTAACTCTAAAAAAAAAAAAAAAAAATGTAATGTGTGTAAATGTTGTGGAGACGCCTACTAATTAACATAGGCGGGTGAGTGAGATATATAAAGGTATTAATCACCAATACCGGGGGGAGTCCGTCAACGACCGTCAAATAGGCAAGACACTTATGCTGCCTCCAGTAAGACATGCAACACGCCACCTGCCGGAATATCTCTAACTGAAGTATATCTGAAGACATATAAATATGTATATAACTTTTCTTCCTAATATATTCTTGTATACCTTTACTTTCATGTTCTTGTTAATTATTTGTGCAGACACAACAGTAAAGGAAAGCACAAAAACAACGTTTTTCCTAAACAACTCCAATCAGTTTCAATTAAAAAAAAGTCAAAATTAAGAGAAAGACACCGAATGCAGAGGTGGGGGAAGGAAACAGGAAATCGTTCTTTGATGTAATGTCATCTGACTCCCCTAATGAATCTTTTGAAATCTTAAACTTCATAGGAAAATTTACATTCTTCAGTTTTCAGAGAGAACTCTTATCATGGGGAAAAGGAAGGCAAGACAAGACAAAGAAGGGAAAAAGATTGAAGAAAATAAAAGAGAAAGAAAGATAAAGTAAGATAGAGGATGACAGAGCAAATAAATCCAGACAAATAGCAAGAAAAAAATAAGAAAGTAAGGCTCTAGCAATCAGATTTTTTTTTATTAAACAAAATTAAAAAAACAAAACAAAACAGAAATCTGTTTTTTTTCTCAAACAAAAGTGAAAAAAAAAAAAAAAATAGAAATCTGCTTTTTTTCTTATTAAGAAAAATCAAAAAAAAAAAAAAACCCATAGAAATCCACAGATTAAATAAGAAAATTCTGCTTAAAAATGGAGAACTAAAATCAGTGATACTCTCAGTAATAATAATGGATAATAAGTTGCAGGAGATATTAGTAGTTAGTTGACATATTATCAATTCAATCATTCTATTTTAGTCAAAAAAAAAAAAACAAAAAAAAAAACGAAACCGTCATTAAGTCGATACAGACCTCTTGAAAATTACTATATAATTAGAATTAATGAACGATTTTTTATAGGCATCTTAATTAAGTGATTTTAATGAGAAGACAAGTCGTTTCTTTTCAAAAGATATTTTTTAAGTTCAGCTTTTCTGATTTTTTTTCAGAAGACGATTGAGAATTTATATTATTTGAACTATGCAGTGAAGTATTCTCATCTTTGTTGTTATAATTGCAATGCTTTAGCTGCGATAACCATTTTTTAAACTTACGAATTCATGTCAAACTCGAGACCATTTAAAGAATTTCAAACTGCTAATCCACAGAGCTAGATTATTCTCATTTCATTAGCTATGACAGGGTAGAATTGTTAATTTTATATTATTCTTAGTTAGTATAGCCTGTAGTAAGGATTGAACCTTCAACCTCCAGGTTATTGTCTCTAAGAAATGAGAGTTAACTAATGCTTTAACTGTTACACCACATGTGCATGTAGATAATCTATTATAATAAAGTAGTAGTTCTGTTTGTTCACAATTTGATTAATGTGTACAAAAGATACACTGTTTCACAAATTAATTTTCATACTAAAAACGAACGTTTATACACTTACATTCCAGAACGATTTCTATGTATACTCTTTATTCAAAGGAAATCTACATTCAAGGGATAACGTCATTTGCCTATTACATTAAAGAAAATCTATTTTAAGAATTAGCTTCATGTTATTAATTGTTTGTTGCAATAGAATTGTCTTCATTGTTCTATTTATACTATTTCAAGTTGATTTATTTAATTTATTTTTAATTTAATTTACATTTATTTTCAATTATTATTAGCATACACCAGTTACTTTTAAAATCAGAAGTGAGTTTATTTATTCAAGCCGTTAAGATTATTTCCCTTTTAACCTATTTCCCGTTCAATTTTCATAGACAGAAATTAATGTATTTTATGCTTCCTAAATTCAACATATGATCCACTTTCGAGGAATTCATAAGTTGAGATATTCAGTGTATCTTAAATAGTATGTCACTAATGCCTCTGCCCGCTAATATTTTTCAACCTGGCAATCCTGAGTATAAATAAATTAAATAAGGGTTCAATTCAAAATTCCATATAGATTCCCAAGTTCCAAAAATGTGTCTGTAGATGGTCGGAGGTGACGTATGCATTAAACATTATGAATATGATAAGCAAATATTTTGTTTGGGAATTTTTGTGATGTGAATTGATAATTTGCATTATTTATATCATTCAGGGTACTGTTCTCAGCCTGGATGTTATTCTTATAACGCTTCAGACAATGTAATCTCCAAGTTACTTCGGATGCATCTTGTCTAACTCGGAAATCTTTATATAAAATGTGAAAATCTATACATGGAATTTTGAACGAAACTATTTAATCCATAGGTAAATTGTTCTTGTTCAGTGATCAATGACTAAGTTTTACGTACAGTAGAACCTGGGATAAAAATTAGAAACAAAATACAGTATAGTATATAATACACATGTATATAATCAAATAACATTATAAATAACACAGTAAGGCGAGGCAAATACCATAACTAGGAACTGGAAAACCATTATATTCCACATTGTAACTTGGAAAAACGTATCCTAGGGACACCGTATCCCGGGGTTCTACTGTAATTCTTAATTATATCCTTAGTTTTGCCTGAATCGAGGATTGAACCTTCCACATTCAGAAGACTGTCACTTGTGTTGTCAGATGTCCTGCTGGCTTAGTAGGCTGAGACTAGGTTCAAAGTGTTCTCGTGAACATTGATGATGGAGAAGTGCTTACAGAGCCAAAATCAACTCATGATAATCTCTGGAGTGGTATCCAGATGGTTGGAAAAATCTCAAATGGAAGAATTAATCACTTCACTCATCTCCACAATGATCAATTTGAATACAAACCAGTCAAGAAGACAAGAGTATTTTGACTGACATGTGTCCATGTTTTTTTTTATGATTCCGTTATTGATGTTTAACATAGAAGTATTGACAGAAGCTGCATCCTGTATTAACGACTTACTGTTTCAGAAAGGAAACACTATATACTTCAGTGACAATATGCTTTATTTGGACTGAATTAAAAAAAAACAAAAAACAAAAAAAGCAGAAAGAAAGAGTGGCAGATGTGTATCAATGAGTTGTAGTCGGGAATATTTTGATTGTTTTGTTTTACAGGATATAAACTATATATAAACCCCTTTGTCGGGTAATTTAAGGTCGAATCCAGTAATTTTGAAAGAAAAAGTTTTAATGCTTTAAGCTTTTTTTTTTATGTCTTCAAATATTTATTTATGGAGTTTGGTTTGGCTGTTTTGTTTTACGGCATATCAACCCTTTTCAGATAATTTAATGTTGAATATGGTTATTTTGGTAAAAAAAAAAATATTTATGCTTCATGTTCTTTCTATTTCCAAAACTTTATTCATGGTTTTTAGTTGTTTTCTAGAAGAAAATTGTTTTTGTTTTTGACTTAGCAGGACACAAATTCTGAAAAAAAAAAAGGTGGGGGAAGAATAAAAATAACAATATCAATGTTTGGTACATTTTAGGTCAGAAAGCCAGTATCTTCAGACAGCCTGATCTAATAGGACCAGATGTAACTGAGATGACATGTTGAGCAAGCTTAGAAGCTTTTTATTGATGTTCACTCAGATTGTTGATTGATTGGGGAGCCAAGGCTTGTTAGTTCATCGTAATCATTAGTGTGAACTATCAAAAACTCTGCAGATTTTCATGAAGATTGACATGATGGATTCTGTAGGCAAGTTAATATTAGTAGGATTGATCTTAGGCCAGATTGTACCAAAGACTAGCTTCTTCTGAATGTTGTGTTGTTGGAGTACCAGAGTGTAGTCACAGAATGGATGACATCATCAACTTCCAACCTGAAAATAAATGGTTGGATTACTCTGCTATATAGTGCACTGGAAAGAGAAGGTGTGATTGGCTATGACTAGGGTGCTGGAACTGAGTGTGGGCTAAAGGATAAAATGTAGAGGCTTGATGAAGGCAGATTTTGAGAAGATGGTGCTGTCAATTTGAAAGAACTTTTTCATATCCAACTTAATCAATACGTTGTTCTGTTGTTGTTATTGGTAACGGTCTCGGATGAATGCCTTAACAGTATGTTCAGCAGTTTTGCCTGCATAATGGGCACAAACAGTTGGATATGTGACCACTTTAAAATGAAGACGACAAAGACAGCAATTAGTTGCAGTCAATCTTTCTTTCATGGCACAGTTTTGATTTTAAATAGTTAATTAAAAAAGAAAGTCTTAAGTTTAAAAAGCCTACATTTGAAAAAATAATTTGGGAAAAGCTTGTTTATTTTCTCATCTTGAATTATGAAAATAAGAGTTTTAACAAAAACATGTAAGCATTTATGTGATTGAAATTCCAACATAAGGCATTCAGTTGATTTTATTGCAAAATCTAGATATTTAATTCATATATTCCTTCATTATCTTTCCAATTATGAATTTTAAAACATCTAACACACAAAAATAAAAGTAAGTAAATTAAACTTATATTCCTGAAGACAAGATGCATTATGGGAATTATTATTACAAAATTAATGTTTTCTTGGTTCATAAGCAAAACATTAAGTGTATTTGATCTTTTTCTTTTAAGCATTAATTCAAGTAGGAAATTACTTTTTTACCATTAGTTTTAATTCCGAATGTCACTATGCTGTAACCAAGCTAGCTACTTAAATCTTTTTTTTAACAGTTTAAAAAACAAAGAATGAATTACTTTGCACTCTTCAAATTTGAAATGAATTTTGAAGTATTTAAGGAAGAAAATCACTTCTGGCTTTAAAATTCTTAGTAAATCCTCAAGTCTTGGAAGCTACTTACATCCAATAATTTTATAAAGAGAGATTAAAGCATTACCTCAACAAAATTATATTTTTATTACAAGTTGATTAAATTAATTTAATAACCAAACAATACGTAATAATTAAATTTAACTTTCAAAATCCTATTTAAAAAACAAAATAAAAGGCATACTTTAAAACATAGCAAAAATTTTTAAAAATCAAAAAAGACTCAGGTAATGGCAAGTACATCTTTTAAAATATTAAGAGTTTGAAGTTAGAAATTTACATCAAAGTTAGGAGCATATAAAGAATTCAAACTGCTAATCCACAAAGGTAGATTATTCTCATTCTATCAGCCATGACAATCAGTATATACGATTTCCTCTAAACTATTTGTGCTTAAATCTAAACGCAGATTCCATAAACAAAGCTTCTTTCCCAGAACTGCCCGCTTGTGGAACACTGTTTCGCTGGCCTATTTCCTGGTTGAATGCAACATGGTAGCCTTCAAATCCAATGTGAACAAGCTCTTGTTGGAGCCGTCCCCATAAATAATCAAATTCTGCCTAATTCACACCATTCACGATTACTACACTACCACCTTACATTCATTAACCCTTATCCTCGAGTGGCCTTCGGGCCTGGATAAGTAGTGATTCCCAAGTAAAAAAAAAGAGTAGAACTGTTAATTTTATGCTATTCCTTATCATATAACTTGTAATAAGGATTGGACCTTCACAGGATCGTCTCTTTAACTGCTTATTGCAAAAAGCAATCAGTACAAAAAATGGTACATTTCAACCTTGTATCACGTCTCAAAATCATGTTTTACCCGTAATGTGATAATGGCATTATAAAATGTAAGCAGTTTATAATCTTTCTTGAACAAAATTTAAGCAGTTTATAATCTTTCTTGAACAAAATTTAAGCAGTTTATAATCTTTCTTGAACAAAATTTAAGCAGTTTATAATCTTTCTTGAACAAAATTGACCTTGAGACCTAAAACTTTGAACTTTCTATTTTTTTCAAAAACGATATTTTTTAAATTACCTAAAAAAAATTGGTGTCTCATGTGATGATATTAACAATGTTAATTAAATGTTAATTATTAAATTCATACGATATTTTTTAAATTACCTAAAAAATTGGTGTCTCATATGATGATATTAACAATGTTAAATGTTAATTATTAAATTCATACGATATTTTTTAAATTACTTAAAAAATTGGTGTCTCATGTGATGATATTAACAATGTTAAATGTTAATTATTAAATTCATACGATATTTTTTAAATTACTTAAAAAATTGGTGTCTCATGTGATGATATTAACAATGTTAATTAAATGTTAATTATTAAATTCATACGATATTTTTTAAATTACCTAAAAAAAATTGTGTCTCATGTGATGATATTAACAATGTTAATTAAATGTTAATTATTAAATTCATACGATATTTTTTAAATTACCTAAAAAAATTGGTGTCTCATGTGATGATATTAACAATGTTAATTATTAAATTCATACGATATTTTTTAAATTACCTAAAAAAAATGTGTCTCATGTCATGATATTAACAATGTTAATTAAATGTTAATTATTAAATTCATACGATATTTTTAATTACAATGATTTTCTTTCCTTTTAAGAATATTCTACGTTAATTATTAAGAACAAATAGATCTTTAGGCATTTCTTATTTCATTCTTGACTTTTCTCACATTCTATTTCATCTTCTAATAAAGATAGTTAAAAAAATGTTCAATCATATTTTGGTTCAATCCTTCCATTTTCAATTTTGTTATCAGTTTATTCAAGTTGAGGATGGGGCATCCTACCGGATGCCAGACACGCACCTGCTATCTCATATATTCCAACTGAGAGATATTCTAAGTGTAATTGTTTGAATCTCTATTGCGCTTGGTTCAGCGGATATATTTGCCAGGTAGTTTTTTAAATCCTTTTTCATAAGCCCAGTTGCTCCTATAATTACTGGAATGATAGAGAGCTTCCATTTGTTAATGATAAAAATATTTGGTAATGATAAAAATATTTGTTAATGATAAAAATATGTTCAATGAAACTTCATTTGATTCAAGTCTAAAAATGCTTTGTTTTGTTTTTTGGACGCGTGTTCAAATTTTTTTTTTTTTTTTTTACCCATTATCAAATACTTCAAGGTATACTACAATACAATTACATTTATTTAATAATACTGATAAAATGTTCAAAAGCCTTACTAATATCCAAAATTTCTAATGTTTATTTTTTATTTAAAACGTCTCAATATTTTCTTCATCTCAGGAAATCAGTATTTTGGTAATGCTACTGATGACTAGTGCCGGTTGAGGTTAGTCTGGATATTGAACATTTTCGATGCTTGTTTTATAAGTATTTTATTAAAATGTGTTTGGATGAACTTAGTTCACTTGTACCGCTTCAAGAAAAATACTCCTTACTCAACCGACCAACAAAATACGACCACTTCACAACAAAGATGCTTACATGAAAGAGAACGTACTACTCAGCTTCCTGTTTTCAGATTGTACCAAATTACAAAAATTTAAATATGTGAACAAACATTTTGCAGCCCAACTTCCACCCAGGTTGTCCCTTATCACAGTAACGCCTTACACTTCAGTGGCAATATACTTTGCTTGGGGTGAATAACATTAAAAAATAAAATCAAAATATTTTTTATTAAAAAAAAAAAAAAACAATTTTTCTCTCTAAGAACCAAAATCCTTATTTTAATGTTTCAGAATGTTTTTTTAGATAAGAATTGATTTTTTTGTATTATTTCAATTCTTCAGCCTACTGTTCTCATTTTGAGTATCATTTTCACATTGTACTGGTTGATGTAACCTCCGCCCTTCTTCAGGTGTATCTTGTCGAACTCGGGAATCCACACAGAATTTCAAGCTAAACCCTTTATTTAATCCATGAGTGTAGTATGCTTTTGTTGCATCAGCCATGATTGGGTAGAAGTCCTAAGTAATTCACACTTGTATTTTGAGCATCCTCTGCACCGAAGATTTAACCTTCAAAGTACTTGGTAAAAATAAGTTATAAGTTAAATGTTTCTAGAGGTTGAAGGTTCAAGCCTCAGTGCGGGCGGTACTCAAAATACAATTGCAAATTACTTCGGACTTCGACCCAGTCATTGCTGATGGAATACGAGCATGCTACCCTCATGGATTAAATAAAGGGTTCCATTCAAAATTCTGTGGAGATTGCAGAGTTCAACAGAAAGATTCCCATGTGTCCATAATTGGAATACAAAATGGTTAAAAGGTTGGAAGAATAAAATGCTTTAAAGTGACAGTAAAGAAAACGTTCAAAATACAGTGTCTAATCTTCAAGTGTATTATCACATAGTTGAATTAAGGTTTTGGTTTGTCTGTTTTACAGCAAATAAACTCTTTTGAGATCATTTAATTCTGAAAGAATATCTACTGAAAACTGGTCCTGGATATGACCTTAAACTATATCCAGTGGTGAGGCCCCAGCTTGCGGGCTGTGGGGAGTGTGGAGCCACCCTTTAATTGCCATTGCTCCCAGGTCCATTCTGACCCGGAGTGGTAGTACGTGTTAGGGTCCCAACTATGGGTTAAATAGAAACCGACTCGAAAACAACAAATATATTCTATTAAAAAATTTTTCTTCAAAATCTTTGGATTTGACGTTAAATAACCAGAAAAGGGTTGATATGCCGTAAAACAAAAACAATCAACCAACGATCTATTGAAAACAATGGGTTATAAACAGTGATGTGCAGAGAAGTTTTCAGGACAGGTGCTCAAGTAAAAACAAAGGTGTTTCAGTGGGGCATAGGCCTATAATAAATTCCTCTGAAAAGGGTACTTTTAAAACAGGAGTAAAAGGAGCAGGTTTCTGGGCACTCCTAGCACACCCCCTTTGCACATCCCTGGTTGTACATTATATACACTTGAGGAAGGTTGGAGGTTACATCAGTGGAAACGTTGTGAAAATAACACTCAGGATGAGAAGAGTAGTCCAAGGATCCGAATAATATGACTATTTTCATAACGGCTTCTTTTTTTTTAAAATAAAGTTAAGAATCATCATCATCATTCTCATCATCATCCTTTTAAAAATGTAGCTGCTTTGTCTTCCTCCGATGACAGAATTGTGAAAAATCTTAGAGTGATTATTATCATTATTAACAGCATCCTCATCTTCTATTCTCTTAGATGTTAGAAAAAGAGAATTTGCCCTGCAAACCAGTAACCTGTAAAGTCAAAGGTAATTGCGAACAAGCAGTGAAAAGAACAGAAACGAGGCAAGCAGACGTCACTCGGCTTTGCTGACGAAAATCACTTCCAAAGAGGGCGGTACGCTTCTCGTATGTTAGTTTTTTTTTTGTTTTTGTTTTTTCTCTCTTTTGTAATATTTTTTGCCTGGCATCTTATACAAAATAATGACATGAAGGAAGCTGATAGCCAAGACATTAAAAGACACCTAATTTGAATCCTGGCACTTGGAGGAGTCAAAAAAGAAAGAAAGAAAAAATAAGCAAAGATCCAAGCGTTTTTCTTTTTTATCCTTGAAGATATACGTGCATATTCATTGAACGTAAGGAAAAGGTGAACGCGACCAGAAAATCAAAGAAAAACAGATTATTCTAGTAAGTGAAGAAATATGCAGAGATTGAAATACTTGTGAATGGTGTGAAAAAAGAAAAATGGTAGAAGGAAATAATTCAAGACGACAAGGTGCTTGTTAACATATGAAAATACTAGCAGACACTCTTGGCGTTGTCCAGGAATGAATAAGGACCTCAGTGTGCTCCTACTCTCAGCCATATATTACCATTTTCATGTTTTTTTTTTTGAATTTCTACAATTTTCAATTTGACTTGGTTTATGAATTATGTGTCCTCCTTTTGACCACCCACATCCCAATGCTATTTGCCATGGTTTTCTTCTTTTCCTGTCCTTGTTCTCATCCTGGCCTTGTTGTCATCTGACACTGATGATTGCCGAAGACTAACAAGTATAATTATAGGCAACACAAACAAAATTGTGATGGATAGAAAAACTTGGAAATCATTCATGAAAGGACGCACCTGAGAATGAGACACAAAAACTAAAAATGAAAATAATATAAAAAAACAAAAAAACAGTAGGATTTACACTCGGCATTATCAATTCCAGAGTCTGTGATAGCATCCATAAGGCGAATCAGGTGCCTAGTTGCCAGATGTTGAATGTAGCCGTTTCCATATTCTGTGGTGGTATATATATATATATCAGGACAATCAAACACGCCTAAATAAGTAAATGAATTAATTAAAGAAAAAAAATCAAAAAATCAAATTAAAATATAAACCTACTTTCATTTTAATATGTCCAGGAAACGAATATATTTGTTTAAAGTAGCGGAAAGTAATCGAGAAATCAAATAAGTCAACTTAATGAACAGTTGTTCATAACTCCAATCTATGGTCCCTCCTCGCCAAACTTTCACAAGAAACACCCATCTAGCAGGAAACACTATCAATAATTTCCCCCAATCTTTATCTGTGCCTAAACCTAAACGTAGATTCCATGAACAAAGCTTCTTTCTTAGAACTGCACGCCTGTGGAATTGTTTTCTGTTTTCCTGCTTTCCAGCTGATCACAATATGGTTGTCTTCAAGTCTAACGTAAACAAGTTTTTGATGAGCCGTTCCATATAAGTTAACAAATTTACTGAATTTCCATTACTAACGATTACTATATTGTCCAATTGTCTACTGTACACTCTTTAACCCTTATCCTCGAGTGGCATCTCGGCTTTGATAAGTGGTGATGCCTATGTAAAAAAAAAAGTTGTAGCTGATGATATGCTTAAGCTTTAGGCATATCTTTCAATGTCTTTCTCAGGCTGCCATACCTGTCCGTATTCATGGCTGTATGGCACAATCACGTTTGACACACCGGTTCTTGCCAGATCACTGAAGTAAAAGACGGTGTCACGATAAAAATATACCCTTGATAGCCCTGGAGAAGCATCAAGCATTCTGCTACTGACAAGATTTGAATTACAATACAAACTTGTGTAATGAGTTCCATCTTGGCTACGGCCGCACTGGATGGATGGATTCATGGCTTACACAAACCAATCATATTCTTGTGAGGATGTATTCACATTCATTATTTATATCAGGTTCCATCAGTTCTTTTGGTTTCAACATGAATGTGCAGATAATGTAATGGTTACTGATACGCACTGGGGCCCTGACATACCAGGTTCAAATCTTATCAGAGTCATTTAGTCACTTTTTTTTTTATATAAGTTTGATGAAACAGAAATCTTTTTTCCAAAAGGTAAAGAAAACAGAAATAAGCAGCAACAGCTTGATGGATCTTCAAGGTCATTGTTAAGAGGAAGATTAAGTTAGATGGACAGACATAAACAAGCTATAAAGATGCGTATCTGTATTAAAAAGGGTTAACTACAAATATTTTCAGCCATCTTTGCTTTGATCCTTTCCTTTCTAATGCAGCTGCTAAATAAATTGACCCAACATAAATTTTTTATGATTGTAGTTCATTGCCTTTTTTTTTTAATGCCCCCCCCCCACCCGCTCATAAAAATGTCACAGGTTGTTTCCCCGTTTTTCATACATTTAAATCACTCTTTTGTAAAATGTAAATCAAGCCACATGGGAGATGAAGAAGATTGTGCAAAAAAGAAAAATGTCTTGATCAGAATGAGAAAATCAAATGAACTGAAAAGATGAAAATATTAAGATGATTTACCGTGATGTATTTTAGTTGAAACTGGAAAATCAAAGTAAGAATAAAGAATTCTACAAATATTTACTGGTTACAGAGAAATCATCTGTTAAAAATTTACTCGCTGCTCACCGTACCCAGCATAGCCAAGTGTATAACAATTTTTTTTTGTTTACTAATAAGTAGGGTTATGATAAGAGAATATTCTTATTGTTTTGACTCCCGAGTATATATCCGACACAGTTAATAAATTGAGAAACACATCACTCTATCTAAAAAGATATTAACCGATATATACCAGAGAGTCAAAATAATGACAAGAATATTCTGCTGTCATAGCCCTACAAATGAGTCACCCTGTATCAACGGCAATAGTCACTCGATGATAAAAACTAAAAATGATTGAACTTGTCCTCAACAATTAGTCCAGAGTCTGGGGTATTTTTGAGTTGATATCAGACTTTTATCAAGTTCTGTGCAGTTCTAGGAAACACACCTTCCCATGCTTTACCTCCTTTTTTTGGGAAAAGAGTTAGTTTATTGGTAACCGTCTAAAGCAAAGGAGTTGCTCAAGCATTTTATTTTTAGACCAGAGTGCACACACTTCTTGTGTACTGGCTTTTAAATCCCCATTTGATCTCATGTCAAATTTTTCCCATGATGGAAACGAAACAATTAGAAGTGTGTTTGATTACTTAACATGTCAGTGTATGTCAAGTATTTGTTGCCATTGGACTTGAAGGTAACCAAGTTGTAATCTTAAGGAAAACACTCCTGCGGTAACATGTTCCACGGTTGAGGAGTCCTTGCATGTCAACTTCCATGTATTAATCAGTAGATATGAAATTATTGTTAAATATAACCAGGATGGTATAATGGCTTTGTCGAAATGTCGAGAGTAAGCTTCTCTTTTTTAAACAGAAAAAGAGACCAAAAATATGCTGTAAAAACGCAACTCAAAAAAAAAAGAAGAAAAAAAAGAAGACAAAAAGAAAAAGAGGGGTTTACTCTCAAAATTATTAAAGATATTTTACCATCTCGGTTATATTAAATACAAATTCCATATTGTTGTGAAGGAACATAACTGGCTATACACCGGTTACAAACTGTATATATATATTGGACTGTTAGGCAGACAGCGGCAGACAAGCAGTCGCAGTAAGACGGATAGTCTTACGTGTGGATTATCAGACTTTCTTCCCCATACTTGTTACTATGTACTTCTATTTACCTTAGGCGAGCAGCCTTACGTTTCTGTATTATAAATAAACCCCATTACACATACCACTCGGTGTAACTCACGTTTGTCTTTATTTCCTAAGTATTTAGGAATATAACAATGGCGACGAAAGGATGTTCTTTCTCTTAACAGAGATAAATTACCGTACCAAGGACTGTGTACAATGCAAGGATTTTGTGTTTTACGAAAAAAACAAACTACACAAGGATTTTTGACCACGTGCGTCAATGAATTTAAAAATTTTTCCTACCTAAAGTAGCGAAAAGTACGGATTTTTCATCGTAAAGAACTCACAAGAAATTATAGAAACATGTTCAAGGTAAAGTGGAATTTATATTTATTTTGACAAGTAAAAAAAAAAAAAAAAAAAAAAAATGGTCGCAAGTTGAATTCGAAACTACACTAAAGGATTACGAGTTTCGAAAGAAAAAATATAAATACAACGACTATTGTACCATTTTATGCCACGTGGGAACGGCAGCCATATATTTTTTTTTTTTTTGGAAAATTAATTGTTTGTTATTGCCTTTATATAAATAATTGGAACTATTTGTCGTGGGAAGTAAGAAATATTTTGTGTATGAACTTACGTTGTTGAAAAAAAAAAAAAAAAAAAAAAAAAAAAAGAATTATTTTACAAAGCCTGTTGAATTACTATGGATGAACTTTGTTGAAACGTGTTGTGTCTGCATATTGCTACTAATTTACGGTATACGTAAATTTACGATTTTTCTTTGGAATTATTGTGTAGAATTCGAAAAGACATTTTTGTACTAGAAGCTAACATGGAACAATTAGCAGAGTTAACTAAGGCTCTAGCCCTTAGCATCCAGGAACAGACAAAAATGACTCAACAATTTTTAGCGCAACAACAACAACAACAACAAATTCAACAACAACAGCTACAGCAACAGCTGCAACAACAAGAAAGAACACAAAAAACTTTAGAGGCACAACAAGAACAAACAAACATACTACAACGACAAATGTCGACACAGCAAAAGAATTTAGAAAAGCTAATTCTAACGTCGACCGGGAAGAAGACTAATTTTTCTGCCGAGGGTATTTCAAATTCACTAACGGAATTTCGTTACTCCCCGGATACTAGTGTTACTTTCCCTGCATACTACAGAAGATACGAAACAATTTTTACGAAAAGATGTTTAGACTGGACCGATGAGGAAAAAGTTACCCTGCTACTACAAAAACTGGGTACTGATGAAAACACCAAGTATGCAAATCTAATTCTACCAAAAAAACCGGAGGAGGTTTCGTTCGAGGAAACAATTAGTACCTTGTCGAAAATATTTGATAAAAGGGATAGCCTATTTCACTCTAGATACAAATGTTTGAACATTCAGAAGGCAGAAGCTGAAGACTATCTAGAATATGCTTGCACTGTGAACTGTTTATGCGAATCATTTAAATTGAATGAAATTTCCGCAGACCAATTTAAATGTTTAATCTTTGTACAAGGTCTCACAGCACCAAGGGACAAAGATATACGTTCACGGATCCTAACAATTATGGAGGCGGATCCTAACATAACATTGCAAAAAGTCACTGAAGAGTGTCAACGTCTGATTAACATAAAGAAAGACAACACTCGCATTGAAGAGAAAAATATTTTTAAGGTGCAGCAAGTAAAAAGGCAAGGGACCACAAGAAAGTCCAGGTTCCAAGAACACAGGATCCTTAAAGGATACAAAGACCCAAAGCTAAAGTGTAAATGTTGTGGTAGTTTAAGACACAACAATAAGACCTGCTGGTTTAGGAACAAAATATGTTATGAATGTGGTCTCAGAGGTCACAAGGGAACATACTGTGCCCAGAAGAAAAGACAAGGGACCGATAATGTAAATACGCTTCGCATGAATAAAGAAAAAAGCTGCGAAAGACGGAAATATGTTGATGTTCGGATAAATGGACATCTGGTTACATTGCTTCTGGATAGCGGTGCAGATATTAGTATTATAAATGAAGATATATGGAAAAGGATAGGTCGACCTGAATTAACGAAAACCAGAAAGACGGCGAGAAGTGTGTGCGGCAAAAGATTAGAGTTCAAGGGAGAATTAAAATGCAAAGTGACATTCGCTAACCAGACTCATAAATCCAAAGTGTACGCCCTACCAGGAAAGAATACATGCCTGTTTGGGGTAGATTGGATTGTCCTGTTTAATTTATGGGAGAAACCCATAAATTCGTTTTGTAACGTTTTAACTGCAGAAAAAGCAAACCAAAGGGAAGACTTCCTGAAGGATTTGAAAACTGAATTTCCCAATGTTTTTGCCGAAGGACTAGGACTCTGTATTAAGACAGAGGCAAAATTTGAATTAAAGAAAAATGCCACTCCAGTATTCAAACCTAAAAGGAATGTGCCTTTTTCAGCGATGGACGCAATCGAAAAAGAGTTGGATAGACTTCAACAACTGGAAGTCATTGAAAAAGTTAACCACACAGATTGGGCAAGTCCAACCGTGTATGTAAAGAAAAAAAATAACAGAATAAGGGTCTGTGGAGATTTTTCAACGGGTTTAAATGACTGTCTATTGGACCATAATTATCCCCTTCCGTCCGCAGAAGATCTGTTCTCTAAGCTTAACGGAGGAAAAATTTTTTCTAAGATAGACCTCTCAGATGCTTACTTGCAAATTAAGATCAGCGATGAATGCTCCAAATACTTAGGCATAAATACTCATAAGGGCATTTTTAAGCTAAAGAGGCTTCCTTTTGGATTAAAGGTTGCTCCTGCTATTTTCCAGCAAATTATGGACACGATGCTGGCAGGGTTGGAATTTTCAATGGCCTACCTTGACGATATCCTAATTAAAAGTGAAAATTTGCAAGATCATAAGAAGCATGTAAAAGAAGTATTCAAAAGAATACAGGAATTTGGTTTTAAATTGAGCCCAGAAAAATGCGATTTTTTTATGAAAAAAATTAAATATCTAGGTCAAATAATCGACAAAGAGGGTCGAAGACCGGATCCACAAAGGACTGAAGCAATTGAAAAGATGCCTGCTCCAGATTCAGTGACAAAATTAAAATCGTTTTTGGGATTAGTTCAATACTATGCAATTTACATCCCTAACATACATAATTTAAGAGCTCCTCTTAACGAGTTACTGAAAAAGGGTGTTAAATGGAACTGGAATAAGGAATGTGAATCTGCTTTCCAAAATATCAAAAGATGTCTACTGTCAGACTTAGCATTGGCACATTTCAATCCAGAAAAGGAACTAATACTAGCAACGGACGCCAGTGATTACGGTGTTGGCGCTGTATTACTTCACAAGTATGAGGATGGTAGGACAAAAGCTATCGCCCATGCTTCAAGAACGTTGGTTGCAGCGGAGAAAAATTACAGCCAAATTGAAAAAGAGGCGCTGTCGATAATATTTGGAATTACAAAGTACAATCGATTTCTCCATGGACGATCTTTTATTTTGCAAACCGACCATAAACCCCTACTTACCATATTTGGATCAAAGAAAGGCATTCCCACACATACTGCGAATCGATTACAGCGATGGGCTGTAACCCTCTTAAACTATCAGTTTAAGATGGAACATGTATCCTCAAAAAAGTTAGGACACGCAGATGCATTATCACGGTTGATCCCTAAAAGAAGCGAAAGTTTCGAAGAAACGGTAATTGCTGCGCTTAAAGACGAAAGTGAATGTACAAGTTCAATGTGTAATATGATACGTGAACTTCCGGTAACTTTCGAAAAAATAAAAAAAGAGGCAGTAAATGACATTTTCATTAAGAAAATGAAAAATCAATTGGGATGGATAAAAAAAAATAAAAAGGTAGATCAAACAACGCCTTTTTCCATCTGTGAAGATGTGCTCATGTATGGTGAGAGGATCGTAATTCCACTAACGTTACAGAGGAAAATTCTGAAGGAATTTCATACAGGTCATCCGGGCATTTCGAGAATGAAATCCCTTATGAGAGGATATGTGTACTGGCCTGGTATGGACAAGGAAGTTGAAAAATGTGTCAAGACATGCAGAGGATGTCAATTAGCAGCTCGAGATCCTCCAGTAAAAACGACGCCATGGCCAAAGACGGACCTACCCTGGTCACGTCTGCATATTGATTATGCGGGACCTATAAATGGTTATTTTTACTTGATTATGGTAGATTCTTTTTCAAAATGGCCAGAAATATTTAAGTTTAGACATCCAACAGCAAAAAACACTGTGAGTGCGCTTAATGAAATTTTTAGCCGTTTTGGAGTGCCAAAAACCTTAGTGAGCGATAATGGAACAGCATTTACTGCTCATGAATTCAAAGAATTCTGTGACTCACTAAATATTCTACATATGACAACACCTGTGTACCATCCACGATCGAATGGGTTGGCCGAAAAATTTGTAGATACGTTTAAAAGGGCACTTAAGAAAAATCTTACTACGGACACAGACGAACAATGTATTCAAACATTTTTAGCAATTTACAGGGTGACACCAAATCCTAATAATAATGTCAATTCTTCCCCGGCTGAGCTAATGTTTGCAAGAAAGATAAGATCTGTCTTCGATAGGCTGCTACCAGAGAAAAAGAAAGTTTTCAAAAAAGAAAACCTTAATACCAAGTGCTTCTCCCCAGGTGAAAATGTATATTTCAAAAATTTTCAAAATGGACGAAATCAGTGGGTTGAAGGTATTATCAAAAAAAGGATTGGGAGCATGGTCTATACCATCCAAGGATTAAGTTTTGTCTGCAAAAGACACAGAAATCAAATACGTCCCAGACTGTCTCCAAATGTGGAAGAGACACCAATGGAAACATTGTGCGATATTTTTGATATACCAAAACCAGCGTGTG
Organism: Euprymna scolopes; assembly: GCF_053919585.1. Classification (NCBI taxonomy): domain Eukaryota; kingdom Metazoa; phylum Mollusca; class Cephalopoda; order Sepiida; family Sepiolidae; genus Euprymna; species Euprymna scolopes. Next base: position 85,210,568 of record NC_136497.1, on the reverse strand, counting down.
TACTGCAAACAATGAATATTTCGCCTGAACCGACCATACGGGCTGGACAGAAACCTTTACCCCGGGTAACGCTGACCAGAAGGAAAAGCGCAAGAAAGAGAAAAGTTACCAGGAGATTAAGCCCTGACCCTAAAAGGAAGAGGTATTTAAGCTAAAATCAGGAAGATTTCAGCTTCAGGGGGAGGTGTTGTGAAGGAACATAACTGGCTATACACCGGTTACAAACTGTATATATATATTGGACTGTTAGGCAGACAGCGGCAGACAAGCAGTCGCAGTAAGACGGATAGTCTTACGTGTGGATTATCAGACTTTCTTCCCCATACTTGTTACTATGTACTTCTATTTACCTTAGGCGAGCAGCCTTACGTTTCTGTATTATAAATAAACCCCATTACACATACCACTCGGTGTAACTCACGTTTGTCTTTATTTCCTAAGTATTTAGGAATATAACACATAGTTACTGATTTATATGTGAAAGATCTTTTGAAAATTAAGCAGATATACACACATATTTGTAATTTAAATGCTTTGGTTGTCTGCTTTTGTCCATATGCCACATCACTTCACCATCCTAGCATTATACATTGCTATCAACTTTCTCAAATATTCACATACACACACACAATATTTGTGAATCTCTACTATTATATAAAAGGAATTTTTTTTTGTGTGTGTGTATGTGTGAGAGTGTTCCCTATACACTCTGAAACGGCTGGCCCAATTTAAACAAAAAATTTTACACAAAAGTACTCAATGTGTCTGGGAGTGTTCTTATGTAGGTTTTGTATCAGAATGCATCTTTAACAATTACAAGACGCCTCTCCAACCCCAAATAACAGCCTACCTGAGAATTCTACCTTCAAACTTCTCCGCTTAACATTTGCGAGCAATATGAACTGGAACAAATACATAAAGGACATTGCAAAGGCTGCTGCAAAGAAGGTGGGTTCCCTCTATCGAGCTAGAAAGCTACTCACACCTGAGAGTATTCTGTACCTTTACAAGGCCACCATTCCCCCATGCATGGAGTATTGTTGGCACATCTGGGATGGTGCATCTACCACTAGTCTCTCCCTCTTAGATAAAGTCCAAAAAAGAGTTGTCAATCTAATCGGTCCCACTTTATCAATTAAGCTCCAGCCCCTGTCCCATCGCTGCAATGTTGCATCACTGTGTCTGTTTTACAAATATTTTAATGGAATGTGTTTTGATGAACTCTTTTCACTTGTAACCCCTCGACGTACATATCTCCGACAAACCCTCTTAGCAATAAGATCTCACCCCCTTCACTGTTGTTGTCCCTAAATCTCAGAAAGCTTTCTAATCTAATAGTTTCTTCCTTCGAACAGCTAGACTTTGGAATTCCCTTCCTGCTGACTGCTTCCCTGGCTGTAGTGATATGCAGAAGTTTAAATGTAGCATAAACAAATATCTTGTTAATCTTTCCTAGACATGGCCCCAAATAGTAGCCCCTTACGTCCAAGTCGCGATATGCTTTGTAAAGGGGGAACATAAGTAAAAAAAAAAATAAAAATAAAAAATAAATTGATAACTGAAAGAATCTGATGAAAGAAGGAAGTCCGATTTTGACTAAAGTAAACACTTTTATACAATCTAACATCACAAGTGCATTTGAGAAGTTTTATCACAGCAAAAATAGAAAGGCCTAACCTATAACATCTACTGTAGATTCTTTTATAAGAGGAGAGTGTTCAAAATGAATTTCTTTTTAGGGCACAACTGCACCATGATACTTAGCTTTTGTACGTTTAACTTTAATTCAAGTGATTATGTAAAAATCTATCTATATTATATCTATAAAAGTAAAAGTGTCTGTCTGTCTATGTGTGTACATTTCCCTATGCAATAACTCTGTCAATTTTAAGTCTACAGACTTGAAATTTGATATACAGGATACTGAGATTTGGGAAAATCGATGTGATCGGTTTTTGGCCAGAAATTTGGCAATTAAGGGGTCAAAATTCAACGATCTGACCTTTGAGAACTCTACCAAACTCCTCTGACAATTTTGGGTCTAGACACTTGAAATTTTAGATATACGTTACTTGGACATGGATCTAACTTAATAACTATATTTGAGCCCAAAACAATAAATGTTAAGGGGCCATAATAGGGGTCAAAACTAAAAAAAAATTGACCGCTTTTGTTTTGTTTTTTTTTGCTCAGCATACACCTCCAAACACCTGGGCAACGCCGGGCACCCATGCTAGTATATCTATAAAAGTGAACATGTCTGTGTGTCTGTGTACATTTTCCTATGCAATAACTGCATGTATGTATGTATTTCTGTTTGCATGTCTGCCTTAAACTTTCAATAGAGGTGACGGACTTTACCAAGATCAGTATTGTTTTAAAGTTCGACCTTTCATACGACAAATATCGAAAAATTGGCTAAAAACATTAATATCTTCTCCTTCAACTAGGCACTTTTCTACAAGGAGGGGGGGTAACTTTTTTCGCCGATATTTTTGAAAGTTATCCTCTCCTTTAGATTGTCTAGCCTTACTTTTAAAAAATGTCGCTTCCAGTTTGGTGGTGGTCGTAAGAGCATAAACGTTAGGTTTTACCCCGTTCTTTTCCTCCTTTGCGGCACGGGTTCGAGCCTGCCTTCCTACTACCACTTTCTTTTTTTTTTTTTTTTGCTCAACATACACATCCAAAAACACCCGGGCAACGCCGGACTGAAATGCTAGTATATATATAAAAGTGAACGTGTTTGTGTGTCTATGTACATTTCCCTTTGCAATAACTCTGCTAATTTTCAGTCTACAAACTTGAAATTTGATATACAGGGTACTGAGATTTGGGAAACTCTTTGTAATCGGTTTTCGGACAGAAATCTGGCTGTTAAGGGATCAACGTTCAACGATTTCACCTTTGAGAACTCTACCAAACTCCTTCCACAATTTTGGGGCTAAACACTTGAAATTTTAGATATAGGTTCCTTGGACATGGATCTAACTTAATAACTTGATTTGAGCCGCAAGCAATAAATATCAAGGGGTCATAATAGGGGTCAAAGTTAAAAAAATTGACCCCCTTTTTTTCTTTTTTTTTGCTCAACATACAACTCCAAACACCTGGGCAACGTCGGGCGTAAATGCTAGTAATTCGATAAAATTCAACAGTTGGTTCTTTGATAAGACAGGGCGCATTCAAAACCGATGTTTCTGTTTAGGGCACAATTGAACCATGATACTTGACTTTTGTATTTTAAACCTAAAGTGAAGCAATTATTTACAGATAATTTTATAAAATTGACAATAGATTCTCTACAGTGCACTGTAGAATAAACGGCATTGTGAACTAAGTCACTGCGGGGAGGCATGTGAAGCTTCCTCCCATTAAACTGTGAGGTGGGTGGAGGCTAATTAGAGCAGACAATCAATGTGTTTAAAAAAAAAAGAAAGAAAGAAAGAAAAATGGTCGATTTCACCGATTTCGATGACAATAAAAGTATGGGAGAATAGAACATTTGTTGATCCTCATTCAATCCCAAACAACGTTGGGTCTCCCTGCTAGTAAATGACCAAAAGCATCTTTGAAATAATTATATAGTCTCTCAGTGTGGATCAAATTAGCTTTCATCACCTAATAAATGTAGATCATGTTAAAAATATACTGTATTCAAAATAAAACAAAAGATACAATCTATATATAAAAGTGTGTGCGTCTGTGTGTGTACATTTCCCTAAGAAACTACTCTGTCAATTTTCAGTCTACAGACTAGATTTGACATAAGGGGTATTGAGATTTGGGAAAATCTTTTTAATTGGTTTTCGGCCAGAAATTGGGCTTTCAAGGGGTCAAAGTTCAACGATTTGACTTTTGAAAACTCTACCGAACTCCTCCGCCAATTTTGGGTCTAAGCACTTGAAATTTTAGATGTGAGTCCAAAACAGTAAATGTTAAGGGGTCAAAATTGGGGTAAAAGTTAAAAAAACATTTGACCTCTTCAGTCTCTACCAAATTACTCAGCCAATTTTTGGTCTAAACATTTTAAATTTTACATAAAATGTATTCAGACATAGGGTAAGCTTTTTAATCGGTTTTTGGCCGAAAATTTGGCTGACAAGGGGGTCAAAGTTCAAAAGATCTGACCTTTGTGGTCTCCAGCAAACTATTCAGCCAATTTTGGATCTAAACATTTGAAATATTAAGTAAAGGTATTCAGACATGCAGTAAGCTTTTTAATCTATTTTTGGGCAAAAATTTGGCTGCCAAGAGGTCAAAGTTGAAAGTTAACCTTTGCAGATTCTACCAAACTTCTCCGCCAATTTTGGGTTTAAACACTTGAGATTTAAGATGCAGGTTACCTGGACATGAGTCAAACTTTTTAATATATATATATATGTGGGTGTGTGTGTGTGTGTGTGCACATAAAGTTATGAACAGTACATAGGAACCAAGCAACGCCGGGCTGAACTGCAAGTATAATAATATAAACACACACACCTTAAAGCATTAATGTGGCTTGACCTTGTGCCCAACTAAACCTTTTTGATTATCATATGGAAAAATATATCATAAAATAATAATTTCATAATAAATGAGAACAACGGTGGAAAGTTCAATATAAAATGTTATAAATTATGTATAGCGTCCACTGTTTTGCCTTGTCATCCTTTGATTAATTTCAATTTCTATTCTTCATTTCCGTTTTATCTTTTAATGTTGCTTGCTTCTTTTATAGCTGTCTGTAGAAACTTTAATCACACTCCCATCTTTATTGCTCTTCCGTCACTCCTCACACAAATAGTCTATTAATTCAATGACCTGTTCATTATCCAATTCTTTTGATATTTCAAGATTATTGATATACAACCTTATAACTTAAAAAGAAAACAAAAAACTTCTGTTGTTTGGAAACATAAAATATTATCATTGAATCTATATAATCATAAAACTCTGTGGACCTTGCTTGCTTTCTTGCATCTTGTCTTCAACTATTGGGCAACTCAATCTTTTAAAAAATGATGCCAGGTGAATATATATATATATATATATATATATATAATGTTTGTAACATGTCTTCTTCCTAAGATTAAGGGTGGTGGTGTTTGATCAACACTGCTGGGGAGCCATGATGTAATATACTGTTTTGTTTTTAAATCCCCGAAACAGTGTTTCATGGTAAACAACTGATGATCCCTTGAAAAATAAATTATTGGTATTATAGTAAATTCGAGAGCGAGTTGATGCAGTGATTGCAGGTGATTAAATGACTTACTGACTAGATGGTTTTCTAACGAATGATAAAAAATATTTTTTTGTATAGTTTTAAAGGTTAAAAACTTCAAAGACTATATATATATATATATATATATATATATATATATATATATATATATATATATATATATATATATATATCTTGTCTTCTACGATCAGGTTGTTCCATCTTAAAAAAACACCATCGCCATATTTCTGTTTCAGAGCTCATCCTCGGTTTGTTACCACATCCTCACGTGTGACAATTAAACTTTTTCTAAGGTAAAATTAATCTCAATAAAAAAAAAAAAAAATTCTTGATGTATCGTATATTTTGGTGTATAAGGCGACCGTCAGAGAAGACAAAGTACAAAATTGGAGCAAATTTTAATAAATTTACATATTGGTTGTATAAGCCGATTGCTAAATCATGAAACAATGTTTGTTTAGCCTAGACTAGAGATTGCAACACCCGGTATCTTACTAAATATTATTTTTTAACTTTAAGGGTCATCTTTCATGCCAAAATATGCAGTAAATATTTATATTTCACTGTACTAAGCTTGTGTTAAAATTATAATGGTTAGAGCATTCTACTGTTGTCAAAACAGTAAGGTTTTGATCGCACTTTCAAGAATTTACACTAGTCTAGCTACACTGAAAAGATGTGATACGGTGAAATAATCTGTCTGTGAATAACTAATGTGCACAGGGCTCTACAGACAAATTTATTTTTAACTGACCTTTGACAACTAAATATTTTCGTTTACTAGCCAAATAAAAAAGTTACTAGCCAAATCCATATGACTTTTAGAACATGCCATATTCGTTCTGTAACGAGTACGTACATCATAAAGATTTGTTTGTAATTTTTTTAATAAGTGTAATTCTAAATATACACAAAATTTTATGTTGAAACATTCAAATTTCCTCAGATGTTTTGAAAACGGCCTTTGTTAAAAAAGTATATTGTTTTGTTAAACCTTTTATTGTTTAAATAATTTAACTTTGTTCGTTTTATTAAAAAAAAAAGTTGAAAAGATATTTTTCACTCGGTAGTGAGATTTGGAAGATTGTCGGTGAAAGAAATACAATCGATAAGCGTTTTATTATTTCTAGTCGCCACTTTGAAAAATAATCCGCAAATGCGACTGTTTCAACCGCAATGTAAAGTCCTGGTGCATATAATTTATTACTATTCCATATATAACAGGTAATCTATACTCCTATAAATTTTTTTTTTTTTTGTGTATTGATATTCATATTAAAAACCTCTTTCTATTTATTTAAAAAGAAAATACAACTTTGTTATGCATGGGTCATGGAATCGCATTCATCTGCAAAAGATCTAGCTAATTTGCATATTCTTTTAAACATTCGTTTTAATTAATTCCATATTAGTTTTTTTTTATAGGATGATCATCTTTAACTTTACGTGTAATTATATTCATGTAGATATTCTACATGATTTATACTTACATAATATTTGCGTAAAAAGGTGAAAGTAAACACAAACCTCTTTCTATATATATTTATGTATGTGTATATATATTTGTTTAAAACATTTTGCCAACCAATTCTTGGTCTACATACATGAAACTTAATATATAGGGTATTTGAACCTATGCGAAACTTTATATTTGGATTTTAGCCGGGGAAAATCAGTGCAAAAGTGTGAAAATTAGAAAAATAGAATTTTCCAGGTGAAGCTCGAACGACGGTATTAAGAATATGCATGCGTAACGTAATAGCTATTGGTTCATGTTTTAATTTTTAACCTTGCAGCAAATATGTCTTCATAGCTCAGGCATTAACATCAAAGGAAAAAGTAAATTAATTGTCTACATACATGAAACTTGATATACAGGGTATTTGAACCCATGCAAAACTTTATATTTGCTGCACCAGTGTTTTGGTTTCGATTCTCAGTGGTGGCACATAAGTCATTTTTTTTTTACCTTTTAAAATCATGACTATATATTGAGTCCAATATAATAAATGCTAAATCTGCATTAATCAAATTATTATATTCAAGCGTATTTTACGACTGGGCAATACCGGGCGGCCTGCTAGTATACTTATATAAGGCAATATATACTTACTGCTTGTACTTAAAACAGTATTCATTGTTAGCTTGATTCATCCTTACTATTGCATCTCTTACAAAGACTGACCAATTTAAAGTTAACAATTTGCTGCACCAGTGCTTGGCAGATTCTCACCTTGATACTGCATCTGATTTCAGATCTTGACCAAAGGCAGGAATTGAGTCGGCAAATGAATGACATGCAAGGTCAACTGGCACTGTGATGTCTGTTCTACCTTAATCCATGGCTGTGATGCTAAGATATTTTAAACTAATTCTTATCAAGAACATCACCATTAAGGACAATAGATCTTTTGTCTGTTGGGGTGAAGCTGACAGTGGGTACTTCTGTCTTTGAGGCACTTATTTTCACCTAAATCTGTTATGCAACATATTGAAGCTTGTTAATAAAAGACTTGACATTAACAAATGTTTCACTAAGTATTGTGATATAATTGGCATAACCTGATGTACATATCAGCTAAAATATTTGTTTCTATTCTTCAGAGATGATTACAATAAAGCATACAACTCAAGAACAAGGCCAAACCAATTTGGTTTTCCTCAGGGACATGACTGCAACTATTAAATCTTCATCCTTAAACGAATCATCGCACACTGTTGATGCTTCTAGCAAAGAAGAGTCACCTGTTTTATTTATTTTGCTGCTGCATTTCATTGTCAACTGTGGCAGCCTCTGGAAGTTTATGCAAGCAGATGGTGTTCTGCTTAAACTCTCAGGCTTTTTAATGCATTAAAGCATACAACTGTTTAACACACATGTGCAATGAGGTTTCACTACCCTCTGAAATAGAGTCTAGTATTTGGCAAGGATATGTTCTTTTGTCAACACTTTTCAATTATGCTATTCACTTAGTCACCTTTAATGCCTTTAAAAAAAATTTCCTGGTTTTAAAGAAATATCTATTCATCTCTGAAGAGTTGCTTAGTGATATGAGGATATTATCTTTCATTATCCAAAGAAACACACGTGTAAGACACAATATAATAACAATTTAGGCATCTGCCCAAATTAAAAATATGTAAAAATAAAATTAGAAGACCAAAATAAATAAGAATAAACAAAATTTATGGGTGTGAATTTATTCCATCTTTTGGCATTTACAGTGTGTATATATATATATATATATATATATATATATATATATATATATACACGCTATTCGCTATTCGTTTGATATCTTAATATGCAGACACACTCCCCCTTCAATGAACAACCTCTCCCTTCACTGACGAATTCAAAACAATTGATGAAAGTTCATTTAACCATCTCTTCTGATATAATGAAAAATTTTACAAATCACTTACTTGCTTTTTGTCTTTCCTTTCTTGTCTGCCTTTTTTTATTCTTAATGTTTAATAATCTTATTTATTTACGTTTGATGTAAAAAGAAAAACACATTTCTTTTGCCTTTTGCATATCTAAAGAAAGTATAAATTGTCTAAAGAAAGTATAAATTGTCTAAACAATGTATAAATTGCCTAAAGAAAGTATAAATTGTCTAAAGAAAGTATAAATTGTCTAAAGAAAGTATAAATTGTCTAAACAATGTATAAATTGTCTAAACAATGTATAAAATGTACCGAAACATGAACTAAATAACGCCTATTTCACATGGAAAAATATTCCAGTCAATATTTTTCTCCTGTATATATCACTTTTATTATTCATAATGGTAACAAAAGCAGCACAACTGTTCTAAGCTGATCACAGTAAAAAATTGTGGTCTCAAAACATGCAGGTGAATGTGTGTGTGTGTGTGTGTATATATATATATTGTTTTTAAAAGATAATTATCCACTGACATGTGTTTCGTAGTCTATAACTCGAGGGAAAATTATTCCCAAATCGCATTTAGGTAGAAATGCATTTTCATATAAATAATTGAATTCATTCAAAATGTATCGCAAAAACAAATAAAATAACATATATATGTATATATATATATAATTATTTCCACAGTCAAATAATGTTGCAGCTCACAAGAGCCATGACGGTCAACAAACTGGAGGTTTAAGACTCGAGTTTCGCCTTCATTTAGGCTCATCAGTTAGACATATCCAAACTCGGGATCCGAAACCCAAGCCTCTTGTATGCGAGGCAAGCACTCTGCCAACTGAGCAAATGCCCCACACACAAGAAAATCTATTAACACAGATAAAGCAAACTATGGCGAAATCCGACAATGCCACCCAACAATGCCAACCTAGTTGCTAGCTAGGTTGGCATTTTCGGATGGCATTGTCCTAGCTAGTTTAAAATTCCTACTTGTAAGACTTTGGCTCGAGTTATAGTTGGTTGGATTCCCGTGTCTCTTGTTCGAGATGAAGTAGGTCCATTCTGCAGTCGGATTTTGCAGCGGTTTGCTTGATCTGTGTTAGTTAATAGACTTTCTTGTGTGCAGGGCGTTTGCTTAGTTCGCAGAGTGTTTGCCTCGCATGCAAGAGACTTGGGTTTCAGATCCCAAGTTTAGATATGTCTAACTGATGAGCCCAAATGAGGGTGAAACTCGAGTCTTAAACCTCCAGTTTGTTGACCATCATAGCTCTTGTGAGCTGCAATGTTATTTGGCGGTGGAAATAATTATATAATCTTTCACATTCTGAATATATACGCACATACATACTCCAGATTTTGTTGTAGAGTCAAATTGACACTTATCGAGATAAATGCTTCAATTCATTGATAGGAAAATTCTTGCTTGAACAAAGCATATTTATATAATAGATTATCAGAACTCAGATAATGCACTTAACAATCAAAGCATAAAGGAACATCCCAGTCTTTTATGAATCAACTTTCTAGGCTTCTGTCTCAGTTTATGTAGTTTTAACTCAAAACTGATCAGACAGCTGAGCACTAACTACTAAATTCAATATGTTGCTGTGGACAGGATTTGAACCAATGACAGAATATGCAATTGGATTCCAAATCCAATGGGACATTCCCCCACAGGTTCTTCCATCAAAAAGGACATCTTTCAATAAATATGACTTGAAAGGAGAATAAAAGCTCATAGCACTTACTATTTTCTGGATCATCGCCAGACTCTTCTGTTCCAGAAGATGATATATTTGCAGGGTCATCACCTATAGGAAACAAATAAAATACCAATATAGAGATGAGTTTCTAACAAATATCTTCATTTTAGATCTAGAGACAATACAGTTATATGAAGGATCTGAAGCACATTTTAGCCTGATGATTCCCTAATTGCAACAAAAATGAAATGCTCTTAATTCCCATAAATATATTTTCATAACTTTTACCTAGCTTTGCTTGAGCACTTTTGAAGTAAATATTGAAAATTGATACTTAAAGTATCATATCTCAGCATAACATTTTATGTGGATACATGAAATAAGAAAGTTACTTTTAAAATGATTATATCATTTTATAATAATTTATATCTGTTATATCCTGTTTCAACGGTATATAATAATATGACAAAGTACGCCGAGTGGGATGCGTAACAAAAGAAGGTTTATTAGTACTTTGTAATAATACAAATACAAAATGGCTACTTGCTTTTGAAGTTAGATAAATGTCAATGAAGGTAAAGAAAAGGAACTTAGATTGTGAGAGCTAAACACTCATCCCTGGGAAGCTTGGTTAACCGGAGTACACTTGTAGAGTGTCTGACGCGAGACTGCAAAACAAGACAAGACGCCCCCACCTTAAAATGGTAGCTCTTTTATATCTTGTTTCGTATCCGGTTCTATACGTAGTTATGTCCTTTATAACAATATCCAAACCAACTCATCTGGTTTACATCAGCATATGTTTTAATTACATACAAAAATTGATGACCGTATGAGAAACCTCTTCAGGTATTACGCTTCTGAATTTTTGAGATGAGGATTGGTTATTTGTATTATTTGGATTCATTGGACTATTGTTCTCATCTTGAGCGTGATTTTCACAAGGTTTTGTTCAATCACAACAATATATATATATATATATATATATATATATATATATATATATATATATATATAAAATAAAATAAAAATTACAATTAAATTTACCAAAATGATCCAGGATGGTAAAACTAAAGTATATTATAAATATTAAAGAATTAATATTTGTAAAGTAATCTCAACCGGATGTAAAAGCTCGATAAAACCAAATAGGAGATAGAGCTTATACTAGGAGCAAACAGTTAATAAAACATGTTAAAAAACACTTTGAAAAAAGAGTTAAAAACATATTTAATCTGAAAAGGAAACACTTGATAAGTGGATAGTCCTTAATCCACAGAGTTTCGAAGAAATACTTTACTTCCCATCAGAGGGTAGGAATTAGCAAAATGCAGGATCGGATTTTGCATACAAAAGTATTTGATGAAACAACAAGTCAAAGATCTTACTTGATAGCAAAAAGTGGAGCAGAGGGTATATGGTGAAGAAAAAGGTGATTACACGTGAATGGATAATCTGGTGAAAGGTAAATAATCCAATGACGGTATAATCCAAAAATATAACTCCAAGAAAGTTAATTGAGTTTCCATTTGCACAAGTAAAATCCAAGGAAATCACGTAATTGGAAGATGGTCCAAAATAATCCAAAAGGCCGAAATCCATGGAATAATTCACAAATATGTACAAAGAAAAGAAAAGGGGAAAATTCCAATAATATTAATAAAAGAAAAATAAGATATGTTTTTCACACGACTGCCGAGACATAATGTTTTTTAACATGTTTTATTAACTGTTTGCTCCTATATATATATATATATATATATATATTAGTAATAGAGATATTTACAACTAGAAATAAAATAAGTTCAAAGCTCCCAAAATTCGTACTAGAATTGTCTGCAATTACTCATGGCACAGTGGTTAGAGTACTTGAAAAAATCAATTGTAAAAGTGATATTCTCCTGAAGGTTCAATTCTCAGTGTGGGAAATCAAAAAATAGAATTGTGAATTACTTAGGACATCTATTCAGTCATGGCTGACTGAACGAGAGCATGCTACTCCCATGAAGTAAATAAAGGTTTCCGTTTGAAATTCCATCCAAATTCCAAAGTTCGGCAAGATACATCTAAAGAAGGTCGGAGGTTACATCGACTGAAACATTGTAAAAATAACACTCCAAGATGAGAACAGTAGTCCGATGAATCCAAATAGTACAAATGACTTCTTCAGGTTGGATTTTTTCTTTGTATTTTTATTTTTTTATTTTTTAAGAGGAGACCAGGGTTATTAATTTCCTTACTGTTACTTCTGATTCTCATTTCTTCCTATAATGAAACTCATGTGTCCCAATGAGAGTCACTGGCAGTGAGCCCCCTGGGTGAAATAAACCCTGCTTCGATATACCTTCTTCCTTCCTTTTTTCTTTTTTTGACCTACGAGTATTTTTTTAAACTTTCGATGACTTATTATTTAACTAAAAAACAAAAAAAAAAAAACACATTTCATAACTTTTAAGAATTTTTTTTTTTTTTAATAAAACCACAGGAAAACGTTTATTTATTATCATAAAAAAGTACACCAATTGATACCGCCTGATTCCAATTTCTTACAGTGACAAGGCTTACGCTCCCCTGATGAGAGTCACTGGATTGAAACAAAATTATAATTGCCTCAGTCTAGAAGGATTTCTCCTTGGAACTAATGGTTTCAGCATTTTTGATCAAAAGCATTCAATATTATGACTAGGGATATGACAACAGCATATTCTTTTCACTGTTTTGAATCTCGAGTATATATCCGACACAGTTAATCAACAGAGGACCACATCACTCTATATAAAAGTATATAAGATATCAATGGATACACACTCGAGGGTCAAAACAATGAAAAGAATATGCTGTTGTCATAGCCCTAATTATGACCTTCGTCAGCTGCTTCTTCAATAAGATTTTCTCTTACTTTTTGTTGAGCAGAGCGGAGGGATTTGTTTTGGGCAATTACATGTAAACCGTTTGAAAAAAATATTTTACATTTTCATGGGCAAGATCACTTTTCAATATAAATTTAATATTAAAATGATAATAGAATAGTTTCTACATTTTCGAACTGGAAAATCAAAATGTCACCACCATAATTTTCATTTTTTTTCCCCCTGTTTTTAATCAAAATGAGGATTAAAGGGGATGTATCATTTGAAAATTTAAAAAATTTTTTTTAGAGTTTATTCTAGGGAACGCAGTTTTCTCAAGTCTTAAACTAGTGACCGAGTGACAAAAAACATGATGTAAAATTCCATGCAGTTGACTAAGTAAAAGTAACGATAACAAACATTAACAAAGACCACCTAACAATGTAGACATTATCACAAGTCTAAAATAGGATGAATGAGATATCTACAGGGATACTGGTTTCGTCTACTTAACAATCAAACCATTTGCATTGTTGTACTATTACTAATAATAGGCAACATCAATCAAAAATGACAAATCGTTCAAGTTAGGACAGCGAATTTCTTGAGTTAATCTACTTTCCTGGGCAACGCCAAAAAAAAAAACCAGTCAGTACATATAAAAGAAAATGATAGTTTGCATGAAGCATACTAGGTAAATAAGTACGTGAATATTATGAAGGCTGATAACAATGCAAAAAAAAAACAAAAAAAACAGAATGATGAAAGTATGGACAAAAGAAAAGAAAGAAATCAAAGAGATCTTTCCTTTAGATGAATTGAACTTTGGTTTTCTCTTTTAATAAAAGCAGAGTTTCTCATAAAATATCAAAAGATATTCCGCCATCCTGATTTTTATTAATATTAACAGTAAGTCTCATATTTACTGCTATGAAACACCTATTAGAAAATCTATATTTTAATAGGCAAAATGTGTGTGCGTGTGTGTATGTCTGTCAAAAACTTTTCTCAGCTGCATTGGACTGGGTCAAGACTGGTACTATCTGAAAGAGCGATTTCTTGCTCAAATAATATGTAAGAATTAGAATAAAAAACCCACTCAATTATTTCATATAGAAATAAACGTTTATAACAAGGGAGGGTCGGAAAAATCGTTCCTTTTAAACGACTTTGACAAGTACGCATGCGAATCGGGCATTCTTTGTTGAATTGGTTTAAATAAAAAAACATTTTGTTGATAGCATCGTGGGGCAGTGGATAACGAGGTCGGGTTGTAAGCTTTTAGTTTTCACATTCGAGCTCACATAACGGTGGTCTGGGGTTCTTTTTTTAACAGTTTTTTTTTTTTTTAATTTTAACATTACAACAACTTTAAAAGCTTTTTATTTGCAATAAAATTTTTCTTATTTCGAGGCTTACGTAATGTGACTTTTTTTTCTTTTTAAAACAAAACCTGAATTATTTTCAAGTTTTTTCACACCTTTCTCCACCCGGGCTGCGTCTAATTTTTTTTTTTTTTTGGTGGGGGGGGGGAGGTGCTCAATATTCTTACTACACCACATCTCTCCACCCGGGTATCTAAAGATTAATACCTCAAATATTGTCTGATTATTTATTTTCATTCATACTCTGTCACCATTCCAGTTTTCTGCATTGCTATCAACCTTCATAAATACCTATATACAGTAGCATCCAAAACTAAGGGACAACATTTTAAAACTTAATATTTGTTTATGAAAATCTGAAATTTTGACAACTGGTAGTCGTTATCATTCATAATAAACTACTAAAATTTGAATCATTTGCAAAGGATAGAAAAAGAATTATAAAAATTTATTTCTTTTCAAAATAAGAACGTCCAAAAGTAATAGACAAAATTAAGAAAAACAATGTAAACAGCCAAAAAAACAATAAAAACACAAGTACAATCAATATTTAGTAAATCAGCCCTTGCTCTCAATGACAGCTGCACATCTTTGTCTACAAGAACGAATCAGTTCTTGACAATCCTTGATACTAATTTTAGACCATTCTTCTTGAAGCTTCATCTACAAATCCTCTGTGTTAGTGGGATTTCTTTCCATAACTTTCACTCCTAAGGTTTCCAAAGATTTTCTATTGGATTTAAGTCAGACTTTGCAGTGACCAATCCATAATTTCGAAATCCTGCTCGCTAAGGTAACTCATTACCACCTTGGCCTTGTGACATGGGGCATTATCTTGCATGAAGGTAGCCCTATCGAAACCTGAATTCTGTATGATTGGCACATTATCTTGAACAATGCTTTTATAGATTTGCGCGTTTACACGAGTTTGTAATTGGTCCAGAGGCATTGTACCTTGGCTAGAAAACATTCCAAATACCATGACGCTTCCGCCCCCCAACCCCAAACTTGACAGTTTTCTTAGTACACTTTGCACTTAATCTTTCACCAATGCGTCTCTTCACATTGTTTTTTTTTCCATCATTTCCAAATAAATTAAACTTGCTTTCATCACTGAAAAATACTTTTGCCCAATTTTCATATGTCCAAATTACATACCTGTTTGCAAACTCTAATCTCTTCTTATTCTTCGAACTAACAAGTGGTTTCTTCCTTGGGGTTCAATTAAACAGCCCTATTTCTTGCAGTCATCTATACAAAGTCTGTCTTGACACATTAAAACATGAGGTACTATTAATAACTCTTTTAATTTCTGTGCAAAACTTAAAACGGTCCTTTAATGACATATGCTGCATTATTCGATCTTCTCTTGCCAAAGCTTTGCAGGATCTGGTTTTAAAAGCACTATTTTGCCAGTATCATTTTAGGATTTAACAACCCTGCCTACAACATTCTTGGAACGTTTCACTTTCTCTGAAATCTCTCTAATGGTGTGCTTTTCCTTGTGTAGCTTCACAATAGATCCTCTTACAGAGTAATCAAGTTTTTGGCATTTCGCCATGGTGCCGGCTGATGCAACGTTTACAAATGACTAAGTAAGACTTATTCTTTAGAGGAAATCAAAAAATTTGAATATAGCATACTGTTTACATTGTTTTTCTGAATTTTGTCCCTTACTTTTGGAGATTCCTATTTTGAAAATATATAAATAATTGTTATAATTCTTTTTCTATCCTTTGCAAATGATTCAAATTTAAGTATGTTATTATGGATGATAACGACTACCAGTTGTCAAAATTTCAGCTTTTCACAGGTGTTATTTCTAACAAATATTAAGTTTTAAAATTTTGTCTCTTAGTTTTGGACGCTACTGTGTGTGTATATATATATATATATATATAGTCATCCACATACAGTACTGTTTTGCTGTTTCACAGCTCATCAGTGCAGCAAGACAGGCAACTGCCTCAAGCCAGGATCGAAACCCGACCAGCCAAATGATAATCAAAGCTTCTCACCATTGCACTATAAGGCTGCTGCTGTGTGGGTAATGAATTGACGCTGTTTAGACATCGTCCATATGTCTCCGTTTGATTTGTTTACACAAATACGGCAATTTGTACTTAATACGGCAATAATACGTCGCTTAATATGGCAATTTGTATATCACTTCCCAATATGCTCAACCCAAGATAAGGAGCATTATAGTATATATATATATATATATATATATATATATATACACACACACACAAAGTGCCTTCAATAAGTTTCCAGATTTTCGTATGGACACTTTTATTGATAGGATAGGATACACATGAAATTCTAGTCTCCTTTTAAGTAATCTCCTCTGGCTGCAATGCACTTGTTATACCATTCCAACAACTTCGTGAATGACCCCATAGAAGTCCATTTGTGTGAGCGTGTCAATGACACTCGTCACATCCTCTTCATCTCCTCACTTGTCTCATAGCAACAGCCTCTAAGGTTTTCCTTGAGCTTAGGGAATAAGCAAAAGTCACAGGGAGCAAGGTCTGGACTATAGGAAGAGTGAGGAACTGTCTTAATGCCCATCTTGGTGAAATAAACTGTGACAAGGATAGAGTTGTAGACTGGTACGTTTGTGCAAATATTCTGCATCTTCAGTTCCTCATGAATAATTGAGTGTACAGTTCCCACACTGACATCAAACTGTGCATTATTGTTCCTGTAGACACACAACGGCCCTTATCCATGAAATTCTTTATTTAGCGAATTAACTCTGGCGTTCTGACTTTCACACACCTTCCACATCTCTCATCATCCCTCACAGATTCTCTGCCTTCCTTGAATCTCTTACACCACTCAAAAATGGAGGCTTAATCCATCAAGATGCTCCAAAATCAGTTTTAAGCAATCCATACGTTTCTGTGTCATTTTAAAACAGAATTTTATTACATATCGTTCTTCTAAAGTGTCCTCAAGTCCAGATTGCATTTTGGAAATTCACCAGCTATGACAATCAAACTTTAATCGTTCCAGAAGTTGTTTAAATGGTACAAGTGCATTGCAGCCAGAGGAGATTACTTCGAAGGGGACTAGAATTTCATGTGCATCCTATCAATAAATATTCCAATTCCTGCTGTAGCTCTTTATTTGAACCTGGAATCATAAAACTTGGTCAGTCATCTCATAAGATGTATAGTAATAACGTATTGAATTTTCAAGAGTCTACGACTATTTTAAATGCCTGTACAAAAAAAAAAATCTGGAAACTTATTAAATGCACTTCCTACATACATATAAATCTTTTACTTAAGAGTCACTACTTATGAAGGTCCAGACGCCATTCGAGGATAAGAGTTAATGAGTGAACACTGGTGATCAGTAATGGTGGAAATTGGGCAGAAATTAATTATTTACAAGAATGGCTCATAAAAACTTGTTTATATCGGATTGAAAGGGACTATTATAATCAGCTGGTATGCAGCTCCATGGTATTGTATTCCACAGCCGAGCATTTCTAAGAAAGAAGTTTTGCTTATGGAATTTTCATTTAGTTTAGATACATATAGAGAGTAATGGAAATTGTTGGCAGTGGTTGTAACTAGACAAGAGTGTGTATATATATATATATATATATATATATATATATATATATATATATATATATATATATACACACACACACACACACACACACACACACAGAGGGTGACTCCAAAAAACAAAAAAACATAGAAATTATATCTAGAACATATGCTGTAGAATGGAGAAAAAAAGGCCAAAGACCCTAGTGCTTTGATATGATGTTTTGAATGTAATAAACTAGTTATGACCAAAGTTTCATTTCATTTGGACAAAACACTAAGAAACAGGGCCTAATTAGAGTCGGGGTCCGTTCTTTTTGATCAGCTTAAAAGAACACAAAAAGTATAAAAGTTTACAACTTTTCTTTATTTGTTTTCTATTGGTGACGTGCAGGAATACAAAATATTATTATAAAGAAATTAAAAAAAGCTTTTTTTACATGTAGATATTTTCGACCGATCCTTCAGTCTTCATCAGTGCAGTGAAAGTGATGTATATGTATGGGGAAGGAGGAGAAAGGAAGAGGAAGGAGAAGGTATAGCCAGTGAGAAGGTTCCACGTCATTCTTAAATACATATAAGTACGCACATACACACAATACATACACACAATACATATACACATATAAAAGTAAAAGAAAAAATTAAACAGTAAATAAATATGAAGAAACGTTGGCTAATATATATAGTTTCTGAATCCCTGAAACATTGTTTCATGGTAAACAACTGATGATCACTGAAATAACATTAGGACTAATGTGAATTCAAGAAAGCAAATAGGTTCAGCGATTGCAGTAAGTTGACTTACTGGCAAAATAATTTTTTCAACGATAGATTTAAAGAATTATATTTATTTTTTTTATATAGGTTTAAAAGTTAAAGAAACTCCCAAGACTATATATATATATATATATATATATATATATATATATATATATATATGGTGGTCTGTACTTTTTAAGGTTAACACATTTACAGTGTTTTTTTTTTAAATATTAACCAAACAAATAATCCTACATATATGTAAAGAACATTCCTGTACCAGTCGAGACATATTCACCATAATATCACACTCTAAAACATGGCTCAAAGGTTGAAAGTTAAAAATTCCAGCACATCCTTTAAAAAAAAAATCTATTATTGATCATTGACAGTTTTATCAGATTTCATCAATGAGAAATAAAACAAAAACATTGTTTTGAAGTTTCAACATTTTATTTTGAAACGAAAACAAAGCCATATTAGTTTGCCTTTCTCAATTACACATCACAAGAAAGAGGAGAGAGGGAAAGAGGTGGCAAGGAGAGAGAGAGAGAGAGAGAGAGAGAGAGCGAGAGAGAGAGAGAGAGAGAGAGAGAGAGAGAGAGAGAAGAGGACCAACCATAACTTCGTTTCCCATGGAATTCAATTGTTTTGTTTTACCCGCAGTAATTTGGTTATATCACATGAAAGGTTTGAGTTGCAAGAGTCAATATCTCCAGTAAAGAGTAATTTCAGACTGGCGTTCATTCCCAAGGCACCAGAATCAAATCATTTGGCAAATGTGATATAAAATTATGATTGTGATCGGATTTTGAGAGAAAAGCGAAAAAAAAAAAAAAAAAAGGCTTGAACGTAATATCAATTCATATAGCGATTTCAATTTCTAGATAGATGCAAGTAGAAGTAAATGAAGAAAAAAGATATAACTTTCTTTTTTTTTGTTATAAAATACACTGAAATATTTTGTAATTTAATAATCAAAGATTTACTCGTATTAAGTCAAAGGCAAGGATAAAACCATTAATATCTATTGAGAGTGTAATGCTTCCTATACGCGATGCATGGTTGGTTTTATTTGAATAGATGACTATTGGACAAAGGGTTAAATCAATAAATTAACTAAACTTATATCTCTATATTAATAAAATTATGAGACAACTTCATGTGCGTGTGTGTGTGTGCCTTTTTCTCAATTGTGCATAAAGTTGATAATTACACGTTAAATCTTTTTTTTTATTTATTTATTAATCGAATATTTCTTAGAAAAAAAAATGCAAATTGACAGTGGTTTTTAAATATTGACCAAGCAAATAATCCTATAAATATTGCTAAGGCAATTTAAAAAAAAATCCTATTTGCAGCTTCATTCTTCTCTCATTTTCACATGCACATAAAACTGACACTATATAACCAGTTTCTCCTTTTCAGCATTCATAATACTTCGAAGCCAGTCTCTCTATAAGGACTGGTTCTAGGGTTTTTTCATATTTAGAAATTTAGCACCTAAGGCTCTTAGATTCTTTCAATTTCCGAATTAAACATCTATTGCCCTTAGCTTACTATTATTTATAAATTTAGCACCTCTGGTTCTACTTATTGATAAATCAAGCACCTTTGGCTCTTAGATTCTTATTTATAAATTTTCACCTCAGGCTCTAGGTTTCTTGTTATTTATAAAATCTTCGGCTGTCATTTATAAATTTAGCACCTCTGGTTCTTAGCTTCTTGCGATTTATAAATTATACATCTACGTCTTTTAGCTTCCTATTATTTATAAGTTTAGAACCTTGGGCTCTTTACTTATTGATAAATCAAGTGATTATAGCTTTTAGATTCTTATTAATTATAAATCAAGCACTTCTGACTCTTAGATCCTTATTATCTATAAATTTAGCACCTCTGGCTCTTTAAATTTAAGAGTAATAAAACTAAACTCAAATGTATTTATACAATTTAGAAAGAGAAAAGAGAAACGAAAACGAAAGTAAAAAGATTCCCACAATGCCAGGTAGGTAAAACTAATTTGTTAAATAAACTTAATTAAAAATTTTCCACAAACGGATCAATTTAAAAAAAACAAAACTAGTGTGGGTGATAATATGAATGATATTTTAAATACTAAAAATTCTCCACAAACAAATCAATTTAAAAAAAAAAAAAAACGTGTGGGTAATAATATGATATTTTAAATACTAAAATTTTTTCTTTATGTCAGTTAAATTGTAAGGATTTGCCAATATTTAAATTTTTATACCAGATGTATTTTCAGCACCTTTCCAAGTGTCTTATATATTAGGAACCTATGCTGGTTAAGTAGAGATGATCTTAACTAGGATAAATTTCAGCAAGAGTTACATTAAATGCGTCTTGAAATGGTCTGGCAGCGAATGAAGCTGAACCCAGTGCACCTAGTGTGATTTACACAAGAGTTTGGAGGTCAGCTCCCAAGGCAAAAAGAACTTGAAGCAGGTATCGATGCTATAACATAAGAAATCACATCATGTTTTAGACAGACACAGTTTCAACGTAGTTTGCAGTGAAGAAGCATCTGAATTTGACCTGCCGACAATCTAGAAATCTAAGTGAAATTTCCTTGAGATCTATCTATTTGTCGACTATTTTTAGGATTAAGTAAGAAAGTTAAATAAGAAGGAACAAGTTTTAGCCTTTCTTTTATGAGGAATTAGTTTTGGTCTCTCCCCTCATGAATGAACGTTTCTCCCTAATAAAACATTTGAAACTGTCACAATTCTCCCTCGTGTTCTCATACATGAGTTAAATAGCCGATGCAAATATAGAGATCAACGGTCACACACATGGGAAGTGAGAATCAAAGAACGAAGATCAAACCACATGTATGTAGAAGCGACTTTTATTAATTGAGCGGTGGTTCTTGATCGCTCATTGGCGATAACGTACAAGTGCGCATGTTTGTGAAAAGATTATGCAGGTTTGTTTATTTTAACGATTGTTTATGAAAATATTATGAAACTTGGAATTGCAAGGTGCTTTTAACAACTAATAGAAATCTTAACCAAAAAGCATGACTACTCGCTACATCTTTATTATTGGGAGTTATTCTAATGAATACAACATGGAAGTTTAACAAAAGCATCAGTCAGACAGAAAAGTTGCAAATGTGCAGACAAATTGTCACGAAAAAATCTTATGATCATCTATTATATAAATCTCACCTGTCTGTATGCATATATGTATGTTTGTTTGTATGTCTGCCTAAAATATTCGAGAGGTGATGGATTTTCATGAGATCGGTATTGTTTTGAAGCTCAACCCTTCGGACAACAAATATTGAAAAATTGGCTAAAAACATTAATTCCTTCACCCTCAAGTGGGCAGTTTTCTACAAGGAGGGTCGTTTTTTTTTTTTTTTTTGCATCTCAATTTTTGCAAGTCATTGTATCGGTTGGAATGACTTTACTAATTTCAACGTTCCGAACCTCCGGTCGCGTCATGGAGTAGGGGTAAGACGTCAGATTTTCTTTCATTTTCTTTTCTGACTTCATGTCACAGATTCGAGCCTGCCTGCCTGCCTGCCACCACTTTTTTTTTTGCGCTCAACACACACCTCCCAACACCCGGGCAACGCCGAGCATCCAGGCTAGTCATTGCTAGAAGAAAGTTCAGATTAGTAGGATTATTTTTTTGCTTGTTTTTTTTTTTTAATTTATATACAAATGAATCATTACTTATCAAGGCCAAAAGCAACTCAAAGATAATAGTTACTGCGATAGATTGCCAATTGAATCATGAAGAATATTATATTGAAAACGATGGAAGAATAAACTAAATTTGATCATTTACTTTTTTAATATTGGATTTAAATAAATGTCGTAGCCTGCAGGAAAGCAATCTCATGGCAATGTTCCATGATGGAGATGTTCTTAGAAAGAAACTGTTCAAAATTCTATTTGCTGTTAGATACACGGAAGAAAGGAAAATCTTTGTAGTTGTGGTACAAGTCAAGTTCCTGCTGTGAATGTGCAAGAAGCAACTTACATGCCATTAGATATAAACTTCTGAAGAAAACTGTGAAAACAGTTTACACAAGTTATAGACATACTAAGGTTTTAATTTTAGAGGAACTTTAAATTACAAAAGTCTGTTCAAAATATGAGAATGTATTTAATTTTGTGTCATGTACAGGGTGGAATGATAAAATTAATTGTCGCCATAGAAAAGAAGACATGATTCCATTTCCGTTTAATGAAAACGTTTTCTTTTTGTTGCAGACCATCTACTAGTTGGCCAATTGTGTACAATTTCTAAGAGTGATAGCAGCCTTCTATCATCTCTGAAAGTGACAATGTTTAACGAGCAAGATCAGAGATGCACCACTGTACAACTCATGATCTCTACTGATCCAAGGTATGACAACAGGACCATTGCCAGCACCCTCTAAATGCATTGTTAGATTGTCACGAATAACAGACGAACCAAGGGTGATAAAAACAAAGTTTCCAGCTATGGTTATGGTCTTTGGTGTGGTTTCAAGTGAGGGCCACATCATGCCACCTCACATCTTCAAAGTCGGCTTGAAAGTCAATGTCAAAGTGTACCTGGATGTGCTGAAGAGTTTGGTGAAACCCTGATGCAATCAGGTGGCCGCTGGCAGGACTCTGCACTGGCCCAAAAATCTAAAGAGACCGAGGTTTGGCTTCAGAGGGAGTGCTTCTATCACTGATCGCCCTCTTCCTCTAACCTGAACCCACAGGACTACTTCATTTAGTCATATGTCGAGAACATCAACATGACCTTCCACAACACCAAAGCCAGCCTGATCGCTGCCATCTGCCAAGTATTCGCTGAACTCCTGGTGGCGCTTGTGGAAAAAGCATGCTCCCAGTTCTAAACACGTATCAAGGTGGTGATTGAATAGATGTCAACTCTACAAGTTACCTGACTTGACTTTTTCAATAAAAGTTTTATAATAAAGCTGTAGTATTGTTGTCTTAAAGGCAACAACTTAATGATTCCACTCTGTAATTATTGTTTTAATTTCATCAGGTAGAAACTCCCCCAAGACCTGTTTAAAAAGACAAAATGAATATAAACCCTGAGTTGTTAAGGTAAGAAAAACTGATTTTACCCATTTAAAAATGAATTGTTCCGAAATCAAATTACATTTTTAATTTATATAGAATGAGTCATCATTAGGGCTAGGACAACAGCATATTCTTTTCATTGTTTTGACTCTCGAGTGTGTATCCGTTGATATCTTATATGCTTTTATATAGAGCGATGTGGTTCTCGGTTGATTAACTGTGTTTAATTGTGTAGGATATATACTTGAGAGTCATGACAATGACGAGAATATGCTGTTGTCATAACCTTAGTCATTATTTATGAAGGCCAAAAGCTAGTTGTGGATAAGGATTAATGAGATGGATGAATTTATCAGTTGAATGATGAAGAATTACAATGATTAATTAAATGAAACAAGTTCCATTACATATAGGGACAGTTTATAACAAGCATTTGTTAACATTGGATTCGAAGATGATAGTCTTATAGTCAACAGGGAAGCAGTCCTATGGTAATGTATTCCACAGATTGGAAGTTCTTGGAAGAAACTGTCCAGTGAAATTCTGTGATGCTAGACACACTGAGGAAGAAACTAACCAAAAAGTCAAGTCATGTCATTTCCTGTAATTCCTTATTTGAATTAAAAATAAATTCTAAAGCTTGTTATTGG
Source organism: Euprymna scolopes (assembly GCF_053919585.1). Lineage (NCBI taxonomy): Eukaryota > Metazoa > Mollusca > Cephalopoda > Sepiida > Sepiolidae > Euprymna > Euprymna scolopes. Next base: position 85,185,963 of record NC_136497.1, on the reverse strand, counting down.
ATTTCAACAAGATTGTTCTAACTTAATCAGAACTGCTGAGCTCTGCCAGTGCCAAGACGATCGATAAGGATGATTTTTTTTCTGTATTTAAATAATTAAATAATGAACTCGTTAATCTTTTAAAGAATATTCGGTTCATTTAAATGATTACTATTTGTTTTCCAAACAAAAAAGGGGGGGGAGCATTTTTTCAAATAGCCTCTGCCACTATTTTCTTCTTTTAAATTCTAATATTACCAAGGAATTAGTTTGGTTGTTTCTCCAAGCGTAGCACCCGTTTTCTGGTTGATATTATTTTGGTGAGAGTTTGTATGCTCAAAGTTCTCACTTTCTCCATATACGAGGTGCATTCAATAAGTTTCCAGACTTTTGTATACACGCATTTAAATTTGCCATAGAGGCTTGAAAATTCCAAACTTTATTGCGATACATCTTATCAGATGACTGGCCAATTTTTATGTTTTCAGGTTCAAATGAACAGCTCCAGCAGGAATTGTCACAGCTGCCGAATTTCAAAAATGCAACCTGAATGTGAGGACACGTTAGAAGAACGATATACAATAAAATTCTGTTTTAAACTTGGAAAAAATGTCACAGAAATATATGGAATGCTAAAGACTGATTTAGGACCATCTTACATAAATCATGGATCAGTTTTTGAGTGGCAGGCATAAGAGATTCAAGGAAGGCAGGAAGTCTATGACAGATAGTGAGAGGTGACAATTGAGGAGACAAAAGAGGCTATGACAAAGGTTATTGACATGCTCACACAAGAGGACTTCCATGGGGCCTTCCAGAAGTTGTTGGAATGGTACAACAAGTGCATTGTAGCCGGAAGAGATGACTTTGAAGGGGACTAAAATTTTATGCGTGTACTATCAATAGAAGTCTACATATGAAAAGTCTGGAAACTCATTGAAGCCACATGGTATTTATTTACAAACTAGCTGTTCAGTCCAGCTTTGCTCGGGCCCTATATACTGTTCATAACTTTATGTGCATATATGTTAAAAAGTTTAACTCATGTCCAAGTACCTGCATCTAAAATTTCAAGTATTTAGGCCCCAAATTGGTGGAGGAGTTTGGTAGAGTCTGCAAAGGTCAACTTTTTTAACTTTGACCTCTTGGCAGCGAAAGTTTCACTCAAAAACTGATTAAAAAGCTTGCTGCATGTCTGAATACCCTTTATGTAAAATTTCAAATGTTTAGACCCGAAATTTGCTGAATAATTTGCTAGATACTGCAAAGGTGAAATCTTTTGAACTTGACCCCTTAGTAGCCAAATTTTTGGCCAAAAACCGATTAAAAAGCTTGCCCTATGTCTGAATACACTTTATATAAAATTTCAAATGTTTAGAGCAAAAATTGGATGAGAGGTCAAATGTTTTTTTTTAATTTTGACCTTTTAACATTTGTTTTGGGCTCAAATCAAGTTTGATCCATGTCCAAGGAACCTACATCTAAAATTTCAAGTGTTTAGACCCAAAATTGGCAGAGAAGTTTGGTAGAGTTTTCAAAGGTCAAATCGTTGAACTTTGACCTCTTGACAGCCAAATTTCTGACCAAAAACCGATTAAAATATTTTCCCAATCTTATGTAAAATCTTGAGTCTGTAGACTGAAAATTGGCAGAGTAATTTGGTAGGGAAATGTAGACACACAGACAATTTCACTTTTATAGATATAAGATTTCTACTTGGTTGTTTTACTACATATCAACCCTTTTTGATGGTTTGATGGAGAATTCAGTCACTTTGGTAGAATTTCATTATTACTTCAAATAGTGAATGGTTAAATAGTTGTTCATCATCATCACATCTTATGAATCTGAAGGTTCTATTGTTGGCATTGGTTTCCCTGATATTTTTCTAGTCAGAATTCTTTCTAGAAAGACATTGGGAGTTACAGGGGATCACGTGAAGGTTGTCAACATCCTAAATAAAAGTGATTTTTGTGAAACAAACTGGATTTGAAGCTGGTACACTCAGGTCGTCAATCCGTGTCATTAACCACTAGACCACTATCACCTAGTTATTCCTGATGTATATGACCGAGAGCCATACTAAGGACAGATTCTATGATGACATATAGCAACTAATGAGTACTATACATGTCATACAGTAACTAATATGTAATGAGTAATATTCTCTTGTCAGTCTTGAAGGCCAGAGTGATAATCCTTTCCGCAAAATAAAGATGTTTTTTAGGAAGAAAGAAAAGACAATTTATACTGGATAGGAGACAAATTCCCTAACTATTAGTTGACTCTGAAACGTTTTCAAATGCTAGGAATCAGGAGTCTAAATTCCCCAAATTTTCCAAATCTTAGATGCATAGCTAAATTTCTGGCAACAACTAAATTTAACTTTAAATCATCCCATATGTGCATATCTGAATATATATATATATATATATATATATATATATATATATATATATAAAGGAGATTAGAACAATAGTCTAAAGAGCAGAGTGTATTTTAATTTAATAGTAAAATTACTAGTTTAATTAAAATACAGGGAAAGAAAAAGTGCTCGTTGTAATTTAGATATATAATAAGCTCGATAGGTAAATATTCTAGAGCTAATTTAATATTTAGTAATGTGATTGATAATTTAAAAATCAAATTATAATTAAATTAAAAATCCGTTTCATAAGAAGGAACAACAACAAAATCAATAATTTGTATGATCGTTTCGGAAAACAGTGTTTTTATTGTGGTAGACATCAAGTTATGGACAATAATTTTTACATATAGTGTTTTTAACAAACAAAGTTTCCTCATCAGCAAATATTGGGAAGGGTTTTTATTATATGTAAAAGACACCATAAATAAACCTAGCATTAAAAGTAAGGCAGATGTATCTGCAAAAATTAAAATAAAGGTATGGATTTAACTTGATAAGAAAATTAATATGGGTTAAAGATAGAAATAAAATAGAGTAAAATTATAAATATAAATTTGGTTCAAGTACAATATTATAATAGTATTTTTCGATAAAACTCATAGACACATACACACACACATATACATAAATACATACATATATATGTATATATATATATATATAGATATATATATATAAATACTCACATATACATATATATATATATACATATACAGGGTAGAATGATCAAATTGTTGCTCTAAAGAAAAAAAAACATTACAGCTTTATTTTAAAACTTTTATTAAAAAAATCAATTCAGATAACATGACTATGTGGTTAAGCTGACGTTTTTCATACCTCTGTGGATTATAAAACAAACCAAATAAAAGTTATTCTTTTACTTAACTGCATAATTGGTTTGTGTGTTTTAACTCATTTAAAAGCATGGTCATTGTCGGTCATTCTTTTTTAAAGAATTTATTTTTTTTAAATATTCTTTTCCTGTCGATAATTAAAACTTATGTTTTCTATATAATAACAAAAATAAAATGAATACTTTATGTTCATAAGTTATTTGATGAACATTTTGTTTACATTTTTTTTTTTAAGTGTGTGTCTCGGCACACAAAAATTCTCATGTTTATATGCGGTTGTGACTACTTTTACCGATTCGTGCATAAGTTTTTATCCAATTCTTTCCAAATTTTAGGACAAAATAAATTAGTCTATTCTCTATTAAATAACGTCTGAACACAGTTTGTATCTTTACTTATATTTGTACTACAAAGCCTCAACTTTGAGATGTCCTATTGCGACTCGAACAACAACAAAAATAAATAAAGCTCATTGTCAGTCATTCTTTTTCAAAGAATTACATTTTAAAACATATTCTTTTCTTTTCCATAATTAAAAACTTATGTTTTCTAAATAATAAGAAAAAAAAAATGAATATTTTATGTTCGTAAGTTGATGAACATTTTGTTTATATGAGATTTTTTCTGGCACACAAAAATATTTTCATATGACATGCGTTTGTTACCATTTTTATCGACACATGCATAAAAAACTATTTATCCAATTCTTTTCACATTTTAAGACAAAAGAAATTTATATATTCTCTATTAAATAGCGTTTGAACACAGTTTCTATCTTCAATTACCTTTTTACTAGAAAGCTTCAACTTTGAGATATTCTAACTTTTGACTCGAAAGACGTACACGTTGTGTTCAAATTCTGTAGCAAAGACAATTCTTTTCCCAGATTAGCCAAAATAATTAGAAACGGGCAGGTATTTATGTGAACACGCCACGACTGCTTATTTGCAAAAAGTCATCTACCACCAGCAGACATCCTCCGCTGGCATGTTTCGTCGTTAATAGTTGGATTTGAATAGAGATTTCTTCAAATATACAAATCACAACAAAAATATTAAAATACCATTTTAAAGTAAATTTTATTGTGAATCCAGTTACATAAGTTTTATGGAAAAATGTGATTATTACTGATTTAAAAACTATTACGGTCAAATTAAGTAGCAGTGTGCGCCTTGTCCAGCGTTGAACTTTATGGTGCCTGGTATTGCTACTACAAGCGCAGGAGGAAGCTCGGCGAATACTCAGCAGATGGTGGTGATCAGGCTGGCTTTGGTGTTGTTGGAAGTCATGTTGGTGATGTTCTCGACGTATGACCAAACAAAGTAGTCCAGCAAGTTCAGGTCGGTGGAAGAGGAGGCAGTGAGAGAAGGATACAAAGCCGTGCTAATAACACCATTATGTGGAGTATTGCTTTGTTGCCTACTCGCCAGGTGAGTTTATTCGAGGATGCATCTCCCCCAGTGAATTAAACTAATCTGGAAATTTCTATTGGTTTCGCAAACATTGCTGCAAAGAACTTTCCTTTCTTCCACTTTTTTCCAAGAACACACTTCCACGAAGAAAATTTATTTTCAACAACTTTCTATCAGTGGAATAGATTATTATAGGATTATTTCCCTGCTGACAACAACATGGTCCTCCTTGAACGTCATGTTAACGAATACTTGTGTTATCCTCTTAAGTATTCTAACTCTGCCCACCCAACTGATCATTTCCCCTCATATTATTGTCTATCAACCAAAAAAAAAAAGAAGAAAAACCGGGCAATTGAAGGTTATCAAAAAACAAATGATTGTTGCTGGACTCACAGAAGGATTGTTCATCAAAGATTTACCCATGTAGCTAGAAACGAATCCAAGAACCTTGGCTTCATTCATGAACAATCCCAACACCAAATCCAAAAAAGATAAGGGTATCAGGAGAAACCTTTCAGATCGTGATAGTCGATATATTCGTAGGGTAGTAAACCGAAACCCAAACAGCATAAGTGCTTTCATTTTTGCAAGAGCTGGAATCACTCCAAGATCCAGGCAGGCCCAATGCAATGTGTTGAATGAGATGGCAATGAACATCAAACCTCTTCCAAGGCCTCTATTTAGCAAACAACATAGGGAAAAACGAATGGCTAGGGCACAGAATTACATGAAAATGGATTCTCAATGTGTCCTATTTATGGATGAGATCCGTGCTACTCTTTACGGCCCGGATGGATGGGCCAAAGTTTGGACTCCGAACTGAACTCTGATCCCTTACAGAGTTCATTGCAAACAAGAAAGTAGATGGATTATGTTTTGGGCAAGAAGCATTAGGGATAAGTTGGTTGGATCATTCTGAGTGCCGGAAGGTGTAATGCTTACCAGCAATGCATTAACAGCCTTTTTGAATAAACATTTGTTGCCATGGCTAGATGACCTACCACTGTCACGTCGATTTCAGATGATTTTTATCCATGACAATTCACCATTCCATTCTGCTAGGGTGACTGCAGCCTTCCTTAACTCTATGGTCTACGTTAGAGAAATCCTCATAACCTGTCCACAGTGTTCTCCAGACCATACCCCATTGAACATCTCTGGTCAACATTGAAAAGAGGGGTTTATGAGGGAGAAGAGCAATTTATCAGGCTATCCCATAAGTTCTGTCCGAATTTTATCTTTGTTTTTAATTTTAAATTGAATGAAACTTAAAAAATATTGTGTACATTGTGTCATTTTTTACATTTTTATGTTTAGATGCTTTTTAACTGATTACATTTTTTTTACAGAACAATAAAATTTAAATTTGCTTGATTACAACCCTACTAACATGGAAGTGCCTAAGAATCATTTGGGCCATATAATGCTTTATGAGTTCAAGAAAGGAAATTCAGCAGCCGAAACGGCTAGAAATATTCACTCAGTTTATGGAAAAGAATGTGTGAATGAAAGAAGTTGCAGAAGATGTTTTGCAAAATTCAGAAGTGGAGATTTCACTCTTGAAGATGAAGATTGAATCGGACGTCCAGTTGAGTTTGATAAGTTTCTTGATGCAGCTCTTGAAAAAAATCCTGCTTTATCAGTTGAGGAATTGGCAATAAAACTGAGTTCACACCATACAACTGTTCATCGTCATCTTCAACAACTTAGAAAAATTCCTAAACTTGGAAAATGGGTGCCTCATGAATTATCTGAAAACAATATCAAATCCTGAGTCGACATCTACTCTTCTCTCCATTCTTGCCAAATTGTTTCACATTTTTTTTGGATAGACTTGTGATGAAAGATGGATTTTTTATCGAAATGTTAAATGTCGTAGACAACGGCTTGGTAAAGGGGAAAGACCTCAGCCACAGCTGAAAAGAGAACTTCATGGGAATAAGGTTATTCTTTCAATATGGTGGGATTGCCAAGGAATAATCCAATTCAAATTGTTACCATCTACTGCAACAATTAATGCTCAAATCTACTGCCAGCAATAAGAGTGTTTGAACCAAGCTTTGAAAAAGCTCTGCTCTAGTGAATTGAAAATGGGTGATATTTCATCAGGACAATGTATGATCCCACACAGAAAGAATCACCTCAGAAAAGATCGAAGAACTGGGTTGGGAGAAAATTCCTCATCCACCTTATTCTCCTGACCTTGCTCCTTCAGACTACCATTTGTTTCGCAGTTTACAAAATCATTTGGAAGCAATAGCTTTTGTAATGCAGACAGATGTTGAAACTGACATTTGTGAGTTCTTCGAATGAAAACCAAAATGATTTTACAGTGATGGAATTAATAAGCTAGTTAATAGATGAAAGGAAATCATAGATAATCAGGTAAAGTATATTGATGATTAAATCTTTAATAAAATGTAACATTCGGTCACTTCTTTTCTTTATTCAATTCAGACAGAACTTATGGGATGACCTGACACTTCAAAGGATGCCCTGTGGAGGAAAATAGTTGATGTCACCAGAGCAATAACTCCTTTTCAGAACAAACAATTGACTTCTGTGGACAAAAAGTTGTTTAAAGTTATTTAAAAAAAAGGTAGATATGTCAATAATGAATTTATTTGAGGCTTAGCACCTAGGATGTGCTTTTGTTTATTATTCTTTGAGAGAAAATATTAAAAAAATTAAAGTTTCATGATTAGACATTGTATTTTTGCCCTAATACAACATTTTAAGAGGCCTACAATAAAGCGATGGACGGTAGAAATTCGTTGATAAAGAATAAAATGTCATAACTTTGTGAATATAGCAGGAATTTGAATCAAACTTTGCGAAATAACTAACCTTAAAGCAGTCATTTGATGATATAATTTTAATTTTTTTGTGGCATATACTTAGTGAAATATCGATATTTACTGCAATAAAGTGATTGACAGTTTAAGGCTATATGTCTGTCTGTCTGTCTGTCTCCATATTTTAAAACTATCTCTTCCAAAATCAAAAGTTGCAGAGCGGTGCTAGGTTCTCAAATGATTAGATTTTTTATCTGCTTTCATGGGGCTTTAGTCAGTTAAAATAATTTTTAAGGGGTCAAAATAGAATCAAAATTAAAAAAAATACTTATGCACTTTGTACATTCATCTTTCTTTTATTTTTAAGCAGTTCATATGCTTGTGACGTTGGTACAGTGGTAACGTCATCAGCTTTGAATGCTACAGTTTTGCTCTTGATTCTAGTTGATGGCACCCAAATACAATTTTTTTTTACTTTTGAAATCACAACTCTATAATTGAATATACAAAATCTAGACAAATTAAAGTATACCTCCCACTAGTATGTGTGTGCGTATGTGTGTGTGAAAGGCAGAATGGAAAAACAATTAAACACATGAAAAAAAAAAAAAATAAATAAATAAACGAACATATGCGATTGAGCAGTTTCCTTTGAATCAACAAATGTCTTCACTTTTTATGAAGACATTTGTTGATCCAAATGAGACTGGTCAACATCTCTTTTGTTTGGTATTTTTCCTGTGTTTAATTATTTTCCATTCTGTCTTTCCTATATATAAGAAAAATACCTGCCCCAGTAAAGTTAATTTCCAAAAGAGAATAGTTTTGCACTACTTTCAAATAGTTCTATGAAGATTAAAATTAATATATAATAAACTAAATTTAATGCGAATATGCGGTTGCATCCATATTATGCCTACTAAAAACCTTTAAAATACGCCAATGAAACTGAAATTTGCAGAATACTAACTACTAACATGTACTGTTCAAATTAAAAAAAAAAAAAAAAATACTTGGAGGTATCTGAATTTTTATAAAGGGCTTTTGCCACATTTTTACCCTTTTTCCATAAAAGTAAATTAAACTAAATATAGCTCACATTTGATTCTTTACTCTTAACAGCTGTGTCCCAAAATGCATAATGACTAAAAAATAAGTTTAGGATTGAATTCTGCATATACAAATATATAAAGATACCTAACTTTATAAAATCCGATATAGTATTTAAAATTTGAAAAAAACTATTTTGAGCGAAATTTGATATTAAAACAAAAATTTATGCAAGAATCTAAATTATTGTTTGGTAGTCCAATCATTATTACCACTGGTTGATGCGTATATACATATATATAAATATAGTATCGTGTTTTTTTTTTATAATTCGTTCTAGGTTTTCAGTACAACTGTAGCTCAGTTTTAAGGTGCTTTTGAAGATTTTATGGAACATACTGCCTAAAATCTTCAACAAAAACACTTTAAAACTGAGCTCTCTCTCTCTCTCTCCATATATATATATATATATATATATATATATATATATATATATATAGCGTTCAGTTTTAAAGTGTTTATATATAAATATTTAAGTTTTAAAGTGTTTATATATATATATATATATATATATATATATATATATATATATGCATGTATTAAACTTAAATGATTCACCTCTGAGTGCAAAACATGTATTAACATAATAACAGCATATATTACCCAGACTTAAATTTTGCCAATTAATTAAGGAAATAAGGTTTGTTAACCTTGAATGAAATACAAATAAATAAAAATAAAATACGGATAAAACATACGTACATCCTTACTTATAAAACGAAATAAATATTTTTTTAAACTATATTATTCACTATTCAATTTAAAAGTAGATTATTCATTATTTAAAATAAGCGGCTATGCAACTAATACATTTTGTTACGAAGAATCAAGAAGTTACCTCCCTTTACATGAATAAGGGGAAACTATTCTCGATATATTTTTTTAGTTATACACTAACCCGCTCAAGTTAGAAAAAAAAAAAAAAAAAAAATCAAGTTTTTACTAATGTTATCAAATACTAAAAAAAAAAAAAACAAACTAATTTCTACAGAAGTCCATTGTTTTGGGTTTGTATTATTGTACACATAGATTCGAAAAGAAATTGTCAAAAAACAAATATATAACAAATAAATGTTATCGAAGGCAAGATAAGTTACTTTTCTACCTAAAAAAAAAAACATAAAAGCATACGTTTTTAGTGTTTTTATTTAATGTAAGATGTTTATTCAACTTACTCAGTTTTCCGATGTTTTGGAAAATTAAAAATGGCGCCCGACTCTCTCTCTCTCTTTGACACGGTAAGTTTGGGAAAAGGAGTTAAAAATAAAAAATTAGACAAAATACTGTTAGAAACTTGCTCAATATATGTTACTCTGACATAGGCTGACATATATTCGGTGGGTTTTTGACAGTATTTTGTCTAGTATTTTTATTTTTAACTCATTTCCCCAAACTTACTGTGTCAAAGAGAGAGTCGGGCGCCATTTTTAACTTTCCAACACATCGGTAAACAGTGTATGTCTTTTGAGCTGAGTATACATGTTACATTAAATAAAAACACTAAAAACGTATCCAGTTAGGTAGAAAAGTAACTCATCTTGCCTTTGATAACATTTACTTGTTATGCATGTTTTTTGATAACTTTTCCGAATCTATGTGTACAGTAATACAAACCAATTGTTTTTAAGCACTTATGTTACAAATGTAATAATTGCAGATACACAGAAAAGAAAAAAAATCAATACCCAGAGTCAGATTCTTACAATGTTGAAAACAAAAAACGAAAGCCTAATTTCCATGGTTACTTTAGATATTTCAATTGATTTTTGCATACATAGTCACATTTTGTGAAAATAAAAGAATGAAAACTGAAGAACTTGTAATTTACTATTCTGAAAGTTGATTAAAAAAAAATTATCTTTAATTCTTTAGAGGTCATAACTTTAGCTGTATTAAAATAACAGATTTCTATAGATTTAGGCATCATAAAATGTTTTCTTTATTATATAAAAACAAGTCATAATTCTGTGCATCCGATTAAAAGTAAGAAACTACATAAGATACGCTTACAAAACTTATATCATCGTATTCATTGTGACTGCAAACTATTAATGATAAGAAAAAAAAAAAAAAAGAATTCCTTGGAGTTATCTCTGATCCAGATGAAGACTGCCACTGCAAAACAAATCTCTCATGGTGACGAAAACGAGAGGGAAAGAACATGGATACATTTAAAAGAAAGAAATAGAAACATTGCTATTAAGTTCGCTGGTAGTTCTGATTTTTAATCGTTTGTGAAGCAGGTGTCAGCTAACATTGGTCTAACCCTTGGTCTGGCAGCAGTCACTTTTTGTCATCAAGCTATAAACCCTAGCTGAGTGAGGGATGCATTCTTCGCCATGTTTTAGTGGTACCTTTTCGATTTTATGCTGCCTCACAAAAACCATAAAAGCAGACACAGGGCTCCCAGTTGTGGGGAACTGCAGCTTTGACAAATGGGAACTTATCGTATTAGACCTACTTCAAGAGAGAATAAGAGAGATTAATGTATATCTACTAAAATAACAACAAATGTCTAAATGGAAACAAAAAAACAAACAAAATGCTGGGGATCTGTCTGGGAGGGTCTATTGATCTGTTGTATTAAAACGTGCGATTATAATGATGTACATATTAAAGATATCTTTAGGATACATTTTTTTTTTTTGCAGGCAGGTTTTGCCATCCTTCCACATACCCTGCATTTAAAAAAATATTTTTTTAATATTCTGAACATGTAGAGATTAATTGATAGTATTTAAAAACAAATTTTTTTTAGATCCAAAAATTTTAATACAAGTAAGAAATTGACGTGGTTTTCCTTATCTTATACTAACTAAATATAATTTGCCAATAATATATTATATTTTCCCCACCATAAATTTAAGCAAAAGTCATAAACATAGACATTTCTCAATTGAAGAAAAGAATAAGAACAAAGTAAATATGGTTTTATATAAACAAAATAGTTATGTTAATGTGGTTTTAACTTTATTTTTAATTAACTTAAAATTACAAATAATGAACAAATGGATTGAAAATTTAAAATAAAACACAAAGCTCTATGTGAGAGTCTTTTTTATGTAAGTTCTTATGATTTCATTCAAAATTGCTTATAAAATAAATATAGTTTTACAAAACATGAATTATGAACATAAAAAGGTTGAGTCTTCTTCATTATTATAGCGAAATGACCATGAAGAAGTTGAAAGCTGGCATCTTTGACGGTCCTCAGATTTAGCAGCTCATCAGAGATCCAGCATTCCAAAACTAAATGAACTAAGTGGAATTGAAAGTGTAGAAGGCACTAGTTCTGGTAGTGAGGAACTTTCTTTTTTTTTTTTTTTTTTTTTACACAGTGATCACCACTTATCAAGGCCCGGAAGCCACTCAGGGATAAGGGTTATTGCAAGTACATTACGTTAGTGAGGAGATTTGCTGATATGTTTACTTAAGGGGGCGGTTCATTAGGTATTTGTTAACATTGGACTTGAAGACAACCAAGTTGTAGTCCGGAGGGAAGCAGGCAGACGGAACAATAATGCCAGAAACTATGCAAAACTCGTCAACAATACGCTGACTGCTTTCAGAAACCTGGATTGTAACATGAGTGTCAAGATGCACTACCTATTTTTACATATGGACTGGTTTCCTGATACCCTGGATTCAATGAGTGACGAGCAGAGGAAGACTTTCCATCAGGACCTAAAAGAGATGGAGATCAGGTATCAGGGTTGATGGAATGCAGTTATGGTGGCTAACTACTGTTGGAATCTGAAGAGAGACATCCCTGCTGCTGGGCATTTAATGAAGTTCAAGCCCTAAAGTTTGAACAATGGCGAAGCAACATGCAATTTACATGTACTTACCATTCAGTTTACAGTAATCGATGTTTCTATTAGGTAACCAATATATGTTGTTGTTAAAAAAATTTTTTGTTTTAAAAACATATTTAGAATGATACGTGTTGACAAAATTCAGTTGATAATGGCATAAAAATGCAATCGATTTTGTCACAAGATCTGATTTTTCTTTAATCAACCTACAGGGTGGTCAAAAAGTCAGGTAACATTTTAAAGAAAAACGATATTAGCAATACACGTATATTTAAGTACCATACATTGAAATATAAAATGAAACAAACATGAAATATGTTTATTTTGTTAATTGTCGTCCATTTCTCTCTATCAATCGCTGGAAGCGATTAACCACTGATTGTGTAACACGTGTAATCATGTCAGCTGATATCCGTGCAATCTCCTCTTCAATAAATAACTTTAAAGACGCTATTGTATCAGGCTTCTTGCCATAAACGCTATCCTTTACATAGCCCCAAAGCCAGAAATCAGGAGGGGTAAGATCCCTATATAAGATTATAATGGATCATATTGTTTTTTCTACCTTTAACATGTTACCTGACTTTTTGACCACCCTGTAGATTACAATGTCACAAGATCTGAGTTTTCTTTAATCAACCTAGCACAAAACTCTGATCTGACGAAGAGAAATGGATTTCCTGATTCAACAGTGCAAAAATAGCCTAAATCAATTGTAGAAATCTAGACAACATTCAAAATGTAAAAAATTGTTTCTATTCACTTGCCTCACCACGAGAGAGGTCGGTTTTTAATGTGGGACAAATCCAGTCCAACAAAAAGAGGGCTCTCAATTGTTCCTACTTACAATGCCTCCCCACGGGACAGAGTTAGACACCAGGGTAGTTTTTTTAACATGGAGAAAAGGAACAAAAATAAAAATTGTCTCAGTCGTGAAGGATTTCTCCTCTACTGACAGAGAACAAGAAATTGAAATGCAGCATCTGAAGAACAGATACTACACTTTGATCTTGTCCCGAAGGCCAAGACTCTCAATTGTTGCCCAGTGAATAAACTCGATTTAATAAGCCTAATCGAAGTTGTCTCCCTTCAGGAAAAAAGGGAAGTAATTCTTTTTTCTTTCAAGGGGGATAACTTTAATGAATTTACCATCGTCTGTTAGAAAGTACATATTTTTTTCAATATTTTATTTTTTAAATTGAAACATTGATAATGATTGGCTCATTGCTACGTTAATAAAATAAAAAAAACAATTCTCATCTGTTTGTATGTACATTTCTTATTTCTAGGAAACTCACATTTACTATGAAGCAATTCTTAATTATAATAAAAAATGCAATAGCATAAAATAAACCTATTTTTAACATTAAAAATTAAAAGTATTTTTTGAAATGATATTTTAAAAAATAATAAAATGAATAGACTTAAACATAGAAAGAAAAGTATCAAATAAAAAAAAAATTAGAACCGAAAAATGAGATATGTTGCAAGTAAAAATAAAAAAAAAAGAATGAAACCAATACCAAACATAAAACTGGTACCAGCCAATAGTAAATAATAAAAGAAATAATAATTCAATGCGTAATTATCAAAGTTAGGTTACGGCAAGAAAAAAGCCTGTGAAGAACCTGCCTCCTAATTTTATTGACATAAATATACAAAATAAATCAATAAAACGCCCGTTTCACTAATTTCATCGCTTGGTCTCTTTTCTACATATTAAAATTAAGTTAGTCACAGAACTACTTGCACTCTAAAAAAATCTCAAGTTAAGACTCGGTTTGCTATAAAGTAGGTCTAGAATGTCCTGCTATGTCCCAAAAGAAAATAAGAATTTGGAGCTGTGAGTTGAAGGGAGGCTATTCCTGTCAAAGAATTATGTACCTTAAAAGTAAAACTTTCTGTACATTCATAAATAGGGATTTAATTTTTTTCTTTTTTTTTTTTTTTGTAATATATATCGATATGCACTAAAAAGGTTATCTTTTTAAATTCAATTTAACGGCTGTCCGATGTTGCTCGGTGGTAGAATACGCATAAATATTATATTTTAATTCACAAAGAAACTGAGACATGTGCATGCAAGTATTATGTTTTTTCTAAACAGTTCACTTCTTGTAAAAAAAAAAAAAAAAAAATACTCGAGATCAAAACTAAAGGAATGAGTCAAGTACGATAACCATTAGGCCAACTTGACACATCCTTTAAAAAGTGTTTTCAAACCTACTTATTCTTAACATAAGGAATCTGTCATGGGAACTATTCACACATGTGCATTCATGAAACAGTTGACAAACATAAAAAATATCCGATGACCACCCCATGTACCAATTTTTCAATCTTGATCCCTTAGCAGCCCTTTTTGGGGGATAAAAACCGACTAAAAACTTTTTCCACATATCTGAATACCCTATATACGAAATTTCAAGGCTGTAGATCAAAAATTTGTTGAGTATATAGGTTGAGAAGTGTCCTCACTCATACATACATTCTCACTTTTATAGATAAATAGAGTGACTCATTAACAGGTACTTTTTGCAATGATGTTTTTTGTTGCTTGTTATATTCAATAACCCAAGAAATATATGCTCTGTATGGTTGCATATTTTCGCAAGATATGTAAAATCATATAATTGTAAAAAAAAAAACAGCATACAATATATAGTTTTAAAAATAATTGTTTGGGATTATTAAAATAATTTCCAACATTATTGATAATGTTAACCTATTAATTTATTGACTTTAATGTGAATTCATGTTTTGTAATATGACGTGAATCACAACTCTAGGACATAATGCAAAAGTTATAATTATTACCTAGCAGTTAGAGGGGGGGGGGGATTCCGGCTTTGCCCAGGCATAAAATACACTTAAATATGATATTTTATTTTGTCCAGATTTCATATATATTATTAAAGAGCCGTGATTTTAAAAGTAAAAAAAAAAAAAAAATATTTGAGTAACATCCGTTAGAATCGAAACCGAAAATATAGCATTTAAAGCTGGTGACGTTACCACTGTACCAATGTGACAAGCATATAAACTGATTAAAAATTAAAAATAAACTAAGATCAATGTACAAAATGTATAACGATTTTTTTCAATTTTGACCGATTTTTAACTGGTTAAAGACCCATAAAAGAACAGTCTGTAAAAAATCCAATCATTTGAGGCCCCGAGCACTGTTCAGCGACTTTTAGTTTTGGAGGAGATAGAGTTTGAAAATATGGAGACACATATATCCTTTTATATATTAGATTATTAATGCAATATTTTCCATTGCTAAAAATATTTAAAGTCTCTAATATTTTCAAAAGGAAACAAATTCTACAGTGCATTTATTACATTTCAAAGCATTCTGACTGATGGACAGAATCACTATTTATATAAAAAAAACTTTATGCTCGTTGGCTTCATATTCATGGCCAATAATGAACTGGAACAAATACCTTGAGGACATTGCGAAGGCTGCTGCAAAGAAGGTTGGTTCCCTCTTTTGAGCTAGAAGACTACTCACATTTGAGAGTATCGTGTCCCTCTACAAGGCCACCATTCGCTCATGCATAGAGTATTGTTGCCACATCTGGACTGGTGCATCTACCACTAGCATCTCCCTCTTGAATAGGGTCCAAAAGAGAGCTTTCACTCTAATAGGTCCCATTTTGTCAACTAAGCTCCAACCCCTGTCCCATTGCCGCAATGTTGCATCTCTGTGCCTGTTTTACAAATATTTTAATGAAATGTGCTCTGATGAACTCAGTGAACTTGTGCCACTTCGACATACATATCCTTGACAAACCTGTTTAGCAACAAAATCTCACCCCTTCACTATTGAGGTCCCTAAATGCCAGAAAACTTTCTACTCTAATAGTGTATTCCCTCGAATAGCTAGACTTTGGAATTAACTTCCTGCTACCTGCTTCCCTGACTGTACTGATATGCATAAATTCAAATGTAACATAAACCAACATTGTGTTAATCTTTCCTAGGCATGATACAAAATAGTAGCCCCTTATGTCCCAGTCATATGCCTTGTTAGGGGCGAACGTGAGTAAAAATACAAGAAAATAATGTGTGAAAAGATTATTCCACAAGAGAAACAATTAGATTATAAAAAGGAAGAAAACACGATTATACAAGGGAGACAATTCTGTGTACACAATATTAAAAAATAGACCCCTGATTGAAAATATACACAGGCGGCAAAAAGAAAGTCCGCACTTGTAATTTTGTCAAAAACTGCAAATTTAAGCTAAATTTAATTGAACTGCTTAAACAAATTATATCTCATTTGATTCACCTTTTATTCTTCTATAATTTTACCTGTTCATATTTCACTTTTAATTGAAATATTCTAGTGTTCACGTTAATTTTAAAAAATAACATCAAATTGAGGAGACAAAAAGAAAGTCCGCACAATGGAAAATTGTTATTCAAATGTAACTTTAGGACATTAATGCAACACAAGTACAATAGTGACACAATGAACTAGTTAATATTTAGTAGCCCTTCTGCAATTTGACAGCCTGCAATCTTTTGGGAATTCCTTGAATTTGACTGAAGCAATACTCCAGGGACAGGGCATCCCACTTTTCTTTACATTTTGTCCAAAGTTCTTCCAAATTTGAAATTTTATTGCGTAGCTGTTGCTTAATGTAATGCCATACGTTTTTGATAGGATTGAGGTTTGGAGATTGTGCAGACTAATCCAAACACGGAATATCATGTTCTTCAAGGAATATCTTGACATTGCCAGCTGTGTGAATGGGAGCATTATCCTGCATGAAGATGGGATTATCATCCAAATTCCGACCAAATGCTCGGTCAACATATTAATATACTTGGTCAAATTAATTTGACCTTGCAAGCGAACTAGAGGCCCTGGACCATTGGTACTAATAATGCTCCACACCAAAACTGAATCTTCACCACCTTGCAGTGTTGAAACTGAGCACCTAGGATTAAATTCTTCATCTTTCCTCTGACGGACATACTGCCTAACATCACTGCCTAGCCTATTGAATTTGTTTTCATCGCTAAAAAGCAAGTTTGACCAATATGAAGAGTCATAATCTTCATTGTATCTGATGAAGTTCAGACGGCGCTTTCTGTTCTTTACAGAAATCATTGGCTTGCGTCTTGCAACATATTCTTGCAAATTAGATTGCACTGTTATTGAATTTGGGGAGCCGTTTCAAATCTGTTTCTTAGGCTGCAGATGTTGATAGCATTGTCTTCCCTGTTAGAAGTAACTATAGTACGACCAGATTTAGGGGCATCACGAATACTTCTGGTGTTTTAGTGCTTTTACAGTCTTCCGTACCGTTTCCTCATCACATTCCAATCTGCAGCTGATTCCTTGATTGGATAAACCAGAAAGGTGGAGATTAATGAGCTCCTGACGATCACTAATAGAAAGTCCTGGCATATTGACTAAATGTTGCATTGTATAACCTGGAACAACAACAATTACGATTAGAGATGCTTGGTTGCCTGTTGGTGGATATTTTAAACTGATTTAGGGGCGATAATTTAAGCTGGTTTTAAGCGAATTTGTTGCCGCAGACTTTCTTTTTACCTCCTCAGTTTGAAGTTATTTTTTAAATTGACGTGAACACTAGAATATTTCAATTAAACAATTACATTAAATTTAGCGTAAATTTGCAGTTTTTGACAAAATTACAAGTCCAGACTTTGTTTTTGTCGGCACTGTATTCTTGCATATTTTCAGTTGCAATATTGTTCAATGCTTCCGTTCTGTCTCGAAAGACAAAGGATACCCCCTGTAGGGGCAGCGTGTAATTGTGTAGCAAGGCTTATGCAATCCCCAACCACATCTCTCCTGAATTGGCACTGCTTAAGTCCAGTGACAAGTCCAGGACGACTGGAAACAATGCTGAGATAAGCGGAGAGCACATACAGCACCTAGAAGTCCCAAATGGTCACCCATCTGGTACTGGCCAGGCTGATCGTTGTTTAACTCCAGTGATCTGATGAGAACCGGTGTGTCAAATGTGATTATGCCATATTTTTATAAGAATCGATATTTTTATCTATACGATAAAAATAAAAAATGTTGTAGGAAAAAAAACAAAAAACGATATTTTTTATACAATAAAAACCAAGAAAAATTTATTTATGACATTTAAAAGGATCAAGGAACCAATGTTTTATAATGCTAACTAATATATACATGGAAAAGTATAAGAAGGCTATAACAATATATGGAATCAGTTGTTAAAATGTGACGTATGGACAAACAAAAGGGGGTTCGTTTTTAGGTCTTCATATATCCATTTATTTTCCAGATCAATCACAAAGACAAATCAGTAAAATAGACTTACTGTTTGAAATAACCAGGCTTTGATATTTCGAGAATATAATCTCTTTTTCAGAAAGAAAGGGACCAAAAGAAATGTTAAAAAAAGGAGAAAAAGAGAAATGGAAAATATTTTCCATTTCTTTCTCTTTCACGGTTTTAAAAGGTTAATTGTAAATGAAATAACTGATGCATTTCAACAGTTGATTATTTAAATAAGATAATGATTGGGTGTCACCTTATTGAAATAATAGCATAATTCAATAAGACACAAAATAATAAGTAATTATTATCATAGAAGAAGAATGAATGATCCAGAAAAATATTTTACAAAATTGAACTGAAAAACAGATATGGAGTGGAAAAAAACGAGAAAAAAAGAATAGCAAAAGTAAAATTACAATATCATGTAATAAATAAATAAAAAAAATAAAAAAAATTAATGTGTAATTATCGAAGTTAGTTCAAGGTGAGAAAAAAGCAGACATGTTTGGTTTGGTTGTTTTATAGCATGTCAACTCGTTTTTTTTGGTTATTTTATGCCAAATCGGATAAGTTTGGAAAAAAGTTTCCATACTTCAAATTCTTTAGATCTTCAACTATTTATTCAGTGTTTAGTTTGATTGTTTTGTAGAAAAAAAAAATCATATATTTGTTTTTGGCTTTAGAGAACATGACCGAGTTTTGCAAAAGGAAAGAAAAAATAATAAAATACAGTAATTGATTCATTTAAGGGAGCCGATATCTTCAGACAGTCTGATCTGGTAGCACAAGACAGACATGTAAAACTGCTGTATACTTTTACTTGAATAAACTTATGAAACAATTAATAAAACACTCATTTCTCTAATTTCAATATTAAAATTAAGTGGGTCATAGATCTACTTACAACCTAAAAAAACAAAGCTATTAAGTAAAAACTCTGTTCACTTTAAAGTGTATCTAGAAAACACTTCTTCATGCTGAAACAGGGAAAAAGTATTTGAAAGTAACGACTTAAAGAGAGGCTATTCTTTCAAAAGAATAATGTGCCTTAAAAGTAAAACTTTCTAAGAATCCATATAGTTTTTTTTTTGTAATGTATAACTATATGCACTAGATGTGCAATATAAACTGATCTTAATTTCATTTTCAATTAGTTCATTAACTGATAAACTTTGCAATCATATTTTTTTAAATTTTGTTTTAACATATTTTTGCTACGATCGAGAATAATACAATTGTGAAATAACTTATATCCAATATGTAGTTAAGGAGAAATAGACTTTTTTGGACTAATAAAATAACTCTTAAAATACTATTGATAATGTTTGATTACTTTTTTATTATCACTAATTTTTGAATTTATGTTCTTAAAAAGGAGGCATATCATATCTATGACGTCATGCGAAAGCTTTAATTATTTTGTTAAGGTGCTGTTGGGCTTCTTTAAACTAATAGTTTAAGAATAGTTAAGAAGCAAGTCCAATTAGTAAAATCTAAAATTGAAGATCTAAAAAGTAATTAAAGTCCAATATTTCGAATTGAGACCCATTCTGAAAATATTAAACAATAGAAGCTTAATTGATCGAAGTAAAAAACATATTTGAAAAAGAAAAAGAAAAAAACCTGCCTTTTAACGAATACGTCATAATTGTACAAGGGAGGCAATCCGATAGTAGAAGGGAAGCAACCCGATGATACCAGGGAGGCAATCTGATGATAAAAGGGAGGCAATCCGATCAACAAAGGGAAACAACCAGACAATCAAAGGAAAACAATCCAACCATCAAAGGGAAACAATCCAACCATCAAAGGGAAACAATCCAACCATCAAAGGGAAACAATCCAACCATCAAAGGGAAACAATCCAACCATCAAAGGGAAACAACCCGGCCATCAAAGGGAAACAACCCACTCATTAACGGGAAACAACCCAATTATTAAAGGGAGACAAATTAACTACTAAAAGAATCATTGCACTCTTTCAGAGAAATGATTTTCATAGTATAAAAACCAGGACAAATATTTGCATGATACTAAAAGGATAAAGGAACATATGTTGCTGATGTTTTTTTTTTTATAGTACTATCTTGTTACACAAAGTTAGCAAATAAAGAATGCGACTGTTTTCTAGCTACCTGGCC
Source organism: Euprymna scolopes (assembly GCF_053919585.1). NCBI lineage: Eukaryota > Metazoa > Mollusca > Cephalopoda > Sepiida > Sepiolidae > Euprymna > Euprymna scolopes. The sequence continues at coordinate 85,165,122 of NC_136497.1, read as the reverse complement.
AGAACCATTTCAATTGGTAAGTATAAGTGATAGAGCAATTAGCAAATCAAATTGCCACAAAAATAATTGAAAAATGTCGACAAGTTGCCATGAACATTTTTCATTTCAGTTTTCCAACATATTTCTGTACGTGTTTTGCATCCATCTAAACAAAGATTTTACTCATTATAAACTACTCTTGGTGTATGATTATTATTTCTAGTGAATTTCAGTGCTTTGTGAACTGTAGTTTAAGAGTTTATTGGTTAAATATTTTCACACAGACACACATACATCTACTCTTATCAATACAGATTACGTATAACACTGGAGAAGCATAATAATACACTATTAAGAAATCAATAAATACGTTTTAAATCAAAGTGAAATATGACATGACAATTTTATGATGGTATTTCAATTTGCGAGTCATCTTTAAAAAAAAAATAATAAAAAAATAAATTTATACGTCAAAATTAAATGTTTTAAAACTAAAATAAATTTTAGGTTATCTATACATATATAAAGTCTGTGTCTGTGTAATACGTGCGCGTTCCCATAGAACGAAAGGTTAAAGAATTTACATAAAATTTAAATACATTCTTATTTGCAGTCTGAGATAAGTTTATCTAGCAATTCCTTAAAACGTCACTAGCTGATTTCCGAAGACCACCCCCCTCCCCAACTCTTTTTTTTTTTATGTTGTAATTCTTTAAACTGCACTATGCCGAAGCTCAAAATACAATCACGTTATTTTATTTATTTTATTTTTTTAACGGTTACTTTAAAAAATGTCTTTGGAACGCTGATGTTTTAAAAGCTAATTTCCCTTTAATCAGTTTGCATTTTTTGGAGATGTAACACTTATTGAGATAAGTCATTGCTATATTAATTTTAATTTTTCTCTTCTTAGATTCAAATGTTAATAACTACATTTTGTTTCAGTATTTAATTTATATTTTTATTTTTCTGATTGTTTTATTTAATTATAGCTTTCTTGTCTATAAATGTTGTTTATTATATCTAACTAGTTGATTGCATATATAGATTAGGCAATTGTATTCATTTTCAGTTCGTGAGAGGGGAATCTATCACCATACTTTCCCTTAAACACGCCAGTTGGACAATACTTAATTTTTTTTTTTAATGGAGAGTAGAGAACGCATTGTGGATGCGTTGTCGGCAGCTCCCGTTACTCTTGCTTCTCTTTATTTGTCCCTCAGTCCTCATTTTTTAATGAGTGATATTTCTGACAAAGAGAGAAGAAAAAGCTGTATTCTAGGTTTGCAGTATTTTGCACAAACAGTCGCCAGAGATGTTGGAAATTTTCTGTTTCTATGTCTATCCTTGTAGCCATGTCACTAGTAATGGTGCTGGAGGTAAACGTTTTATCTGGGCTGACGTTATCCACCTGATAGTCAGGGACCCGAACCTTGGATTAACCACTAAGGAGACTGTCCTATCACCAGGTGCAAAGTACTGGGGCTGCTGTATTGCTATTTGGTGAATGGATTCTGGACCATGCAGTAGTTTCTGGTAGGGCCTCTCGATGCCATACTAGTGAGTAATTGTTATGGCTTTACCTTATCATGTGCTACAAAAAAAAAAAAAAAAAAAAAATTCTTCGTTTCTTTTTCTTTCTTAGTTTCACTCTCTGTCCTGCTCTAAGCAAGTCTGTTGACCTAGTCAACAAGTTCCAAAATTTCATCATGACAAGTTTCAAGAAAAAATACACGAGTAAACCCGAATCTCCAACTTCCAATGTAGAGCCCCACTACCATGTCTCCTTCTCCAACATCAGGGGTCTATGTTCTAACCTTCCAGAGGTTGAACCCCAATTACAGGAGACTAAACCAGACCTGTTATTTCTAATTGAAACTGGAATTGGACAGACTATTTCCCTAGATTAGTTTGTAATTAAAGGATACTCTAACTTCCAAATCTGACCACCAAGATCGCCATGGGCATGGAATATGTGCCTATATTAAAGATGGCTTTCCATGTGGTAGGGACATCTCCAGAGAAGATCCTAACTTACCCTACATGTGCTTTCGGGTTGCACTTCCTCACACTACTGTGTTTATATTTTACTCTCTATTGTCCCCACAACAGTGGAGTTACTATCTTTAAAAGCATATCTGAGAAAATTGACCACATCCTATTTGCTTATCCTTCAGCTAATATTCACGTATGTGGAGACTTCAATGTTCACAATGTGGAATGGTTAATGCACTCAACAAGACTGATGATGAGGGCAGGTTCTGTCATGATTTCTCCATTGCTTATGATCTCACTCAGATTGTTCACGAACCCACCCGTGTGCCAGACACTGACAGTCAGTATGCGAGCCTCCTAGACCTTTTTGTTACATCTTGCCCTGAACTATGTTCAGTTTCTGTTCTGTCTCCTCTTAGATCTTCTGACCACTCTGTTGTATCAATTAAGATAAAAATAAAATGTAATAAATCCTCAGACGTACCTCTCCATCGTACAGTATATCGATACACTATGGCTGACTTGGATAGCTTCCGTACATTTATATAACATCTACCTCTGCTTTCCATGTTTCAAAAGGATGTGTCCTCTATAGTATCAGACCTGACAGAATGGTTAATTGTAGGTATTGACCGTTTCATACCCTCAAAAAAGTTTCAGCAAAAACCTAACAGCCAGCTATGGTTCTCTCCAGAATGTGCTGCTGCCATTGCGCACAGAAATCACTTTTTCCATTGCTTCCAATGAAATAGCTGTATTGAGACTAAAGCCACTTTCAGGACTGCCAGCAACCATTGTAAGAAAGTAATAAAGAACGCAAGAGAGTTGTATGCTCAGTCCGTCAAGTCCAAAGTAGCTGAACAGCGGCTTGGTTCCCACCAGTTTTGGCAAATAGCAAACAGAATCCTGAACAGAAGCGTGTGCTCTATCCCAACTATCATCAATGGACCAGAGGTAATCTCGTCAGCATCAGATAAAGCCAAACTCTTTGCCAAGAACTTTGCACCTAATTCTACCCTTTGCGACCAAGGTCGCCAACCCCCAATATTTCCTCCTGTACCAGAAAACACGCTATGTGATGTACAAATATCTGTTTGCGATGATGTCAAGCTAATCAAAAACCTTGATTCCAGTAAAGCAACCGGCCCTGACGGTATTCCAGTTATAGTGCTCAAAAAACGTCAACCTGAACTAGCGCCAATACTTAAAAAACTGTTTAAACATTGTCTTAAGGAGAATTGTTTCCCATCACCCTGAAAAATCTCATCAGTATGCCCTGTATTTAAGAATTCAGGTGATCGCTCATCTTCCCTCTCAGTAGAGGCCAATAAGTCTCCTGTGCGTCATGAGTAAGTTGCTGGAATCTGTGTTAAATAGAAAAATAATCAACCATCTCAGCAAAACATAACCTTCTTAGTGACACGCAATATGGTTTCCATTCTGCTAGATCTAGATGTGCTTACAGTTATATCTCATAGGATTAGCAACTTGCTCGACAGAGGCAACCTTTCTAGGGCAATTACTCTTGACATATCAAAGGCCTTTGATAAGGTATGGCATAAAGGTTTACTTCACAAGGTCTCCAGCTATGGTATAGCTGGAAATGTCTTCTCAATTATTATATCATTTCTCTCTGATAGGTTCATAAGAGTAGTAATTGATGGGCAGAAATCAGAAGCTCACAGTATTAATGCTGGAATCCCTCAGGGTTCCATCCTGGGCCCAACTCTCTTCCTGATTTGCATTAATGATCTTCCAAATCAAATCCTTACATCATTCGTAGACATTTATGCTGATGACAGTACTATCTATGGTAGCACATCTAAGATCGTAAACGACCAAGTTCTCTCCGATTCTCTCTCCTCTGATCTTCAGCATGTGGTACAATGGGGAAAGGAGTGGCTGGTTACTTTTAATGCATCTAAAACCAAACTTCTATCTTTACATCATGAACGTTCTGATCCCCATCTGGCATCAATTGAAATGAATGGCTCTCGTCTTGGGGAGGCCTCATGTTTTGATAACCTTCTGGGCTTGACCTTTACTCCTGATCTGAAATGGAACACGTACATTAAATCTGTTGCCAAGGCCGCTGGAAAAATGGCGGGATCCTTCTATCGATCCAGTAGATATATTACTGCTGACGCAATTCTTTATCTATATAAGAGCCAGATACGTCCAAGGATGGAGTACTGTTGCAACATTTGGGGAGGAGCTGCTAGAAAGGACTTGTCCTGCCTTGATAGAGTTCAAAATAGACTTCATAGCCTCGTAGGAGATTCCTTTTCTCTTCTCTGCAACCTCTATCTCATAGAAGAGATGTTGCGAGTTTGTCTCTGATGTATCGTTACTTTCATGGAAAGTGTTCGACTGAACTTAAGTCTATGGTCCCCCCTCGCCAAACTTTCACAAGAAACACTCGTCTAGCTGAAAACACTATCAATAATTCCCCCCACTCTTTATCTGTGCCTAAACCTAAATGTAGATTCCATGAACAAAGCTTCTTTCTTAGAACTGCACACTTGTGGAACTGTCTTCTGTTCTCCTACTTTCCAGCTGACTATAATATAGTTGTTTTCAAGTCCAACGTAAACAAGTTCTTGATGAGCTGTTCAACTTAAGTTAACAAATTTATCTAATTTCTATTACTAACGATTACTATATTGTTCAATTGACTACTGTACACTCTTAGCCCTTATCCTCGAGTGGTCTTTGGGCCTTGATAAGTGGTGATGCCTATGTAAAAAAAAAAAAAATCAAAAAAATCAAAAAAAATCTCTAAGTGCATCTCAAAGGCGACTATGAAGGCATAAACACCTTACAACTTCAAATCTATCCTATTTCAATGAAATGTTTAAAATTTGCTGGGGAAGACGAGCGATATGGTTTGGTTTCCTTCTAACCTATCAATATCAATAAGGGTTTTATCACTCAATGAGGTACCCCTCCTTGGACTTTAACCATCTATCTTTATTTCAAGCTATCCACTGCCATGTGGGACCCATGTGTTGTATCAGGTCACCCCTTCATCATGTTCTTGGTCTTCCCTTTGGCCTCTTATGCTCACGAGGTGTCCATTCTGTTGTCCTGATGTACCATCTATTGTCATGTCAGGCTACATGCCCTGCCCATCTGTGTTTGGATGTTTTGATGGCAGTATTGATGGCAATCTCCAATTTTTACTGAAATTACAACCATATGTATAAGATCCTAATTCAAAGAGTTTTTCAACATTTCAAGGAAGGGGATAGTAAAAACTAAGAAATATGGTGTTATGAACATAGTGAAAAAGTATATAACAGTGATCATCATATAATCCCAGGCAATGTCGAGTATTCTGCTAGTAGTAAATAAATGAAGTTATACAAAAGTGCGGGTAATGAATAAAATAAATGTAGCTGCCAATTTTGTTTTAACTAAATGTTTCGCATTTTACGAGATCCTTTTTATTTCTCAGCACAAGAACCTGCGGCATAACAGATAAGATACAAAATAAAATTCAGTTCTGACATTCTTCTCTAGGTGAAGGTATCACCCGCACTGAGGATTTAACCTAAGAATACAATTATGAATTACTCAAGAATTCTACCCAATCATGGCTGATAGAAAATGATCATGCTACTCCCATGGATAAAATAAAGTATTTGATTTGAAATTCCGTGCAGATTTCTAAGTTAGACAGGATACCCCTGAAGAAGATTGGAGATTACATTGACTGAAACATTGAGAATAATACTCATACTGAGAACGGGCCTGGATATGACCTTGAACTATATCCGATGGTGAGGCTCCAGCTTGCGGGCTTTGGGGAGTGTGGAGCCACCCTTTAATTGCCATTGCTCCCAGGTGTACTCTGACCCGGAGTGGTAGTACCTGTTAGGGTCCCAACTATGGGTTAAATAGAAACCGACTTAAAAAAACAAACATATTCTATTAAAAAATTGTTCTTCAAAATCACTGGATTCAGCATTAAATAACCTGAAAAAGGTTGATATGCCGTAAAACAAAAACAAACAAACAAGATGAGAACAGTTATTATTTTAAACATGTCATTTGCATGGCTACTGATAAGTCTGAACTACTTGCCCAGCAGTTTGCCCTGAACCCCGCCTCTGACTCCACAAACCGCTCCCTCCCAAATTTAATTTTTTTTTGTTTGTTTCAAAAGCCAACTAACCACCATAAACCACAGTTTCCGGAAAGCTGTAAACGTTGCTTGATAATTTACTAGTTTCCAACTGTCAGACTACATTATTAACATCGAAAAAATGTTAATGTTGTGTAGTGTGTTTAACAGAAAAATAAAAAAGAAAACATAGAAACTAATTTTTTTAAATGTTCAAAAAACAAAAACAAAATAACAAATCGGAACATTACTGCACCATAACAATCCTGATCACTACACTAAGTACATGGTAAATATTGTATGAAAAATATACATCAGTGAATGTTATGTCTAGTATTCATTTTTATGCCATGCCACTGGCATTCACCCTTGGTGAGTTAAACCAGCTTCCTACAAAGATGATATTTCTAGGGAATATTAAATTCATAAGCAGTCTCCGGTCGCATGTATATCCATGTCAGGGGAGATAACAACATTAGGTTTTTGCAATTTTTGCAGAGAGATATCAATGTCCTCCTATATACAGTGCCTGTTATTTTTAAATGGTACCCAACTAGTACTGGCCAGGTTTAATGTTGCTTAACTTTGTTGATCTAACAAAAACCGGTGTGAAAACAAGGCATGATGCCACTTTGTATTAATATTTATTCTATCCTGACAGATTTTAAATACAAATAGGATTGCTGGAACGATTTTAATTGGTTGATTTTTGAGCATCCATGTCACATACAGACTGTTTTGAGGGAGAAAGTGGGGGAGGGTGACAAGTTTATTCATTTTTAATTAATGATAATCAGAATTAATGATAATTAATGATAATCAGAATTAATGATAATTAATGATAATCAGAATTAATGATAATGATAATTAATGATAATCAGAATTAATGATAATTAATGATAATCAGAATTAATGATAATTAATGATAATCAGAATTAATGATAATTAATGATAATCAGAATTAATGATAATTAATGATAATCAGAATTAATGATAATTAATGATAATGATAATTAATGATAATCAGAATTAATGATAATGATAATTAATGATAATCAGAATTAATGATAATGATAATTAATGATAATCAGAATTAATGATAATTAATGATAATCAGAATTAATTATAATTAATGATAATCAGAATTAATGATAATTAATGATAATCAGAATTAATGATAATTAATGATAATCAGAATTAATAATTAATGATAATCAGAATTAATGATAATGATAATCAGAATTAATGATAATTAATGATAATCAGAATTAATGATAATTAATGATAATCAGAATTAATGATAATGATAATCAGAATTAATGATAATTAATGATAATCAGAATTAATGATAATTAATGATAATCAGAATTAATGATAATTAATGATAATCAGAATTAATGATAATTAATGATAATCAGAATTAATGATAATTAATGATAATCAGTATTAATGATAATTAATGATAATCAGAATTAATGATAATTAATGATAATCAGAATTAATGATAATTAATGATAATCAGAATTAATGATAATTAATGATAATCAGAATTAATGATTATTAATGATAATCAGAATTAATGATAATTAATGATAATCAGAATTAATGATAATCATAATTAATGATAATCAGAATTAATGATAATTAATGATAATCAGAATTAATGATAATTAATGATAATCAGAATTAATGATAATTAATGATAATCAGAATTAATGATAATTAATGATAATCAGAATTAATGATAATTAATGATAAGAATTAATGATAATTAATGATAATCAGAATTAATGATAATCAGAATTAATGATAATTAATGATAATTAATGATAATCAGAATTAATGATAATTAATGATAATCAGAATTAATGATAATTAATGATAACCAGAATTAATGATAATTAATGATAATCAGAATTCAAATCAGGTGATAAAAACTTTTTACTCACCGGCTAATATTCTTAGAATGCGTTTTTTGGACATAACTTCCAGTTGAGCGAGACATCGTTGTTTTAATTCTTCATAAGACAAGCACTAAAAAATAGAAACAAATACACTTAAATGATACAATTTTACAAGTTAATGAAAATCGCAGTTTTGAAAATGTCCATACTTTCGAGTGTTATTTAAAAATAACGAAAAGATTACACAAGCTTTTGTATTTAAAATCAAAAGATCTTTTTTAATTTTAACACTGATTTTTCACATTATTCAAATTCTTCATACTACTCTCCTCATCTTTAATGGTATTTTCACGATTTGGTTGATGTAACCTCCGACCTTCTTCAGGTGTATCTTACTGAACTCGAGAATCTTTCTGTCGAACTTGAGAACTGGCACAGAATTTCTAATAGAACACTATATTTAATCCATTGGGGGTAACATGTTCTCGTTCTGTCAGCCATGACCGGATAGAAGTATAAAGTAATTTGCAATTGTAGTATAAATGCCACCCACATTTAGAATCGATCCTTCAACTCCCAGAAGAGCGTAACTTACAACTGAATTTTATCCAGTACTTTATTCACTACGACACACATCCTTGTGGACAGAAACATTCCTAAATTCAACGAGATACACCTGAAGAAGGCAGCAGGTTACATCAACCAATAACTGTGTTTGACACAGATATATTTGCTGATAACAATAATTGACTCTCGACAGATGAGTAAAAATAACACTCAAGATGAGAACAGAGAATCAAAATATGAGTAATCAATCCTCTTCTCAAAAATTCAGAAACAGATTTTCCACATGTCTAGTTCAAGGGAATCAAGAGATATGCTCCTCTAAACTTTTCAGGGAATGGGGCATTTGTATTTCATAGAAGCAAACTTAAAATCAATATCATCTACTCTAATCTTCTCATTAGACAATAATAATTACTATTATTAGTTTTATTGCTGAATAATAGCCAGTCATAATGCATTTCTCTCTCCATCTAAAAGTAGCAATACACATGAAAAAATTGAAATAGCTTAAAATATTTCAATATTGGTATGCATAGAAAGAGCTTGATGAGCTAAGAAAGAATCTTTTTAAATTTTTAAAATCTGATTAAAATTAAGGAAGTTATGGCTATTTTTGTGCCTCACACGTTTGGATATTTTTCCCTCTTTAAGACCATATGCGTTTCGTCACATTTTTTACACTACTTTTTCAGTAAAAATGTCATATCTTTGTTAAAACACAAGACTAAGAAATGAAATTTACCATATAAGTGTATTTTTGTACAAGGAATCAGAATATGCAACTGAAAATCTCCCAAAGTTTATGGTTTCCAAATAATCTGCAGTAAATGTGCATCAATGTGCAGCAATTCCTTAAAAATGCCATGTATCCATAAACAGAAAAGAAGTTGGAGAACTCAAAGTTGAATTGTAATGTGCTTTATGTACAAAAAACTTAAATCTAAACATAAGACCATTTAAAAATGAATATATTGCAATATTTCTTTGATATTATTGTAGATTAACACCTTCTGTTTAACCCCACTCAACTCCTTCTGACCACCCCTCCAAAATGTGATTCTACCTTTTTAGGAAATTATGTATAAAATGCCATGAAAAACTTTAATGAAAGATAAACAAATTATTTTAGAATTGAATGTAAAATAATTTCTTATTACAGGTCATTCTAGCATTTTAGGGCAGTTAACTGTTTTTTTTTCTATGGGAAAATATGCATGCTTTTTTTTTTTTTTTAAGATGATTATGTGTAGTTTTAAGAGGGTTTCTATGCAATGAGAATATGGGGAGGGTTGCCATTCGGACTTTGAATTAATTGTAGGGCTAAGGAAAATTATGTGTGAACATACTGAAAACTTGACAGAGACCAAGCTAACAAAAACAATATTAGAGGGGGGAGCGGTTTGTTTCACAAAAATTTAATGTAAAATAATTCACCATTTCCTGGCCATTCTAGCATTTTAGGACAGTTAACCAATTTATTTTTATGTGTATTTTTCTTTAAGGAAGGATTTATTTTTTGTTTGTTTGTTTTAGATGCTTGTATGTGGCTTACAGAGGTATTTTGTTGGGGGGCTTGCCACTCGAACTTAGTGTTATTGTTAGGGTTAAAGAGTGTTTTAGGAGGAGACTTGCCACACATAATTTGGATTAGAGGTGAAGTAAAAGAAAATTCCATAAATTTGTTGATTTCTGTTTTCGAGGTTGAAGGTGTTAATTCCATAGGCCGTTTATACTACGCTGGAGCAGGTTGTAAAAATATCTTTCGCTTAATAAGTAGAAAAAAAAAAAAATAACGAAATAAAAAGCTTCCTAATTGTAGTTTGATGTGTTTTCTAACTGCTTTTAAAATTTCAAGAATATTGATATAGATTTTGCGGGTTTGTATTACTATACACATAGATTCGAAAAAGTTGTCAAAAAAAACAAATATATAACAAATAAATGTTATCAAAAGCAAGTTACTTTTCTACCTAACTGGATAATTTTTTAGTGTTCTTATTTAATGTAACATGTTTATTCAGCTTGAAAACAGTGTTTACCGATGTTTTGGAAAATTTAAAATGGCGCCCGCCCGATTCTCTTGAAACGGTAAGTTTGGGGAAAAGAGTTAAAAATAAAAAAGTAGACAAAATACTGCTAGAAACTCGCTCAATATATGTTACCGTGACATAGGCTGACATATATTCGGTGAGTTTTTAACAGTATTTTGTATAGTTTTTTTATTTTTAACTCCTTTTCTCAAACTTACCGTGTCAAAGAGAGTCGGGCCGGGCCGGGCGCCATTTTTAATTTTCCAATACATCGGTAAACACTGTACGTTTTTCGAGCTGAATAAACATGTTACATTAAATAAAAACACTAGAAAATTATCCAGTTAGGTAGAAAAGTAACTTATCTTGCCTTTGATAACATTTATTTGTTATATATTTGTTTTTTGACAACTTTTTCGAATCTATGTATAAACGAGATTTTGATACTTATTTTGATTTTGAAAAAAAAACATTTGTGGCTGTTCGCAGTAAAACATTGTTTTAATTCGCTGTTCAAAACTAATTTAAAGAATAAAAGTGCATGCAAGCTATATATCTACAAAAGTTTATTTTGTTTTTTTAACCATGTTTTTAAATTTGACGAGAAATGTGAGAAATTGCAACAGATTCATAATGCCGAATTGGTTGGGATTGTTGTTATTATACATTCTGAAAACCGAATAGTTCTAAACTAATGTTATTCTGATAACAAAATAGCTCTAATTAAAACATATAAGAACATTTATATTCATATTTTCATGTTTTTTCTTAATTCGTTCTTGAATAAAAATTAAAGAACGCATGCTTGTTTACAACTGTGCTATCGCTGATTCTACAGGCTGGAGCTGCTGCTGCTAGTAATACTAACTTCATTTGACCAAATTCGAGAAATAGAAACAATTTTTTTTTCGGGTAGGTCCTTTTAAATTATCAATTACCGCGGTCCTACTCAACATAAAATAATACTTTTAATTGATAAAGATAGTAAAAAGATTGATTTATTTACTACTGGGTGTCCGAAGAATTTTTTTTTCAAAATGTTCAATACTCATCATATTAAATTCTTATTTTTAACACGACAAAAAAAAGAAATCGTCAAAAATATTTCGGACACTTGACAGTATTAAGATTAACACCTCTTCTAATTGGTTCCCAAATCTCATGACGAAATTCTTCATACAATCACGGTACGGACCTTTAGAAAACAGGGGGGGTCATTACAAAACCTTACCAAAAACGCCATTTTATGACGTTCACATTTTTATCACTTTATTTGCTTAAAACTCTTAAAATATATAATGTACATTCATATTTATTAATTAATTTGAAAGTATATTCATTTCCGAACAAAACAGTAGTAATTTGAAGACTTGAAGTGCTTTGGTTTAAAAAATATGGCTATTTTAGTAGAACTACCTTGAAATCGGTGATTATCCAAAGCGTTTTTTTCGTCCATGTGTATTACTACTAAAAGATGTACCACAGTAACAGAAATTAGGAACTTATGATTTTTGGAAAATCTATAATAATAGGAAAACAACAATTCTCTCATTATCCAACAATGATGCTATTTGCATGGCTACTAATAAGATTGTACTACTTGCCTAGCAGTTTGCCCTGAACTTCACCATTGACTCTACAAACCACTTCCTTCACAAATTTCTGCATTGTGGACTGAAGCGACATTTGATGAGCTGATTATAATCTCTTTTCATGTCCAGGATAACACAAAAATAAAAAAAAAATTTGATACCTTCAAAGGCCTGATCTTATGTCAGTTATAATAATCAAGAAATTCTATGCTGAGCTAGTGCCTGCCCTCTCCCAATTCTACAACAAATGTCTTGCCGAATATTGCTTTTCTGGCAGCTAAAAACTGCCTCTGTGATGCCAGTCTTCAACAACTCTGATGATACAACTGATCCCGAAAATTATTGATCCATCTGCATACTCCTAGAATTTGCTAAAATTTAGAATCATTAATCAATCTAGCAATATCTACCCACCTCGTTAATGTTAAACTTCTATCTCACCATCAAGGTTTTAAGTAAGCATATTCTATAGTGGATATCCTAACGATTATTTCTAAATACTTATATCATAGAATGGACAAGGCAGATGAAGCTAGGACTGTAGTGCTTGATAGATCTAAAACCGTTGAGGAGGTCTGGCATGAAGGTCTTGTCATGAAAATAAACTCATGGTTTTAATAGACGAATGTTTAATATAAATAGATCCTTTCTAGCCAAAAGAAGAATAAAGTTGTCCTTGATGGCTGTACATCTAGGTAGGTGTACTCCAGATGTCAATTGCTGGTCCTGATTTTTATAAACGACCTCAGATGAAACTGCGCTTGATACAGATATATTTACTGATGACATTACACTACTTGACACGTGGGTAAAACAAATGAACACATATCCAAGGCAATGGCTGAATCCTTAAAAAATGACCTCCAGTTAGTAGTTGAATGAGGACAAAAATGGATGGTCACATTTAATGCTATTAAGACAAAGCTTTTTTTTTTTCCTTTCTATATATCTATAAAAGTGAACTTGTATGTGTATGTGTGTGTGTGTGTGTACATTTCCCTACCAAACTACTCTGCCAATTTTCAGTCTACAGACTGGAGATTTGACATAAGGGGTATTGAGATTTGTGAAAATCTATTTAATCAGTTTTTGGCCAGAAATTTGGCTGTCAAGGGGTCAAAGATTTAACCTTTGAAAACTTTACCAAGCTCCTCTGCCAATTTTGGGTTTAAGCACTTGAAATTTTAGTTTCTTGGACAAGTGTTAAAGAACAGCCGCCTGTTCTTGTCAGTGAGTAAATAAGAGATAGGATAGTCGAGGATTCGAACTTGCGAAGCTAGATTTGGAATTGAGAATTCCGATCATAAGTTAAAATAAATACAGAATACATAATGTTATTGAAATACAGAATGTTATTGAAAATGGAATGTAGAATTACCATTGTTTAGTTCACATAAAATAGTTATATATCTGTTTATAGAGAAAGGAATGTAGTGATGAATTTTGTTTTTGTTAATGTTAGATCAGAACAATAGAAAATATTAAACATATTTGTAAAGTAGGTTAGAGAAATCGGGTTGAAACATGTGAGTAACAATGCATGCTTAAACACGGAGGCATGTCAGTCCATGTGTCTGATATGCACGTGTTGGTCATGCAATGATGTCATGGGTTTCAATATAGAGAGCTTTAGAAGTCAGTCAGGGCAGTCATTCAGTCAGGGGAGGAAGAGAGAAGATGAGTCAGAGACAGAGCTGACATAGAATCTTGGAAGCGGAGGGGAGAAGAAAGAATCATGTAGAGACTTGAATTCCTTGATGCAAAGCCATTGACCGGTCGAAAATGGAACAAACGAATATCATCATCTTTTTGTATCTGTGTCGTCGTGTTATGTTATTCAACAGAAAAGGTATTGTGTATTTATATTATAAGAACTTTGTGAAATCATCATCTCAAAAATAAGCTAAGAAACATATGTGTGTCAATGTTATAGAAACACTCCCATTCACAGAACTGTCAACAGTATAAATGTCAAACGCACTATCTTTCGGTCTATCTATCTATCTATATATCTAAATATCTTCCTCTCATTGTGTATTACATGTCGTCGGCTGTCCTCCTTTAAAATGCATACTGTCTATATATATAAGACCTGTCTTTATCTCACAACAAGAACACTTACGAACACACAACAACAATATATACTTTTTCTTTTAATATGACCCCTATGCAACACATGGATCAAACTTTAATTTGATTTAAGCCCAAAACAAAGGGGTCAAAATTGGGTCAATGTTAAAAAAATTTGTCCTCTGCGTTCTACCAAATTACTCAGCCAATTTTTGGTCTAAACATTTGAAATTTTACTTAAAGTGTATTCAGATATAGGCAAGCTTTTTAATCGGTTTTTGGCTGAAAATTTGGCTGCCAAGGGGTCAAAGTTCAAAAGATTTTACCTTTGTGGTCTCTAGCAAACTATTCAGCCAATTTTGGGTCTAAACATTTGAAATTTTACATAAAGGGTATTCAGACATGCAGCAAGCTTTTTAATCAGTTTTTGGGCAAAAATTTGTCTGCCAAGAGGTCAAAGTTTACAGAGTTGACCTTTGCAGACTCTACCAAACTCCTCCGCCAATTTGGGGTCTAAACACTTGAAATTTTAGATGTAGGTTATGAACATAAAATTATGAATAGCAAAGCCGAGCTGAACTGCTAGTAAAATTATAAGCTATAAAAATGAATCCTGAATTTTCTGAGATAATACACTTTCTTTTACTAATAAGTTACCACTTATCAAGGTCAAAGTTTAATCAGGTGGACGGATTTTTAGTAGAATAATGAAACAAATTGATTGCAAATGATAAATGGAATGAACAAAATTTGATTATTTTATACTGGATTTGAAGACAACCAGTCTGCAGGGAAACAGACCCATACTAATGTGTTTCACAGATGAAATATTCTGAAGAAACTCTCCTCAGCTAAATTCCGTTTGAAATTAGGAACATCCAATTTCTGTATTATTTAAAACAAAAAATTAAAAAAAAAAAAGACTTGATAAAAAAATTATGGACTCCACACCTCGAAAATGAGGTTTCAGCTAAAAAATAAATCCAACTTCCGTTCCAGATCTTAAAAATGATATTTTGTCTTTAAATAAACCCAACTTTCCATCTAACTATACTCGATGGTTGGTAATACGTTCTTTGCATACTGACTCATGATTTTGCTTTCATCTGGATTTTATTTCTTCTACCTGAACACATTTCCAAAACACTTGTCAAATTTCCTAGCATCGTGCACAAAAGACAACTTTGGGTTAGTTAAATCATCATCGTCTTAATATCTGTTTTACAGGCTGTTAAGTGTTGAACAGCTTTTAGAACTTGACTTTGAAACCAACCTATCTCTGGCCAGGTCTTTATTGATCCCTATTTCACTCAAATCCATACTCATCACTTGTTTTCTCCAATGTTTTTTTTTGATCTCCCCTGCCAACTGAACTTACCATCTCAATTGTTCTGCATCTACTAACCCAAAGCAAAAACATGTCAATATTCATGCAACACATATCCTCAACTCACTGTCCACATTTCACTTCTATACATTATCACAAAGCATACACATGCCTAACAGATCTTGCCATGGTTGACAACAGTAATACACCATTGGTTAGTAAAGGCAAAAGGTTTGTTGAATTTTCTCCATCCAATCCTTACTCTTGAAATCACACTAACACCTGCTCAAAACATATTTAAATGGGAGTCACCACTAATCAAGGCCACCCGAGGATAAAGTTAATTAGTGTTAAGTAGGCGAGACAAAACGGCAATGATGGTTTGTGGTGGAAATTGGGTAGAATTTGATTATTAGAGTGGATAGCTCAACAAGAACTTGTTTACATTGAACTTGAAAACAACCACATTGTAGTCAGCTGGAAAGTAGCCCTTTGGTATAGAGTTTCGCAAGCAGACAGTTCTAGGAAATAAAATTTGTACATGGAATTTTAGGCACAGATAGAGAGCATGGGAAATTGTTGATGTTGGTTGTAGCTAAACAAGTGTTTATTGTGAATGTTTTGCAGAGGGAGGGGGTGGCCATAGATTGAAGCTCAGTCGAGCACTTTTTTTTTTTACAAAGGAATCATCTCTTATCAAAGACTAGAGGCTACTCAAAGATAAGGGTTAATGAGTGCATGGTGGTCATTGAAAGCAGTGTAGTGATCGTTAGTTGTGGAAGTTTGGTAGAATTTAATTATTAGGGGGATGGCTCAACAAGAACTTGTTTACACTGGACTTGAATGAATATCCTGGATGAAAAAGAAAATGCAAATACCTGTAATTCGTGTGGAATGGCTCTTTTTAAAGTGTTTCCTTTAATGCATTGGAACATCTGGTCAAGCAGTTCTTTTCTGTTTGTAATGTATGAACTGAGGGCCTTAAGAGGCTTACTAAGGTCCATGTCACTGTCATCTGAATCATCATCATCATCTACCGCCTTTGACTCCTCCTTATGGGTAGACTTCTCAGATTGAGAATGAGATCCTGTTGATCGCCTGCTGCTACTGCTGTTTCGATGCTGAAACAACAAAAAAAAAAACATCGTAATGCACGTGCAATAAAATTCAATAAAACAAAACATATATAATATGTCATATACAAAAATGCTGATTGAGTTCCGCAAGCAGGCAGTTCTAGGAAAGAAAATTTGTACATGGAATTTTAGGCACAGATAGAGAGTATAGAAAATCATCTGAGGCACTGCCATGTTTGCAATGTCTAAGCTTTAATGAAGCAAATACTAAAAAAAAAATTCCTCTCATGTGGAGACAAGTATTTTTTTTTTTTATTTCTCATGACTGAATAAACATTTTTATATGTGAGCAGCAGAGAGACCCGACATTGCCTGGGATTGAATGATGATTGACGAATATTTCACTCCTATATTTTTATTGTCATCGAAATCCGTAAAATCGCCAAGAAGGAAGCTTCACATTGCTTTATGCAGTAACTTTGTCAAAAATATGTTATTCTACATTGCACTCTAGAGAACCTATCGTTTCTTTTATAAAATTATTTTATATAAACATTTTTCCAGTTAACAAAAAAAAAAAAAAAAACATTAAGAAATTTATGTGCGGGGTTTGAACCTACAAACCACATCATGCAAAAAAACAAAAAAAAAACGTAAATTTTTAAGTCTTATGAAATTCGTTACAGTTAATGAAAATAAATTAAGAAATTTATGTGCAGAGTTTGAACCTACAGACCACATCATGCAAAAAAAAAAAAAAAAAAATGCTATCGACTTACCCATAGTAGAATTTTCACGGCCCATTGTTCTATCATTGTTGCTAAGTGACAACATGGAAAAGATGGCTTTACCGATGATAGATAAATTAAACTAATGGTTTTGATTATGGATAATTATCGGGGGTATTCTGAGACAAAACTTAAGATCACTCCCAGACTTATACACTAAAGGTCTGTAAACTTTTTAAAAAATTTGTTCAACCATTTTGGAATCTATAAGGAATGAACTCACATACAAAGTTGTATTTATATAATTGTAGAGATTAATGTAAAATTAAGTACAACAGTTTTACATACTAGTTTAAATCTGGTATATGGTTGAAAGGGTACTAAAGTAATCTTTCGAATAAATTCCGAAAAGGTTCATTTGGTTATTTAATTCCTATTACAGTCACATAAATTATTTGAAGTTGAAAGAACATACAGAATGCCAACTATCAGTATTCCCATGGGGTTCCAAATTATTTTCATACCTTCACCAACAGCATAGATGACATTTGCTCTTGATATCATCAGTAATAATAGTTCTTTCTCTTCTCTTCACCGACGGTCAAAAACATGAGGCAAGCAAGACCTGCCAAAACACACATGAACATGATATCCAAACGCAAACTGATCTTCAAGCAAAAATCACATTCCCTTTATTTAACTATTTTGCACTAACAGTGCCCATTTTCCATCATCACAACCTTTGCCTCAAAAATCCAACAGGTCGAGGTTTGCACCTTTGTGCAGCCAGTTTCCTTGCTAGTTTTGGCCACTTATCTCTCAGTCTCTCTGCACCCCCCCCTTCTGATCTTATGATTACAAAAGCAGAATCCTGATGGTGGTTTATTTTGTTAGATGTTCCTTTGCAAAAGCTAGGCCTCTTTGGAGGTATTTGCTTCCACTTCTATCTAGGATAAATCTACTTGATTGTCACATATCAGACTCTCCTGTATTCTGATAACGTGCTGCCACAATTTTTCTCCAAAAAGAGCACACTGTAATGCAATCACAGGTCCTCTATATGTTGAGATATTCCATCCACCAGGGTGCACAATGGACTAATTTTTTCTGTTACCTGACCCTGGCCAAATTTCATGAAGCACAGATTCTTTGGGCTTTCACCCACATGGTTTCCAAACTATGTTAAGGACATGCTGATGGTGGCACATCAACCCCTTTTACCCAACCTTCATAATGGTAGAATCACATTGGATGGTATGGTCAAATATGAACCATTGTCTTCTGAGGTTATGCTGTGCTAGCAGACATAACATTTCAATAAACAAAAAATTAAACAAACAAACTTAAAACCTTCACATAGTCTTTTTAAACAAATGTGTACTTGTGTGGTGACCAAGTAACATCAATTAATAGAAGTATTTTTACATCCATGCGCAGTCGTTGTTTATCCAGGTATGGTCAGATCGTCTAGTTACTGTTGATTGGCTGTTTAACTTAGACGAATAAAACGCATGCATCGAACAATGGAGACTTGTTGCAGTTGCAAATTGTTTTATTGGGGAAAGAAGTTTGTTCACAAGAAGATATACTAAAAGAGAGGTCAAAATTAATTCCTTATAAAAGTGAGGTCAAAATTCCTTATAAAAGAGAGGTCAAAATTAATTCCTTATAAAAGAGAGATCAAAATTAATTCCTTATAAAAGAGAGGTCAAAATTAATTCCTCATAAAAGAGAGGTCAAAATTAATTCCTTATAAAAGAGAGGTCAAAATTAATTCCTTATAAAAGAGAGGTCAAAATTAATTCCTTATAAAAGAGAGATCAAAATTAATTCCTTCTGTATTTCTAGCTCGTTTTATCTAGAGAGATAATCTTTGAATTCTAGCATCAATCACACCAGCTGCAGCTGGGTCTATTTCTGTAGCATTATAAGTAGATTTTTTCTTTTTAGATAATTATTATTTTATCAACTTGCATGAAAAGAGTTATGTAAAAGATGCTTAAAACCGTTTGAATTATGCAAATACCACCAGTAGTTCAAAAGTTATGAGAATTTTAAGTGCCAAAATTTATGCTTTTCTGTGGACATTTTTCTTGAGAAAAAAGTGGGCTAAATTATGGACCTCGACATTTCAAGAAATTTGGTAATTTTGCCACCATTTATTTATTTTTCAAGCTATGCACATGAAACTTGGTACTCTTATGTAAAATTGTATGCTCTTTCTGATTATGCAGTCAAATCTGATGTATCTCTTTTCCATAAGCCATGAATTATAAATTAAGATGTACAAATTAAATTTTTTTTTTAAACTGGTGTATGGTATCATACAGTACGTGTCTATTCATGAACAAAACTAAGTATCATACTGGTATTTAAATATAGCCTTATTGAGAGCAGGCAATTTCCTGCCTTCTCATCATAGGAGAGCTTAATCTGGGGTGTAGCCATTGAATGCCTAAAGAGCATTCATGGCCGGTATTTACTACTCCCCTCAAAGAAAAAAAAATTGAGTAGATATGAATTAATCTCAGAAATAAATCAAAAACATTTTTCATACAGATTTTGAATTTCTGTAAATGATGGAAATTCCCACAGTCGACCAGAATTACGCATTTTGGGGCCAGTCCAATTTTCAATTTTGTAAATCCTCTCTATCTGGCCCAAAACATACCCCTATTTTCTGAGATGCAACCATAAATCGTAATGGTAAGCAAGGTAATGTGTAATGTTCATCCCATGCCTCTGCCAGTTACTGCTCCCCTCCAGTTTTTCCTTCTCTCAGTGGATTGGCGCTGGATCTACTAATTGGCATTCCACACATACCCATATCGCCAACTTGCCTTTGCTGAGAAAACTCTTCTGGCAAAATAAGTGCTAAATCGCAGTCTTGGATGTCCGCTGCATTTGTGAATAGCCATGATTCAGGTTACATCCGGATCAGGTATATTTATATCATCGATCGGAAGCTTGGGTCACTTTTTCTTCTTTATTGCATTGAACCACTGCTGTAGCACACACACACACATCAATTGGTTGGCCACCACTGTCATATCTACCAGAAGATTGTGCAATCATCTAATGAGTATCTTGGTGTGAACTTGCACTTTCCAATATGAGTATCTGGCATCCAGTGATGCACACAGTTTGTCTTTGACCTTAAAAATCACAAACTTTTAAAAAAATAAACAAATGCCAGCATGCAAGAGGAAAACAGAAAGAATGAAGGATTGTGGTGCTTTTTGAAATGGTCTTTTTTCCTTAACTTAGTAAAAATGATTTAAAGTCTGTCATTTAACCCTACATTAGTCCCATGGGATGTTTTGTCACCCACATTTTGCTTAAGTGCTCATAATTCCTAATCGGCAACTTATTTCTCCCCCCCCCCTCCCAATACTCTGTTGACTAAGTGAAGGTAAAGCACACATGGTATGCCACAGTTTTATCTCAGTTTTCCTGGAATGTAAGCATTGTTTTGTCCTTCTGGGGTATCCAGTCACCCCAGCTGACAAATGTAGGTATGATTTTATGATTTATATATTTTCCTATTTTTCCAGTCGGAATGAAAATTTGTAGACATAAGCGCATACTATATATCATTAGACTACTCTGTAATATTTAACATAGAATTAATGTTTTGATATTTTCTTTATCATAAGTTTTAATTGGATTATTATTTTATTTACAATTTATTACTCTTTCAATCTTGTAACTATCAGCTTAGCTAATGTAATATCTTAATTTTTCCTTAGGTTTATAATTTATTTTATTGTATTATTTTATATCAATATCAACAAGATACAAGTGATTCAAACTGTTCAACAGGGACTGTAGATATAACCTGAGCCGGCAGGATAATTTTATTTTACAAAATAATCACACTATAAACATTTTTACATTGGGGTGTATGAGCGCCCCATAGGATTAATCATGTTTGTAACACCCAGGTGATTAATGCAGGATCAATGTTATGCCACCTCCCCTCCATGGATGCTATAACTTTTAATTTGAAAGATTGTATATCTTTAAATAAATATTCAACATAGTAAAAGTAAATGGTGGTTGAAACCAATGTACAATATTTATTGAAATAGAGTTGTTATGAATAGTTAAGTTAGTTGAAAAAACAAAACAAAAAAAACATTTGAAAATTATAAACATACAAAATTTATATATATTCCAAATGGTTCATGGGCGTTTTTTTTCTTTTCTAAATAAATTTATTGGTTACTTCTATTTTTAAAGTTATATATTTTATTTTATTCCCAAAAATATTTACAAAAAAAAATCTTCCCTGTAAATCTCATTCGTGCTTTTTATTTGTTACTAGCAGGGCTACCCGGCGTTGCCCGGGTGTTTGGAGGTGTAAAAAAAAAATGTTTTGGTAGTTTGGTAGGCTCGAACCCAAACCCTTGAGGTTAATAGGCTGATGACTTCCCACCACGCTACGATGGCAGAGAAGTGAGACTGTGAAATAAGATCATTATAAGTGATGTGACAGGTTAAACATGATGCCACAGGGAATGAAAGTGGCAGGTGTGTGCAGAATTTAATTCTACACTTAATTCTACTGCAGGATAGTTCTTTTGGGTTTGTTTCCCCAACGTGTTGAGGAAAATTAGCTCCTCCTTTATTAGAGGAGTGTCCAAATGAAAGCAATTTTCTGATATGACAGTGAAAACCGACATTGACCAAACGTCCATCGCTTTCTGAATGTTTCCGGCCCGTGGGCCGAGAACTGCTCATTAGTTTCACATCAGTTTTGCTTTTATACGAAAAAGTCGAATCAACACAAGAGGGGTTGAAATAGCAAGAATCGTGTAAAATTCGATGTAAATAAATCTAGTTGTGACGCGCATTCGCAAATCGTAGATATTATTATCTAGGGGATATATAAACACTTCTAAGCAATAGTAAACCCCCCTCCCCTCGGGAAGCTTGGTGAAAAAAGTCTTTCTTGGACATAAAAAACTCTCGCGCGCATTTTGCCTTTTATATACATAGATTGCACAATAATGCAATGTAAAATTAATCTAATTTAAATGTGTAGATCGTTTATTGACGACACATTTTATCTGTCAGAATGATGTTTTTTAACTGCTTGTAAAATTATATGATTTCAAACAAGGAAAACGAAATAAAAACAGCAGGTTTTATTTATTTACCTATGTATATTTAAGAAACTCTTCTTGCATAATTAAGTAGTAAGTGTATTTTCATTTTTTTATGAGTGCACATCCTACATTAAAACCGATGGAAAAGAAATTTATGCTTCAGTGTTCGCACTACCCTCTATCTCTACTATTATATAAAAGGAACTGTGTGTGCGAGAGTGTGTGAATGAGTTCATTCCCTATGGACTCGAAAATGGCTGGGCCATTTTTTATGAAATTTCACACAAAGGTACTTTATGGACCTGGCAGTGTTCTTAGAAGAAAGAGCAAGCGATTTTAACCAATGTTAACACCTTATACAGCCTAACAGCTCAAGTGGATTTGAGAAGTTTTATTACTACACAAGTCCAAAAGCTTGGCATAAAATCAACAGTAGGCTCTTTGATATGACAGGAGTGTGTTTGAAATGAATGTTTCTGTTTAGAGCATGATACTTGATATTTACATTTTAAACTTTAATTCAAGTCATATATGAAACAACAATTTATAAAATCAACAGTAGATTCTCTACAGTGCAATGTAGACTACAATGTACTGTGGAATAAGTTGCGACATGTGAAGCTTCTTCTTGGTGCACCGTGATGGATCCCTAACTAGAGCAGACAATCAATCGATTTGATTAAAAAATGGTTAATTTCACTGATCTTGAGGACAATAGAAATATGGGAGTGTGAAACATTCGTTGACCATCATTCGATCCCAGAAAACATTGGGTCTCCCTGCTCGTATATATTACTTTGCATACGCTACATGTTTACCATCGCTCGATTTCTTAAAAAGAAAAACAGAAATTGCTGATATGATTTTATGAAATTATGTTTACATAATCATTTAAATGAAAGTTAAATGCACAAAAGTCAAGTATCATGGTGCAATTTTGCTCTGAAAAGAAACATTTATTTTGAAGGCGCCTCCTGTCTTATAAAAGAATCTAAAGTTGATTTTATAAGCTGGACCTTTCTGCTTCTCAAATACACTTGTGATGCTAGGTCGTATAAAAGTGTTAACTTGGGTTAAATTCAGACTTCCATCTTTAATCGGATTTTCTCAATTATCGATACTTACCAGACAAAAACTGCGCAAGAACACTCAGACACATCAAGTACATTTGTGTGAAATTTTAAAAAATCAGCCTAGCTGTTTCAGAGTCGATAGGGAATGAACTCACACATAACGTTCTTTTTATATACTAGTAGAGATAGAGATAATACACACTCACACATGCATACTCTCCACTCTCTCATACTCACAAATGAATACACCCCCCCCCACACACACACACACACATTACACGCATATGCCTCCTCCCACAAACATGCTCATAGAGGAGGAAAATAAATAATCACTGATCTACTCATAAATTTGAATTTTATCAAATGGATCCAACTTGACCCCAACTCAATTCAGCTGAGGGTTGAATTTGAGTTGGATGGAAGAATCCTTTAAAAAACACATACACTGATTCTCAGAAAATCCAACTTCTATCACCAAATGTTATTTGAAGAAAGCAAAAAGTGCTCAGAACGCGTTATAAACATCTAAACTTATAATAATTGAAAAAGAAAAATGAAAATATCAAATAATAACCAAGTATATAAAAATATACAACAACAAATGTCAATGGGTTTTTTGAATATACAGTTTTCTCTCGGGACAATCTAGTCCTTTTATATAAACTAGCCTGGGTGCCCAGCATTGCCCGGGTGTTTGGAGGTGTGTGTCGAGCAAAAAAAAAAAAAAAAAAAAAAAAAAAAAAAATAGTGGTAGTAGACAGGAGGCTCAAACCCATATCGCGAAGGAGGAAAAGAACGTTAAAAAAAAAGTGACGTCTTTGTCGTTGCGTCCATCGCAAAACTGGAAGTGGCAAAGGTTTAAATTAAGGTTAGTCAATTGAAAAGAGGGGATGGCTTTCGAAAATATTAGCGAAAAAAGCGACCCCCCTCCTTGTAGAAGAGTGCACAGGCGAGGGTGAAGGAATTAATGTTTTTTAGCCAATTTTTTTTTATATTTGTTGTCCGAAAGGTCAAGCTTTAAAACGATACTGATTGTAAAAATCTCTGTCAAAAGTTTTAGACACACATACATACATACATACATACATACATACATACATTTAAAAAGATAGGTGAGATTTACATTATGGATGATAACTCAACATAATTACACACAAAAAAATTAATAAAACAATAGGAAGTGATGTTGAATCATCTTGTACTTGTAATATCCTTACTAGATAATTATCTCCAGCATATAAACACGGGAAGCAATGATTATGTGAACATTTTAATCTGCCAACTAATACATAGAGACAAGAACTGGACAAAGTATCAGCTAATTAGGAGAAAAGAAATGCTAACAAAAAATAAAACAATGGTCATAAAATGTCTAAGAAGAAACGGCCCCAGAATCTTTGTATTAATTGGGATGTATATGAGGCATCATTATACGCATTTCATTGTATTGACTTATGTTTTCGTCCAGTGTGGCAGTTTATTGCTGCTTACTGGCTTTGCAGTTGCATTTCTTTTTCTTGATTCCCACATTCTTCCTGTGATCTTTCAAACAATGTATCTTTATGGGATACAAGCTAACGCCAGGGAAGAAGTCATCATTATAATGTTAAAAATCTTGGGAAACAAATAAAATGTATGTTTTTTTTTTTTTTGTATTTAAAGAAAAAAAGGTTACGTACTTGGTAAGATTCCTGGTAAACATTAAAGATCGCGATCAGAGAAGAACGCGAGAAAAAGTCTGTATATGCATTAAATTTATTTTTATGTTGTTGTTCTTGTTAAATCTTATTAATTTATAATATAACTAGCGGGGAGACTCGACGTTGCCTGGGATTGAATGATGGTTGATGAATATTTCACACTCCTATATTTTTATTGTCATCAAAATCTGTGAAATCGCCCAGTAGGAAGCTTCACATGCCTCCATGCAGTAACTTAATCCAAAATATATGTTATTCTACATTGCACTCTAGAGAACCTACTGTTTCTTTTATAAAATTATTTTATATAAACTTCTTTCCAGTTAACGGAAAAAAAAAACATTAGGACATTTACGTGCAGGGTTTGAACCTATAGACCACGTCATGCAAAAAAAAAAAAAAGGCAAAAGAAAAGAACAAAAAAAAAATGTAAATTTTTAAGTCTTATAAAATTCTTTGCAGTTAATGAAAAAAAATTAAGAAATTTACGTGTGGAGTTTCAACCTACAGATGACATGATGCAAAAAAAAAAAAAAACACGCTATCAACTTACCCACAGTAGAATTTTCACGGGTTATTGTTCGATCATTGATGACATGGAAAAAATGGCTTTACCGACGATAGATGAATCAAAATAACGGTTTTGATTATCAGTAATTATCGGGAGTATTTTACACAAAACTTAACTAAGATCACTCCCAGACTTATAAACTAAAGTTCTGTAAATTTTAAAGAAAATCTGTTCAGCCGTTTTGGAGTCTATAAGGAACTCGCACACACACACACACACACACATAGACAGACAAACTTGCATTTATATAATTGTAGGGATAGCGATTCTGTGTATTCTATCATGATGACTCGACATTATCTGGAAACTGAAGTATAATACCCCACAATTAAAAACAGCCTACAAACTAATTTACAAACAAAATAACTACAAAAAAGTAACAAAACGATCCATATTTCTATCTTGATTACCCGAATCTAACTGAAAACCGAAAGAAAATACTTTACATTTTAAAACAACTGAAAAACAATTATATTCAAACCTACAATCGCTTGAATAAAACACGCGAAACAGACGAATCGTCAAGCATTTCATTTCTTCCTTTCCATTATATATTCATTGTATTATTACTAATAGATATTATTAAATGAGGAATCATTTTGCGTTAAAATTAGTTTACTTTTTTAGATAAACTCAACATCAGGTCAAATTCGGTGGCTATTTTGTTTTCATTTAGCTTATTCACATATTGTTGATGAATTTCAATTGTGCTTTTGCCCATTTTACATGCATGATACTTAATGGATTTTAAATGGAAATGATTCATTTATTAATATAAAACACAAGCAACATAACACTATTTTTAATGCCTACACACAATTTTCTCTCACATTCTTCTTGCTAGGACTTTTAACATTCACCACGTTCTCAGATAAGAACATTAAAAATATGTTCTAAAGTAATCCAAAAGGCAGAAATCCATGGAATAATTCACAAATATGTACAAGGAAAAGGGAATATTATTAAAAGAAAGATAAAATGTGCATGAAAAAAGGAATGGAAGAAATTTACAACTTGACTGTCGAGGCAAGGCTGAATTTCTTAATTATGTTGAGCAAAAAAAAAAAGAAAAAGCGGTCAATTTTTTTAACTTTGACCGCTATTATGACGCCTTAACATTTATTGCTTTGGGCTCAAATCAAGTTATTAAGTTAGATCCATGCCCAAGGAACCTATATCTAAAATTTCAAGTGTTTAGACTCAAATTGGCGGAGGAGTTTGGGAGAGTTCTCAAAGGTCAAATCGTTAAACTTTGACCCCTTAACAGCGAAATTTCTGGCCGAAAACCGATCACATAGATTTTCCCAAATCTCAGTACCCTGTATATCAAATTTCGAGTCTGTAGACTGAAAATTGACAGAGTTATTGCGTAGGAAAATGTACACAGACACAGACACACACACAGACACGTTCACTTTTATATATATAATAGATTAAACAAGTAAATACTTGCTTTTTGTTTAATATTGCACTGAATTCAGCTTTCAAACGTATTTCATATGTATTTCAATTTAATAGTTAAATTCAATCAATGCTTCTAGCACGGGGAAACACTACCCTGATTTTCAAATTGTGTTGCCAAACGCATTTTTCCAACATTTCATAACCAACCTGCAGATAACAGCACGCAGATCCTTCATTAACTTTTCTTTTCAACTTAACATCATGGCAAGGAAAGAAAATATAAAATCCTGATGAAGGAGTATGAGTCTGAAATATATTAATTTTAAACAAGTAAATACTTGTTTTCTTTTTCATAATATTGCGTTGAATTGGGCTTTCAAACATATTTCATATGTATTTCAATTTAATATTTAACACAGAAAACAATACCCTGATATATATATTTTACCGTCACTGGATTTTTTATCTTCCATCAGACTATCCATTCATGTGTAATCACCTTTTTCTTCACCATATTCCCTCTGCTTCACTTTTTTTGTTTTCAAGTAAGATCTTTGACTTACTTGTTGTTTCATCAAATACTTCTGCATGCAAAATCCGATCCCGCATTTTGCTAATTCCTACCCTCTGATGAGAAGGAAAGTATTTCTTCGAAACTCTGTGGATTAAGGACCATCCATTTATCTAGTGTTTCCTTTTCAGATTAAATATGTTTTTAACTCATTTCAAAGTGTTTTTTAACATATTTTATTAACTGTTTGCTCATATTATAAACTCTATTTCCTATTTGGTCTTATCGAGCTTTTACATCTGGCTGAGATAATTTTATAAATATTAATTCTTTATACTTTAATTTTACCATCTTGGATCATTTTGGTAAATTTAATTGTAATTTATATATATATATATATATATATATATATGATCAATAGAGTTGAGAAAGGTGTATATTGTATAAAATAAGTAGTTATAAAAAAAGAAAACACAAAATAAAGTTATAATATTTTGTTAAAAACTGCAGAAATCTAAACGTCACAGTTCGAAAATAACAAAAATATTACAAATAGATAAACAAAAAAAAAAGTTAAAAATACATTAGGTCATGCCATGAAACCATCTCATTTTAATTAATGATCTTTCCACTGTCTGGCTACCATGGAGATGGTAAGGATTGTAGACACTTTGAACAATCTAATCAACAATGGAAAAAATAGTAATTATATGAAAAGGTAAAAAAAAAAAATGATTCATGGCAGAAATAGGGTGCGGTTAGACAAGGCCCAACCGAATACAGGTGGTCAGTGCTGCCAATTTAGTACACAAATATACAGGCTAATGACCAAAACACAAAGACAATATATCAAGCCAAAAAGGAATCAATTATAATGACCAAAATAATTGACATTATGACCACTGTCCACTATTTGGATGTTGGTCATAAAATAATTGATTAATAAAAAAAGAGAAAAACCAATTGAAACAAATAAAAACAAAAATGTGGGGAAAAAAAACAAAAAAAAAACAACAATCTAAAAGAATACATACATAAATTATAAAAAAATGCTGGATAGGAAAATTTCTTTAAACCCGAATAGTTTTGCACCACTTCTATGCCCCCTTATGAAGATTAAAATCAATATATATATAATGCTACTAAACCTTATGTCTAGAATCCTTATCCAATTTTGATCAAAATCAATCACATTGCTTCTTCCCTTTAACAATTACAAAAAAATCATTCTCAACCTACCATGAACAATAGCATCTTGCCTGAGAGCTTATTGTCCAAACTCCTCAGCTTAACGTTTGCAGGTAACACGAGTTAGAACAAATACACCGAAGACATTGCCAAGGTTGCTGAAAAGAAGGCGAGCAAGAAAATTATTCATACCTGAGAGTACCCTATAACTCTAAAAAGCCACCATTTGCCCATGCATGGAATATTGTTGCAACATCTAGGCTCGTGCATCTACCACTAATCTGTCACTCTTGGACAGGGCTGAAAAAAAGAGTTTCAAATCAAATGTCCAACTACTGGTCTAGTTCCAATCTTTGTCTAGTCGCTGCAATATTGTATCCCTGTGCCTGCTTTGCAAGTACTTTAATAAAATGCACTTCTATAAACTCACAGCACCTCCCCCCCTTCAATGTATGTACTGCCAACCAAACTGATGAGCAGAAAAATCCCCCAAAAAATGCCAACCAAACCGACAAGCAGAAAAATCCCACCCAAAAAATGCCGACCAAAAAGACATGCAGAAAAATCCCCAAAAAATGACAACCAAACTGACAAGCAGAAAATCCCCCCGCCCCAAATGCTAACCAAACTGGCAAGTAGAAAAATTCCCCCCAAAATGCCAATCAAACCGACAAGCAGAAATCCCCCCCCCAACCCCCCAAAAAATGCCAACCAAAAAGACAAGCAGAAAAATCCCACTCATTAATTGTTAAGGTCCATGGATGCCAGAAATAGTTTCTTCCTATAATAGTTTCGTCCCTCGGACTTCTTGGGTTCCTTGATTTCAATTTCATATTTAAACTGATTAAATGCATGATGAATACTAACAAACATATGTTACCTTTTGGTCACATATTTTTGCTAGAATATATGACAAACAATTATATATTACACTGGCGCCTCCTCAA
The DNA here is from genome assembly GCF_053919585.1 of Euprymna scolopes. Lineage (NCBI taxonomy): Eukaryota > Metazoa > Mollusca > Cephalopoda > Sepiida > Sepiolidae > Euprymna > Euprymna scolopes. Next base: position 85,135,223 of record NC_136497.1, on the reverse strand, counting down.
GGAGGAGGTAATGCTTGTGAGACTAGTTTCATGAGAACCAAACGAATACTACATTACACCCTGCCATAGGAAGAGGTAATACCTGGGAGGATGATCTCATAACAAAACAGAATACTACACTACCCAGCCACCCCTTAAAAATGAGAAGATGATAAGATGACAACAGCACAAATACTACATTTCTCCCAACCCACCCAGAAAAAAGAAATAATGCCTGGGAAGATGGTTTCATGATCAGCAGATACTATCCTACAACCTGATTTGAGCACTGAAAGATAACAAATTAGTCTGAAATAGGATAGTAAATTGAATTCAGCATTAAAGAATAATTGTAGTATAGTTTTGGTTTCAGTAAAACAGTTACCAAATCACCATTAGTATTAGATGCAATACCAGTTGATATGTTCTTTTATTTGTCAAGATATTATTTTATAACTACTAAATGAAAAACATTATAAACAAGTGAAGCATGCATGGTCCACCGTGAGTGCACAGTGAACGAGGCATAAAAAAATGACTAAGTTCAGCCCCCTCCCCTTTAGCCCCAAAAGTCCCCAGGGTACGTCAAATCCTGGTGAAAATGAACAAACGGTGCAGTTTTAGGCTTTAACATATGTAAATTTGAGTTCTGTACCATTCTAAAAAAAGAAATGATTAAGTCCATCATTTGCATCCCCTCCCAAATTTAGCCCCCAAAAGACCCCAAGGCCTTAACATATTTAAATTTGAGCTTAGCACCATGCAAAACTGCTAAATGGACATACACAGAATATTTTGGATTAATATGGTAAAATAGTCCCAAAAATGGAGTGTTTTTATTAACCCTAAAAAAACTCTGGGGCACACCCAAGAGTTATCATGAAGTAAAGACAAACAAAATTCTATAGAAATCAGTTAGTTACAACTTTTCAGAAAGTTTTATAAAAATCTAAGGCATCATTTTTTTTTTAATAAGCACAAAAGTGTGAATTTTAATCATTTTAACACAAAAGGCATTCCTATTAGCACAAAACACAAGTACCCAACATAAATACCCCCGACAAACCAAACAAGCAGCAAAATCCCACCCCTACACTGTAGAGATTCCTGGATGGCGTAAAGCCTTCAACTCAAATAGCTTCTTCCCTCGAACTGCCAGACTTTGGAATTCTCTCCCAGGCCCCTGCTTTTCTGATTGTACCCACATGCAGAAGTTCAAGTGTAATGTAAACAGACATCTTGCTGCCCAACTCCCTACATAATATCCCTGCAAATCCGGTCCCAAATTGTAGCCTCTTTTGACTAAGTAACACTGTGCCTTGTTTATGATGAAAAAACAGTAAAAAAATAAATAAATATAGTGAAAGATTAAAAGAAGGGTTCTTAATGACAATGGAAATAGTAAGAATTGGATATTTCTGCTCAGATGAACATCCACCGTTAAGAATAAATTGGAAGGATTTGGGAGAAGGGTGGTGGTGAGATAATATAGTGTGACACAATCGGAGACAAAAAGTATATAAAATGTCTGAGGAGGAGGAAGATGGAATTATGGGATAGCATTAGGAAGCAAGTCTAGATTTCGTGTTGGATGAATTGATGAGATTCAATGTGAGGTGAAAAAAGGAGAAGATGAAAAGTGTACATTAAATGACTGAGGAAAAAAAAAAAAATGAAAGAACGAAAGGATTAAATGAAAAATCAAGAGGAACCAATTTTAAAATGATGTTCTCCATATTCTCATCATTTTCAAAATTTGACAGCGAGAAAATAAGAATTATCGAGCAAAGAATTAACAAGCATAGATATTACCAAGATATGGACATTCAATCTGCACATCTAGAAATGAAAATTATATGGAGGTGCGTTCAATAAGTTTCCAGACTTTTTTCATATGCGCAGTTTTATTAATAGCACACACATTAAATTCTAGTCCTCTTTGAAGTAATCTCCTCTGGCTACAATGCACTTAGTACCATTCCAACAGCTTCTTGAGCTTAGGGAATAAACAAACAGAAGCAAGGCCTGGATTATAGGGAGGGTAAAGAACTGTATTAATGCCTATCTTGATCAAAGAATCTGATCTTCTGAGCACTCTTGGGACAAACTTTGCACAAATCTTCCGCATCTTCAGTTTCTTGCAAATAATTGTGTGTACAGTTCCCAAACTGACATCTAACTGCACTTATTGTCTCTATAAACGCATGGCAGGCCTTATCCATAAAATTAATTATTTGGCTAATCAACTCTGATGTTCTGACTTCCTTATTTCTCCCACACCTCTCATCATCCCTCACAGACTCCCCCTACCTTCCTTGAATATCTTATGCCACTTAAAAACTAATGATCGGTTCATGCAAGATGGTCCAAAAGCTGTTTGAAGCATTCCATACATTTCTGAGGTATTTTTTCTAAGTTTAAAACAGAATTTTATCGCATATCGTTCTTCTATAGTAGATGAGCTTCAACTCTTTAGCCAATGTTCTTTATTGGACCAATGATTACAGCACCTGGAAATGCATACAATAGAAGAGCAACATCATGTATGTCCCCTCCCCTCAGTCTTTAAGACATAAAGACGAGTATGAGTGTTCTAAGATTTCCAGGTAATCAGTTAAGCTCAATGCGAATGGTCCATCTGGGCATGAGAACTTAATAAAATGTTTTGGTACATAAAGTAGATTTAACCATTTAAAATCTGTTTTCAGATTACTCTCAGTCGGGCAGATGGGCGGGAGAGGCGGGTTGACCGACGTAGAGGCAACGCATCCACTGGCTCCTGTGCAGTGTCTGGGTCAGACAGAGACACCGGGGTGCTCCTGTAGGCTGGGAGCGTTGTGTGGAATCAGACCCCAAAAGGCCATAGGGATCTTCTGTTTGTGATCGACCGCTGGTTTCTCCGTAGTCGCAGGGGCTGGCTGAACAAATGCTGGGTCAGGGTTGGGAGGCATGACAGTGGTATCTGCTGGGTGTTCCTTTTGCTCGGGAGGCTCGGAAAGTGTATTAGTGAGTAGTGTTGGTTGGTTTGGCTGTGGCTGTTCAGCTGCACTGCTGGGGCTGTGGAATGCAGGCGTTGGTCCGGGTAGCCTCAGGAGTGGGGAGCGTTCAATCACTGGTATGTATTTCTGCAGGAATTTCCCGTTTCGCAGCGTAACGCGTCCAGAGCCGTCAATGCGAACAACGTATTGGTCGAATTGTCGGACCTCCACGGCAATGCCAGTTTTGTCCCATTTCTTGGGGTTAGGTCGCGTTTGGTTCTGGATCCTCACACAGTCACCAACGACTAGTGGTGGCAGGGGACGAGTGTGTTCTGTGAGCCACTCGGAGATGCGCATGTTGCAGTTGTGGGGGGCTTCCTCTCTTTATGCCAGAGTTTCACGCTAGGTGCATAGTGGTTGGTACTTTCCGGGGTGTATGGGTATGAAATCCCAGATTGGCCTTCCAAATACACACATAGCCGGAGAGAGCAAGGTATCACGGTCTGGAGTGTTGCGGGATTGGCTTGATCCGCTGGGAATTCCTCAGTTCCCGGATGAAGCAGCCATCTTTACCAGGAGTTACGCTTAACACAGCGTGTTTTTATATCCCTTCCTTCTTGCTAGCCCTGGTGGACATCGCCAACACTTTCTTTCCCAACGAAAGTCAACATGGTGCTGTAATCATAGATGAGCTTCAACTCTTTAGTCAATGTTCTTTATTAGACCAATGATTACAGCACCTGGAAATACATAAAATAGAAAAACATCATGTATATAGTGTCCTTAAGTTCAGATTGCATTTTTGAAATCCACCACCTGTGACAATCAGGCTTTAGGAAGGCGTATTCCAATTCCTGCTGTAGCTGTTTTTTTTAACATGAAATCATAAAAATTGGTCAGTCATCTCATAAGATGTATAGCAATAACATACTGAATTTTCAAGAGTCTTCAACAATTTTAAATGCCTGTACAAAAAAAAGTCTGGAAACTTATTGAAGGCACCTTGTATTTTATATGACAGACAAATAGAAATCATATTTCAAATTTAAGCTTGACAGACAAATAATATATTTCAAGCATCAGTATAACAGGCCAACATTTTAAGTATGACAGACTAATGAAAATATTTCAAAATCAGGCATTACAGACTAATGAAAGGGATGTTTTTCAATTTTAAGCCTGACAAAAAAATGAAAATGATATATTACAAACTTAAGTATGACAGACCAGCGAAAATAATATTTCAAATTTAAGCATGACAGATCAATGCAATATTTGAAACTCAAACATTACAGTCTATTAAAAAAGATATTTCAAAGTTCAGTATGACGGACCAAAGGAAAATGATATTTCAAAATTAAGTGTTATAGATTGACTGACGAACAGAGCTTATTACAGAAATGCTTGGACATATCAAAAACAAGATGTACGCATTCAATCTATGCAATTAGCGATGCGAGTGATGGACAAAACAATGGAATCTCTCATATATAGACACAGGTAAAAAAAAAAAAAAAAAAAAAAAAAAAGTACTTAAAAACAATGACACAATGTCAGATTTTCTTGTTTTTTATTTATTCAGAAACCCAACTTTTGATGATAAACGGTCTGGAAATTATTAGAAAGACAGGACAAAATGATAGGAGGAGGAGGTATCCGAAGAGAGGAGGTAGCAGTTGGCTGGGAGGCCAAATGCCATAAAATCAAGCCAATCAGTGTGTCTAAGATGATGACACACAAAGATCATGTTTTAAATGTAATAGTCAGTGGGCATTTTACTTGAAAGCAAACAGTAATTGCAATATTTTCTCTCATCATTTGCTGTCTTTCTTACCAAATAAGCACCTTCATATATCCTTTTTGCAGCTTTAACTAAGGCAGTGACCTATGTAACGTCTTTGAAGTCTCTGATTAAGATACTTCTTTTAAAAGAAGGAAATGCAAGGCAGTAGTTTTCTTATAGTAGTTTGAAAAATCACGTCATTTGGAAACATAGAACACAAGCAACATGCACACTGTGAATGGACAATCGATTCAGAATTCCTAATTTCAAGGACTATCAAAGTTTCTTGTAAAATTTAAAAAAATATATATTAGTTTTCATACTATAATAATAATAATAATAATAATATGTTGATGATAATAATAGTACTAGAAAATGGAAATCATAAAATCGGTTGGAACATGGCGTTAAAAACATAAACTCATCCAAGCAAGAAGACTGATCATAATCACTATACTCAATAAAATAAAGTCAATTATTCACATCTATAAAAAGACATCATAGGAAAAGAAACACTGAGGCCACACAAATTAATCCAAAATCGACACACTACCTGCCAATACCTGATGCATGTGTAGTGGCTATTATCAATCGATTTAATTCAATATACTAAATTCCTACAATGATTCCAAGGAGAATAACTCTCTGAAACAAGTCATACTTAAGTAGTAACAAGATACTTCCTCCCTCATTGTTATATCCTCCTCCTACTCCCGGTCATACTGTTACAAAATACTTTAGGGTTCAATTCGTACATGCTTTCATGATTATTTCCTTTTATCATTTTATTTTGTTAATAGTCATCTAATAATCATTCTGTACATAAATAATGAATGCTCCTTTCACAAGTTTTCGAACGGTTACAAACACCTATCGGAGACTAATGAATATGGCGTCCTTGAATACTCCATCACATAAAAAACAATTGGTTAACAAAAAATTTGAATGAAAATAATAATATCTACCATTGTCCTTATTTGCTTTACTAAAAACATTTTTATGATATCATAACAAGCCATAAAAGATTGTTATTAATTTTTGCACATTAAAGACAAACCAGCACACAAACATACGTTCATTTTGATGCATTCCTTTTTAACATACATTGTGCTTCTTCTGTTGCAAGAAAACTTAATTTTTGCCAATTATCTTTTACAGCTTTTTCATCAAACAACGAAGATTTGTGATTTTATTTTCATGGAACGAATGGACATAGTTGATTCGATAAAAACATTTTTGTTAAATTGCAAAAAAAAAAAAAAAAAAAAAAAAAAAAAGAAAAAATAAATGAAAGTCTTTTTAGTACAATGTGAACAAACCAAGCACAGCAGTAACTTAATTTTTACCCATTTAGCATTTTAAACTTTTGGGGCCATATCGCAAAAGAAAAAAATTCTTAAAAAATACATCTTTTAATACTATTTTACCATATGACAGCTTTCATTCAGAATTTGTTTAGTGTTTGCTTTAATCAGGAGTCTTACAAAATATGGACTGTGCTATTTTTATTATGTTTTTCATGACATTCAGGTTCAAAAACTGTAGAAGTACGAATTTTCTATTATTGTCTTTCTTCTAAATAAAACTACACTAAAAGTATACAGTTTGAGTTAAACATAATATTCTGATTCAAATACTATAGAAGTAGCCTTTTTCCATTATAATTTAGTCATGTCTTATGTTCATATTTCAGAATATGGACCGCGCTCTTCTTTATTATGCTTTTCATAACATTCAGGTTCAAATAGAAGGGTCCTGGATATGACCTTAAATTATATCCGATACTGGGGCCTCAGCTTGTGGGCTTTGGGGAGTGTGGAGCCACCCTTTAATTGCCACTGCTCCCAGGTTCACTCTGACCCGGAGCGATAGTACCTGTTAGGGTCCCAACTATGGATTAAATAGAAACCGACTTGAAAAAAACCCCGAATATATTCTATTAAAATATTTTTCTTCAAAATCACTGGATTCGGCATTAAATAACCTGAGAAGCGTTGATGCCGTAAAACAAAAACAACCAACCAATCAAATAGAAGTAGACTCTTTTGATTATCGCCTTTCTAAAGAAAAATACACTTAAATTATATATAGAGTTAGCATTAAGAATAACATTCTGGTTCAAATATAGTAAAGATTTGATTTTTCGATTATAATTTTAAACTATAGACACATGTGATACAAAAAAAAAAAAAAAAATTGGCTTAAAGTAACATAATAATGAAATAATTACTCACTACTCCAGGAAAATATTGAACGCTTTTATTTATATTTTGATTGAAACTATTTTTTATGCTTCAAATGACTATTTGTTACAAACAAGACCGTTTCAAATACACAGTATTACAATGATTTATTTCAAAGAATATAGGGTACTTATGCACTTATGTTACCATGTTGAAAAATAATATTTTGAAAGCCATTCATAACATAAGGAGGGAAGGGTGTTTTGTAACTATTCTGTACTTCCATCTAACAAGTTAATAAAAAAAGATATCATGTAACTTGAATTTAACTTGAAAATACTATTTAAAAATAGCATGGTGATATAAGTGCATATGCAGCGAATATAGAATTAGTCTAATGATTAAAATTCCATGGATATTCAAGAGTTTAACAGAAAAATTCCAGAGTTTGACAGAAAAATTCCAGAGTTTGACAGAAAAATTCCAGAGTTTAACAGAAAAATTCCAGAGTTTGACAAGATACAACTGCAGAAGGTCGGAGGTTACATCGGATGAAATATTGTGAAAATAACACTTGAAGACAAGAACAGTAGTCCAAATAATCCAAATTATCAATCCTCATCTCAAAAGTTCAGAAACATAAAAAAAGAAGTGTACAACTTGAAACTTCTTTATTCAAATCATCTGATTATTATGTCTATAGCAACAATAATAAAGCAATAATGAGGGAATTTTATCTATTGCAAACTATTATCCTCATCTTTCTCTTAGATGTCGTTTCACAATGTTTCGGCCAACTATTCCTCTGGCCTTCGTCAGGTGGTAACTGCGACGGGATAGTTGGCTGAAACGACGTGAAACAACATCTAAGAGAAAGATGAGGATAATAGTTTGCGATATAATAAAAATTAATAAATAATACTCATCCCAATAATGAATTCCAATTAAATAATATACAATAATGAGGGGGTTACTTTTATAGGTAGGAGTAAATTGCAACAATTGATTAGTGTGGGCAAATGGTAACTATATACAAGAGAGCGTCCCAAAAGTGATGGCTCTTATTTTTTTTATTCTGCCCGAATAGATCAGAGGGGAGGTTGCAAATTGTATTGTTATGATAACTGAACTTATGCATTCATGACCTAAAAGTTTCATAACCTCTGCCGCAAATATTGACAGCATGAGACTCTAAGAAAGCAATCCCTGTCAGGGATGTGCATTAGAAGCGGCGATGCATCATTGAATTCCTGACAAAAGTTCACTGAGAATAATGATGACTATGCAGAAATATAAATTCTGGAGCCCAAAAGGTTGCTTGTTTTAATGGTATCACCCTTGCCTTTGTAGCTCTTCAACTTTTTGAGTTAACAAAAAGGAGATTTTACTTCGGAATGACCCTTGTATAACATATGTAACTAGTTCACAGTGGGCTTAATTGGGGAAGGGGGGGGGTCAAGCGGACACTTACCTATGTATACCTATAATGCAAGTGGTTATGCTTTTTTAGCTCTTTGAGTTAATTTTTTTATATCAAATAGGGTAGGGTGGTATAACATGGTAGGATGTTGGAAAGCTGATATTTAACATAAAAATTGTTCTTTTTAAGACCAAAACATCATAAATTTGCCGACAGACAAAATTTAGGCATTTACAGACAAACTTTAAATGCCTGTATCTTTAAAACTATTCAAGCTAAGAAAACAAATGAGACCTCTATTTGATACTGCATGAAACAAGCTTTTCAAATATTCAGTTAGAATGAAAAAATAGACTACTAGAAGGTTACATAATGAAAAAACTATTAATTCAATGTATAAGATAACTGATCATCATCATCATCATCATCATCATCATCAAAAAGCACAACAAAGACTCATATTCACTGTTGCAACCATGAATTGCAGTTTTAAGCTGCTCACAACTTCTAATGCTGTGACCTAATGACTTGCAATGTCTGCAGTTTAAACGTTCTCTTGTCTTCATAACAATGGGATCACTCTTGTCTCAGAGTCTGTTAATACAATCTGATAAATTGTCGAATTGGTTTGTCTTTCAAGACTTGTTCATCCGATACTGACATAGGAACTTGTTACTTGCCTAAATGCCAGATTCTGTATAGTTGAGCAGACTAATGTTGCCATTTTCTGCAATTAACTCAGCACTGTGCCCAAAAACAACATGAGCACTTGGAGTGACATCAAACCAACATGAAGATATGTAGCGTGACAAAATCTTTGAAGTCGTCAATTTTCACTTTTCTATCTAATGATGGTTAAATGACAGTAATGTGCAGTACCAGTTGATCAATCTTGCCTCTTAATTCACTGTTACTGATTCCTTGGGTGAGCAGTTTTCGGTTGGATCTCGTTAAGGCTGTAGAATGCGGCCAACTGAAGTGATGTAAACAATTGGGCAGACATAAGTTGCAAGCACTGGAGGTAATGGTACTTTACACCACTGTACAGAGTCGCAAGTTTTTGTACTGCTGGCTTCCATTCCTTCTTAAATTTAAACAGTTTGTCGTACGATGGAAGAACATTAGCTTTATCATCTTTTAGGAGTAAACAAATGTCTGTGCAAATCCGTTTGATCATTTTGCCACTTTTGTAAATGGCATATGCTCTGTGCTTGAGCAAATCCATATAGTCGCTCAGTCATCGGCGTTGTTGATGATCACTGACTTCCTTCAGAGGATATTTTGCCTTCGGCACATTGGTGTGATGTTGGAGCACTACTTTCTCATCAATTGATCTGGATGAACTAAGCACTGAACCATTCTTGCTTTGTTACTGCTGAAAGTCTTTGAACACAACTTTGATGTCAGATAGAAGTTTATCACTAGGTGGGACCTCTAGCTTGGATGAGACCTGTTTCACAACTTCATCAAAGTCTGGCTCTTTGTTGAATCGTAATCTCCTGTAATTCTTAAAAATCTCAATGAGCAATGTTTGCTATGTCATTCATTATGATTGTGTATCAAAAAGAAAATAAAATAAAATGTGAGATGTTGAAAAATTGAAAATGAGAAAAATGGAAATATTCAATTATAATAGAGAAATTTTGATAAAAATCCAGAATTTTTTCTGGTGTACGGCCAATATTTAACTGAAAATAATTTTAAAAAGGATAAAAATCAAGGTTTTCCAGAAAACAGTGCAGTTTCATGGTTTTCTGATGCCAGATTTGGATTTTGCACCCCAAAAATCATAGGAAAAGTGGCCTGGACGATGAAATTTGGGTAAGAGTGAAAAGAATTATCTGGATTTATGGTTTAAATGGTCATTGTAGGTTGTCCAAAATTACGGAAAAATGGGCAAGTTCAAATTTTTTCAGTATGTTAGAATTAAAATGGTTCCCGAGAGCGAATTTTTTCACCTAATTGGATTATGATAGCTTTCCATGTCTAGATTCTTATTTGTGAAGCATGAGAAATTTCGTCTCAGGGCTTTTTTGCAATCTTTCTTTAAAATATACCCCCCAGGCTATTTTATGGAAAAAATGCTCATTTTTATAATAAATTTTGTGAAAAAAATTAAAAAAGACAGATCAAAAACTTGTTCATATGTTCCATTTTTTATACTGAAGTAAATTTAGGGAATCTGGTATTATTTAAGGGGACATATTTAAGGGTTTCTAGAAGAAATTTTGAGCAATTCTTCAAGTTCACCCAAATTTACTCCTTGGTAAAATCGCTGTAGTTGCAATTTCACAAAAATTCGAAGTCCGCAAACTTCAAACAGGCATATCTTGAGAAATAATTGAAGTTAGAAGACAAATGAACCCATTTTTTTGCAACCTCAGACTCTGAGCTATTCAAATACATAATGATTTGAGGAAGTTGTTAAAAGTCCATATGTTCGCTTGCCAGCCCAACTGTGCATCTCTTGCATTGTCATTTAATAATTCTAAAGAAATAAGTAGAACTCAGTGACTTGCTTTATGTATGGTTTAGAAAAAATTTTTAGAATAGATAAACCTTAGGGTCATAGTGTAAGAAAAATGAATTAAAGAGTAGAGACTTACAGGTGATCGACATCGTTTTGATCTGCTGTGATCTTTTTTATTCTTCCTGTGATAATCCTTAGAATCATGACGTTTTTTCCTCCGTTCCAAGGCAGCATCACTTTGTGTAGAATCGGCTACCATTTTAGCAGCTGGCATGGTCAGTTTAGTTTGAAAGAATGCAAAACCAGGAATAAAATTACTAAAATGGATGAATACGTATGAAAACCTGAAAAAGACAAAAAAAAAAATATATAAAAATACTGGAAGATGATTATTTTAATTTCCAAGACAAAAATCAAAATTAGGTAAAAAGCAAAGTTAATTATTTTGCTATTGTGATATGAAACGAACTATTTAAATATTGTGATATGAAACAAACTATTTAAATATTGTGATATGAAACGAACTATTTAAATATTGTGATATGAAATGAACTATTTAAATATTGTGATATGAAACAAACTATTTAAATATTGTGATATGAAATGAACTATTTAAATATTGTGATATGAAACGAACTATTTAAATATAAAAATCTCATGTCATATATGGTCTCGTTTGTCGTACTCTTTTTGTGCATCTCTCTTTTTGAACATTTAAACCATTACAAAAAATGTCATCGCACAAAACACATGAGTTTGATTATTTTGTTTTACAGCATATCAATTCTTTTTTCAGGTTATATAATGCTAAATCCAGTGATTTTTGTAAAAGTTTTTGTTCAAGTTTTTAACATCTTCACATTTTTATCTATGGAGTGTCTTTTGGTGGTCTTGTTTTCGGGTTATTTAATGCCGCAGTCAGTCATTTTGGAAAAAAGTTTATTTCAGGCTTCAAGTTTTATCACAGGGTGGAACAATAAAATTGTCGCCCAAGAAAAGACAACATGATTCCATTTCCGTTTGATGAAAACTGTTTTTCTTTTTTTGTTGCAGACCATCTAGTTGGCCAGTTGTGTACAAATCCCAGAAGAGTTAGATCAAGAATATGTAAGTCTGGGTTTGATAATAATATGAGGACTGTTGGAATAGTTCCCCTATTTCGTTTTGACTTTATAAGATAAAATTGCTGATAATTTCATAGGCTATATTTCAATCTGCTGCTGAAATGCTACTTGGCGCTTCTAAGAAATGGGCACCTGGAAGATTTCAGTACTTTGCCTGAGGATTCTGAGCCAATCTTGGAGATAGGCAAAGCAGTTAACAATTAGAAAGCTGTGATTAGGTTAGGTTTGGGTGTTTTGCTTTACGGTATATCAACCCTTTTCAACTTACTTAACGCTGAATCCAGTAGTTTTGGAAACTTTTTATGCTTCAGGTGTTCGGTTGTTTTGTAGAGAAAAAAAAATGTTGCATTTTTACTTTGCAAAACATGATTGAGTTTTGCAAAGGGAACAGAAAGAAAATAGTGTTTGGTGCATTTTAGGTCACAAAGTCAGTATCTTTAGACAGCCTGTTCTGGTAGCACCTAGTGAAAGATACAACCAAAATGTAAACAGGTAGATGATACAAAACACAAGTAGTTACTTATTTTTACTATTAAGTCACTAGTTATCAAAGCTCAAAAGCCACTGAAAGATAAGGGTGATTGAGATGGAATGATTATCAGCCAAAACATGAAAAGAACTGTGTTTGATTATCTACTAGCAGGGGTATTCAGCATTGTTCGGGGTCATATAAATTTAAACAGAAGTGAAATTATGTGTCACTTTTTTTTTATATTAAAATTTCTGTCTCTCCTTTCTCAAGCCGTCCCTTTATGTTTCTCTCTTTTCCTCTCCTCTTTTTACCATTTTTATCCATAAAGCCTTTTGCATCTTTTGCCTAACTCATCCTCTCTCTTGTTTTACTGTGCTGACAAATGTAAGTCAGATAATGGAGCTACGTTTTCTCAAATATAATACTGCATTCTTATATTTATAACAACTCCAAACAGAGCAAAACAATAACATTCTTGAATAAAGGTAATTCCGCTCCCTCCAACCGCTTTCACAATAATATTAAGAGAAATTAATAAAAAAAGATATCAAAAGTATATACAATATTAAATTGATTTTAAGATCGTCAACTGGTTCAACCATTTCCGGAACTAACTCCATATACACCCGCTCTTAAAAATATATATGAAATAAAGTAATTTTTCTAATCATCATCTGCTTCAGGAATTTCCAGGACCAACTCCATATATATCCCCTCTTAAAAAGATATGTGAAATAAAGTAATTTTGAGATCGTAACCTGCTTCAGCCATTTCCGGTTACTGACAAGACACTGAATATGAAGACAACAGTTGTGACAAGCAGGGAAGTATTTCCACGAAAATGTGTTCCATAGCTCCTTGCAAAAAAGCTCCATCTATGGAAATTCTGCTGGAAACTAAGCACATGGAGGAAGAAAAGAAAATGTTGCATTATGGTAGCAATTATTTACTTGTCTGACTCAAAAGTTATAATATACTCAAAGGAAAAATCTTACATGTTCATATATTAAAATTATGAAGGTCGATAGAAAATCAAATTTTCTTGCGTTTGAGAAAAATTTATTTGCTGTATATTTGGTTTGTTTTCAATTTGTCGGCTGTTTGAATGCTGGAAAAAAATGTTTGCCAGTGTAGCTCTTCTGTTTAAGGCTGGATTTGGCATTAGCACGGTTTACTATCCGCAAGTAAATTAATCGTTTTTATTTTAGGAGTCTCCTTCTTCCCCAATGTTTAGAATGGCTTTCTAAACTTGTTTGGTAATATTCATCTATTCTACACTAAAACATATCCACACCACACATGTTTCTCTTGTATGCAGTAGACGGATCGTGCTTAAGTAATACCTTTATTTAGAAACTCATTCTTAATCTGGAGAGGTTTTTTTTTTCTTTCTGCACTTTCGATGGTTGTTAAACTACAGTCGACAAATTGATTGCTTGGTACTCATGCAGAGAGTGATCCATGCTGAAATAATAACATTATTTAAAAAGCCATTCTTAACATGGGGAGAGGAGGGTGTTTTGTACGTATTCTGTACTTTAATCTTACAATTGAATAAAAAAAAACATATCATAAAACTTAAATTAAACGTGGAAATACGACTTAAAAAATAGCGCGGATCACTCTCTGCATTAGCACCGATTTTGTAAGCATACCATTTTAAGCAAAAATATTACGTAGTTAATTATCATGTTGAAAATAGTAATATATCCAAAAATTACGAAAATTCATTGCGTAGAACAACAGCTATTGTGTTTTTAGTAAAAAAAAAAAAGAAAGTCTATTGGTATAGAAAGACATTGCTGTCATGACAATATAATCTAAAATATTCTTTTTAAAGTTGTGTCCCCCTGTATATAGCCTACTACTGTCTACTTTATAACGTCTAAGAAAAATGCAATTTTACCCAATTTTTCATCAAAATTACTGTTAACTAGAAATAAATTTTTACAATGATTTTGCATAATTTTTTAATATATTGCTATTTTCGGCATGACAATTTAGTATGTAATATCGTTCGGGTTAAAACATTAAAAAAAGAACGATCTGTCAACTGTATCTTAACTAGTACCGCACTTTCACCTAACAATTTAATAAACTAAAGATACTGTAAAAATTGAAAATCCGATCTAAATTATTGTCCTGTGCTTATTCTACACAAGTACAAAAACAAATAAACAAAACAAAATAGACAAAAGGGCATAGACAACAAACCAAAAATATGGTCAAGAAATAAATCTATAATAATTAAATGTTACCAAAGTCAAGAAGATAAGATAGTTTTTAGTGTTTTAACTTATTTTAAAACGTTTATTTATTTCAAATAATAAGAGTGCCCACCCCCTAAAAATGCGTGTTTTCGCTTTTTTTACAACGATTATCATAGAGTATAGACTTTGATATCATATTAGTAGAAAAAATTTGGAAAAAAAAAAAAAAAAAAAAATTTAATGACTTTCTCGCTACAACGTTCTACTTCACTGCCCATTTCTTTACCAACGTGTCATGTGATTACGTGACCAGAGAGATTTCCTTAATTCCCTTACACCCCGGTGGTAATTGTGGCCTGGTAGACCAACACAAAATCTACTTTACAAAACTTGTTTGCTAGGGGGTGCTGAAAACGAATGCCGCATTTGAAATCAAGTCTATCAACGATAATGAAAAGACACTTTTCTGCATGTTTCATGTAGAAATGTAACACGACGACCATATTTGTAAAATTTTACTTGGTTTCCACCTAAACATTTTCCTTTAAAATGATGGCTTAAAGTTTTCGGGTATGCTGAAACAAATATCGCCTTTAAATTTTCTGCTAATAAGTAGTTTTCCAGATATTAAGCAATGTAATTCTTTATGTTATAAGTGGTGGCCATTATGCACGTTGTTTCTGTTTTGAACAGATATGTCTGCTGCGTAACATCACTACATGAAACATCCGGAAAAGTATATTTTAAGTATCGCGAAAACTAGTTGCCGGCCCCAATTTTAAATGCGATATTCGTTTTCAGCACACCCGAAGACACCTAGAAAACAAGTTTTGTAAAGTAGATTTTGTGTTGGTCTACCAGGCCACAATTACCACCAGAGTGTAAGAGAATTCAAGAAAATCTCACCGGTTAATCACGCGACATGTCGGTAAAAAAAAAAAAATGGATAGTAAATCACTAATTTTTTTTTTTTTTTTCCAAAATTCTTTCTGCTAATATTATACTTAAGTCCATAATCTATGATAATCTTTGTAAAAAAAAAAAAAAAAAATTAAAGGTGAAACCATGCAAATTTAGGGGGTGGGCACTCTCGTACAGGTCCGTCGTGTTTTGAAATAAATAAACATTTTAAAATAAGTTAAAACACCAAGAACTTCTGCTAGTTAGAAGTGGACCCCCGTAATTAATTTTTGTATTTTTTTTTTCAAATTTTTTTACTGCTAATTTACTTAATTTATGGGGTGCTAGTGCACTTGCTGATCCGCGTTATTTTTTTAAAATCGTATTTCCAAGTTTAATTAAAGTTTTATGATGTTTTCTTTTTTTATTCAATTGTAATGTTAAAGTATAGAATAGGTACAAAACACCCCCCTCCCCTCCGCATGTTAAGAATAGCTTTTTAAATAATAACGTTATAATTTCAGCACGGATCAATAAGTGCGCTCTAGTACCATCGTATTTTTAAGGGGTGGGTACTTTCGTAAAGGACCGCCAAAAACACAAGTAGTGCCGTAGGTGTATCATCAGAATTTTTGTATGAATTTTTGACACTCCTAACACGAAACTGAATAAAATATAAAAAAAACTCGTAATTTCTCTTTTAAAAGTGGGTTGTTTATTTTCTTTATGGATTATACTTCCAAAATAAACTATTAAAGTTGTTTTAAAAGTAATAGAAATATATTTTTTTTTAAACAGTAATGAATTTTACGAACTCAATATTTTTCAATTTTTTAACTTTAAAAATCTATCAAAATTTTTCTATCAATTCTATTTTTACAATATTTTCAGGGTCAATGTGAAATTTTATGCTCTTTCCAATAAACGGAATATAATATTTTAGACAAACGTTTTTTTTTTTAAAATTCACCCCCCCCATTTTCAAGTGTCTATTAAAAAGTACATTAATTTACTCAAAGTTTTATATATCACAAATTGAAGAGAAAAGGTCAATAAATAATATATTCAAATTTAAAACAAAAAAATGCAGTGTTTTTTTTAGAAATTTGCCTGTAAAGTTCGAAGTTTAAGACCTTTTTTTTTTTAAACCACGTTGTTTGTTTTTTCTTTTATTTTTGTTTTTTAAATGAAATCTTGGTCCTTGCTCCTTTAATTGAAAAAAAATTAGGGCTTGAATTACATTTTTCAAGTAGTTATAAGCTTGGGAAGACAGGGGGTCGAATAATTCACGCCTCCTATTTTGAAATATTAAAAAGTAAATAATTAATTTACTCACCAAAGTCTTGTATATCACAAATTGAAGATAAAAGATCAATAATATATTCAAATTTAAAAAAAAAGTAGCGTTTTTTAGAAATTTACCTGTAAAGTCTGAAATTTAAAACCTTTTTAAAAAAAACTTTTTTTTTTTTTTTTTTTTTTTTTTAATGAAACCTTGGTCCTTGCTCCTTTAATTGAAAAAAAAAAATAGGGCTTGAATTACATTTTTCGAGGAGTTATAAGCTTAGAAAAACGGGGTGGAATTATTCAATATTTTTCACGAAATTTCTATACTCCAAATATGGCAGCCTCATGTCCACCATATTTGGAGTATCGATAACTGCTCAAAAATAAAAAGTTAAACCAAATACTGATAAAAATCCACCCAATAAATGTCACTGAGTGTTTTTTCAGTTTGTTGACTATATTAATAAATACTCGACTATATATATATATATATATATATATATATATATATATATATATATATATATAAATTTAATAAAAAATATACTTTTTAATAGTATGAGGTATGTTACCAAATTAGGTATTAAAAGTCTTCATAATTATCAGCCCTTAACGAATACTGAAGAGAAAGTTAAGGGTTTTCTTGTTAATTAAAATTAATCGGATTAACAAATATTCTTTTGGACCGACAAACTTATTCATTCACGTAGATTTAACTTAATTATACAATAAGTTGTTTGCCGTATAAAAATAATGATATTCCAACAATTTTAATAATAATAATAATAATGATGATGATGATAAAAAAAGGGTATAATTACGTTTGTTAAATTTTGAATGGGAAATAATTGGCAATTTCTCCGAGTTTTGTTTTTCTTTTTAAATTATTCCCGATTAAAGAGTTCCACCACACAAATGTTATTTAAGCAATTAAGTGTTATCTCCCTTACATTCTACGCCTTTCGATGCTTGTTTGATGTTAGTTGAATGTTTGTAGGCAAACAAAATGCACAGCAAACTGCTACTTGTAATGAACGGCTATCCAGAAAATTTCATGGCTTACAGAGTCAGATCCAAGTATTGCCGGAGAATCCCAACTCAATCCCTGAAATGGCCGAAATAGTTTACATGTTTTTTGGGGTTTTTTTTTTTTTATAATTTCCACTTAACTTTCATGAAGGCCCAATTTTTTTTTTTTTTTATCTCATCCTAACCTAACCTTTCGCATGGGTAGTGTCGGCTATCTTTTTACATTGTTTTTTTTTTTTTTTTCACAGATTTTAAATAAACTTATTTGTCTATTTCTGGCGTTGAATCGGAATTCTTTATCAATACTCGGGAATGACTTCATTAATATTGAAATTTTCTGGGTAGCTATTCATTACACGTGTAGTGACCAGTTAAATCAAGTCTCATAAACAGAATACTCTAGACGGCCAGAATCTATTCATTTCAGGGACTATTTGATGGTGCCACTAAATACCCATGCAAATCTGTATTGCACAAGAAACACGGTTGTAACTGACATACAAATCGATGGGATTATATTTTTATCTCTTCATGTATGAAGACAGTAAACAGGTTAGAACGTTCGACAAAGCTTGTATATAAGCATTAACGTGCAAAAATTTAAACAGTCTAGACAGTGTTTTCTCAAATCAGTAACGTCATCGCTCGTAATGTCGCTAGCGTTTAACTCTGTCCAAAGGACGTTAAAAAAAATCTACCAAGTCCAGTCTGTCTTTCCACAAGTCCAAGCAATGATTCCATGATCTACGAACAGCTTTTCACAAACTGAATAACCAGCTCAAAATTAGAGCAGATTCAAGAAAAACTGCGATTTGCACCTATAGCACACACACACACACACACACACACACACACACACACACACACACACACACAAAAATGATCTTTTTTTTGGCTTAATAAAAATTGTTATTTCAAATGTTTATAATTGTTCATCATCGGGTCATCGTTATTTGCTGTCATATTTAATTTTTTTATCAATTCTTTTATTATAAAGTTATGATTTTAAAAATTAAAAAATATACCCACATGACTTGGGTGCATGAGCTGGAATCAAAACCAAAACTTATGAAGAAAAAAATATGTACATCACTTGAGTTCCTTCAGCTATAATCAAAACCGAAACCAAAACTCGTGAAGGATTCTTGGTAATTCCAAGAAATGGAAGGTCATAACAATTAAATGACAGTCACTCAGAAGAAAATAGATGTAAGTACGACACACAAAATAGCATACATGCTATCATATTAATATATAGATCTATATAAATTTGAGTTTTCATCGCACTTACATTGATATTAAAAGCCTACTTTTTCTATTAGTATTTATTTGCTTCCCCACGAAAGCAAAATGTGGCACAAGGTCGTCTCCAATGTGGGAGAAAAGCAGCTCCCAAAAATGGGTACTTTGGAAATAGGCAAAAATAAAAATTGCCTTAATATAAAAGGATTTTCTCTCTATTAATCAAGGACAAACTAGCTTAAGTGTAACATTAGAACGGATACTACACTATTATCTTAGCTCGAAAGCTAGATACTTTTTCTATCGGTATTCATTTGCTTCCCTTTGAAAGCAAAATGACACAAGGTCGTTTTTAATGTGGGGAAAACCATCTCCCCCAAAAGGGTCACTCTGGAAGTAGGCAAAAAAATAAATTGTTTTAGTATGTAAGGGTTTTCTCTCCATTGACTTAGGGCAAATTAACTTGAATGTAGCATCAGAACAGATACTACACTTAGATGTTAACCCAAAGGTCAGATTTAATTTTTTTTTTTACATATTGCTAAGGATACACCATTTTTTATATGACACTTTATTAAAATTTTATATAAAAGAAATGAAGGGGGTCCTTAAAACAATGTGGCATGAAGCCAAAAGGGAATGTTGGTGGGGGGGGGAGAATGGGGGTGTCAGGGGTAATCCACGTCTCTTCCCTAAGCCAGATTTAAAAATTATTGAAACAAACTTCTTAATATACTCAGTCATGGATATTTGAGGGACTAAATAAATATTAACTAATTTGCATATTCTTTGGAAAACGAATGGTCATTAATTAATTATTCATTTTTTTTGTGGTTTCTTATTAGATAATTGGTTTCATTTAAATATTACTCTCAGTTCTATTCGTGCCTAGTTTTCTACATCGTTCATTATTGGATAGCATTTAGGAGGCAAACATTCTAGCATGCACAAATGTATTTTTATATATCTGCATATACATATATAAGTGACCTTGTCAGTGTGTGTATAGAAGGTCTCTACCAAACTCCTCTCTCAATTATTAGTTTCCAGACTTGAAACTTGATATATAAGGGAATTAAGATCTGTGGATAAAATTAGATCTGTTTTTTTAGCCGGTAAAAAAATATTGACCTTGGCAAGTCGACTAAACATATTGCTTCTAAGCATGTGCAAATGCTTTTGCAATGTGATTTCACCAAATTTTCTTTGCGTATGGATATAGTACAAATAGTTATGGATAAGGCTGGTGATCATTATGTTTGGGTTTCAGTTTAAGCTGATGGCACCCAAGTCATTTTTTTAAAAACTTTTGAAACCATTACCATATATTGGATACAATATAATAATCACTAGAGAAGTGGCGCTTTAATAATAAATACAAAATCTGCACAAATGAAAATATAATATTTATATATATTTTATAACCGGGCAACGCCAGCTGCTGGCCTGCTAGTTTTAATACATGTCTTGCTATTAAAATTTTAAATAAATTATATTATTTAATTAATTGGAATTCTTATTGAGATGAGTGATTTGTATTATTTATCCATTTATAAATAAATGGATAAATAAATACAATGATAAATGTGACATTCATTTTTTTATTTATTCATTAAGGAATTATATGAGGAGTTTTGATTTATTTCCATTGCAGCAAAACATGGTATAAGGTGAGGGAAAAATGGCTACCAGACGTTGAACTCTGATCAGGAATATATATATATATATATATATATATATATATATATATATATATATATAAAAGTGAACGTGTGTGTGTGTGTGTGTGTGTGTGTGTGTGTGTGTGTGTACATTCCCCTACACAATAACTGTCAATTTTCAGTCTGAAGACTCGAAATTTGATATACAGGTACTGAGATTTGGGAAAATCTTTGTGATCGGTTTTTGGCCAGAAATGTGGCTGTTAAGGGGTCAAAGTTCAACGATTTGATCCTTGAGAACTCTACCAAACTCCTCCGACAATTTTGGGTCTAAACACTTGAAATTTTAGATATAGGTTTCTTTGACATGAATCTTACTTACTTGATTTGAGCCCAAAACAATAAATTTTAAGGGGTCACAATAGGGATCAAAGTTAAAAAAATTGACCACTTTTTTTTCTTTTTTCTTTTTTTTTTTTTTACTCAACATACACCTCAGAACACCCGGGCAATTCCGGGCTGAAATGCTAGTATATATATATATATATATATATATATATATATATATATATATATATATATATATATATATACATCGGGGAATACTGACAGGGCAGTTCTTATTTATTTTTTATTTTCACACTGTTGCGACGGGCGGATGTAGATTTAATACACACTCGAGGAGAAATATTTATGGCACTGATTCGTGGCCTGATAGTGAGAGCTGCCGACTGTCAATGTAATGGTTGTAGGTTCGATCCACGGTTGGGGAAAGGTGTATTTCTAGCCGCACTGATGAGTTGTGATCCAACGAAACAGTACTGTATGTGGATGACAATATATATATTTATATATATATATATATATATATATATATATATATATATATATAATATAAAGCTGAACGTCTGTGTGTGTCTGGTCACGAATAGGCTCCTATATGGTTGACTATTATAGAAAACTGATCACATATAATGATAGAAGATGTATCGAGACACAGGAATGGGTATGTTTCATCTGGCATAATGATGATTCATTAAAATTGTGGGGTTTGCGTACGCGCCTGGTCCACAAAGTATGGAAATAAAAAATTTAAAAATTAAAACAAAAACCTTTACATGTGTTTTTGATAGAGATGTACATAATAATACTTTGATAAGTATGTTTTAACTAAAATAGAGATGGTATAATAAAATTGTGGAGTCTACGTTCACGCCTGGCCTCCATAGAATGGAAATAGGCACAAATTTTAATAAAGACTTTTCATATCTGTCTGTGTAAGTATACTTTGATAATTATGTTTCAGTTTGAAGAAATATGATATAATAAAATTATGGGGTTTTCGTTCGCGCCTGACCTCCATAGAATAAAAATATGTTACAATGTTAACAAGGTTGTTTAATATAGATCCACAGAATATTGTGATAAGTGTTTCAGTGTGAACAGGTATGGTATAATAAATTATGGGGTTTATCTATTTTATTTTTACTTTCATCATATTTTGCTTTGGTTTTGATACCTCCAAATTCGAAGCTATCTCTTTACAACCCTTCCTTTTCATAACCTATCATACTTTCATAAATCAGAGTCCATTTTCTGTAGGCTGTTTTTGAACCCAGTCAACGACGGGTACTTTTGCTAGTATATATATATATATATATATATATATATATATATATATATATATATATATATATATATATATATATATTTCTTCAGATTAGCTGTTGTCAAGGAAGGGAGATACTTATATTCTCTTATACAAAAACTGGGGAATGGAACAAAAACAAAATCAGGCACACTGCCAAAAGAAAATGAGATTTAGTGGTGTGAATAAGCCAAACAGTACAAAACTATTAGTTTTCTAAAATATATTCAAAGGGGGACAACTCTGAACTCGAAACAATTTTATAAATGACGAAGGTTGAAAAGAATAAAAATGTGCGAAAGCAAAATTATTACAAGGTAAAATACATGAAAATAAAAACAAAATATCTTAATCACTTAATCATAAAAATCATAAAGAAATAACTTACATATAAATCTTACTTTTCCGACATAAATTTGACATATGTAAGTTATCTCTCTTGGATTTATTGACTAATCTTGTTTATCGCATACGCATCGACAGCAATAGTTTTAGTTAACATTTACTCGTCTCCCCGCGAGAGCAAAATTAGACAAAATGTCGCTTTATGTAGAAAATATCTACAGCTCCCCAAAAAGAGACACTGTGAAGAAGAGGAAAATAAAATTGCTTCAAGCTAAAAAATTCTCCTCCCGTAACTGAGGACAGAACAGATAATTATATGGTTGAGTAAGCATTTCATTATGTGTACAATTTTACTCATATATGCATTTAAATACTAGCGATTTTTAAGAAGTGTTTCTTTTGATTTCTTTTTATTTTTTTTTTAATTCTATCATGGACTTTGCCGATGGAGCAGAGTGGAAACATCCCTTATTAAATTTTGACTGACTATTAGATTACTTAACTTCAGCAAACTTGTATAGAGAAGTAGAAAGTAACATTCCAGGATGTATATTCTGCTAATTAATGCTAATTAAATTAGTTGCTAGTGCACTTACTGATCCGCGGTATTTTTTAAATCGTATTTCCAAGTTTAATTAAAGTTTTCTGTTTTTTATTCAAGTGTAAGGTTAAAGTATAGAATAGTTACGAAACACCCTCCCCTCCCTATGTTAAGAATGGCCTTTTAAATAATAACGTTATTATTTCAGCACGGATCAATAAGTGCACTAGCACCTAAAATTAAAATTGCCACCCTAGAAAAGACAACATGATTCCATTTCCATTTGATGAAAACCAGTTTTCTTTTTTTGTTGTTGTTGCAGACCATCTACTTATTCTGCAGTTTACCGTCTTTTTTTATTGAATTTCTACCATATCCTTTTCCTCCCTTTTTCCAGTTTACTACTTTCTTTAATCTCATCGAATCCCTATAAACTGTCACTAACTGTTAAATAAATTTTTTGATGCAAGTAGAGTTCACTTGCCTATTCAATATCACAAATTTTAAAAAGCTTTTTGCACCTATTTGATAAATGGTCATATGGCGTCTATTAGAGACTTTGGACTTTAATATCAAAGATTTAACATGCTTGGAATTTTTTTTCTTCTGGTGCTGGTTTTGTATGATCACCACATCCTTTGAAATATTTCATGTTTCCTTATATTTTGTTTGGTTTTGGCACAAGTGAAAATATAGATGAAAATCTCACAGGTTTATTAAAACTTTGGAAGAGCAAACATTGAGAAGTTTTGTTAACTTAAAAAAAAACAAATTCATTTACATTTAAAATACACAAAACATTCTACTTTTTTAGGCGAGTATGTGTGAGCACACTGAAACGTTATTCTAGAATTTAGAATAGGGGTTCAGTTGTGCATAAAAATATAATGTAAACCGATCCCATTTCGGTACATTATAACTTTTTAAGCAGTTAAGTAATTTTTACCACTGATTCTTAGGTCGATCAGCAAAATCATAAAATCACATGTAATTTCTATGTTTTTGTATTGCCACCCGTACTTAGGGTTAGTAGTAGGGATGGAGCATGGTTTTTATGACTTTTGCCAATACTATATATTAATACTATAGAGTGTGTGTTATTTATTTTGTGTGTCACAATTACATTCGAGTGACTATTGTTTAATTATGGATTCCCATTTCTTAGAATAAATAATTTTACCAAGAATTCTTCATAAGTTTTGGTTTTGGTTTTGGTTTTGGTTTCGATTATAGCTGATGCCACTCAAGTCATTTATTTTCTTATAAATAATTTTACCCAGAATTCTTCATAAGTTTTGATTTCGATTTCGATTATAGCTGATAAAACTCCAGTGATCCATTTTTTTTACAAATAATTTTATCAAGAATTCTTCATAAATTTTAGTTTTGGTTTCGATTATAGCAGAAGGAACTCAAGCTGATGAACAAAAGTCATATGGATATTTTTTTTATTTTTGAAATCGCAACTTTATGATATATAAAAATCGGTAGAACATTAACTCTATAATAATATATACAAAATCAGCAAGAATTAAAATATCATACTTAAGCGTACTTAATGATTTGGCAACTCCAGGAGTCCTTGCTAGCTTAGATAAATACTTCTACAGTTTTAACAAGAGTTACAATAATATAAGAACATCTCTATTTGCGCCATGAATACCAACATCAATATATTACACATGAATGAGTCGTCTGTGGAATTTCCACAGGTCCCGCTAGTTGTTATTATTTGCATCTCATTTTTGGTTTTGTTTTGCTTTGTTTTTTACAGCAAAGTAAATCAATTTAATAACCCACCAAATTTATATAATTAAAATAAAATTTAAACATTCATAGAAGGTAGGCACATAACAGTTAACGAAGCCCAACGCCCTCTCCATGTTAAAAAATGTTTTTCTAAATGGTAATATTATTATTTAGAAATTCGTTCGTAACACAGGGGGCATTATTAATATTTTGTTCTTACATCGTTTTCTCATTTGACCCACCAATCGTGTACTATTTTCAACTGTTTATGAAAACTTTCAAGTAGCATGTTATATACTAATGTCGAACTGATACAATTTGGCTTTGTTTAAAGTCAAAATAAACCTTTTGTTGTCTTTCAATTGGCAATACATTACAAGGAAAACATTTGAGGAAAAATATACCCGGAAATTACCCGAGGGTTTGTGTAACAATTTGAAAATTTACAAAAAAAAAAAAAAAAACCCAAAAAAAAAAAAAAAAAATTAATATATCTATAAATATTAAAAGAATCAGAATCGGAATCGGGATCTGAATCAGAAATTTAGAATGGAATCAGTAATTGGATCGGAATCGGGAAAAATTTTGGAATGGTCCCACCACTAAAATATATATATATATATATATATATATATATATATATATATATATATATATATATATATATATATATGTATATATATATATGAAAATTTGAAGTTAAATTCTGTAAATTAAAAACATTACTTTATGAGAACTATAAAATTAAAATATATAAAATTTATAAGTGGTTATGAATTTTGCTATTTAGCGCATATATTGAAAAACTAAAAAGCTTTTTAGTTTTTCAATATATGCGCTAAATAGGAAAATTTATGACCCCTTATGAATTTTATTTTACTAAAAACATTTCCTCTGATGAGATGAGCTATTTGTTTGAAATCCATGTATTAGGGAAAGAAACGTTGTATCCATTGTGGAAAAAGGAATTCCTCATAAATGTTTTAATTTACGGAATTTAACTTTAAATTTGCGTTTGTACTTTTGTTCTATCTCGTATATTGAGTTTTTTTTTTAATCTGATTGGGATTGTCTTATAAATATTGACCCTAATATTTATATAGACTTTCATTTTACAGTATTATACAATCTGTAATCTAAAAGTACTTTAAAATTTCAGTTAATTATATAATTATTTTTTTTTACTATAATAATTAAATACCTACAGACACTAGTGTTTCATCCTTTTGGAAGTCTTCAGTGCAAGGTGTCATAATTAACACCAGTCGACAGATTCGAACTCGGCAACATGAGCCATCTCTGGCTCAATTAGCAAAGACCGTATCCATTCGGCTACAATTAACCGCGTGAAATGACGTTGAATTTAAACAATTTAATTTTAAATGTTCTGTACGTCAGTCAGACAGTGATCTAATCGTTATACCATGATCTATGCATAATGGTTATACGATCATCTATGATATATATATATATATATATATATATATATATATATATATATATATATGTTTTTAACAACCAAAAGCAGCCAAATCATAAAACTTAAAATTGAAATTCCTTCTCCCTCTTACCCCCCTCCCTATATCCATATATCTAATGTATTTTAACCTTCAAAACTCAACTATTGTCGATACCCGTCTCCCTCCCCCTTATTATCTCTTTAACCCCCCCCCCGTTTTTTTTTCTCACATTTCCTCTAAAACCCTTCTTCCAAATAATAACAAGCATTTCTGTAAGGTCTAACGAGGCTGCTGGATCGTAAACATGGTCAGGCATCCGAAACATATGTAACTAAACAGATAAAACAGTAATAAAAAAATAAAATACATATTTGCTCCGCAATAGTATTGAGCACTCTCTTCTGGTTTTTACTAATTACCAATTTTACTATATATATATATATATATATATATATATATATATATATATATATATAGTAAGTTATAGAAATATATATTACAATTAAACTACACAGAATATTCAGTCTTAAGCCTGACAGATTCTCACCAGGATGTATTATGGAATATTCTGTGTAGTTTAATTGCCATATATATTTTCATAACTTACTACCTAGTTCTACTTATGTATTGAGTATTGTTGAAGTAAATATTGAAAATTTATACATAAAATTATGCATTCTTATATTAATTTATGTGATTAAATGAAATATATATATATATATATATATATATATATATATATATATATATATATATATATATATATGCATAAAATAAGAATTACAATTAAGTTTGCCAATATAATCCAAAATAGCAAACTTAAAGTATATTATAAATATTAAAGACTTAATATTTATGAAGTAATCTTAACCAGATGTAAAAGCTCAATAAAATCAAATAGGAAATAGAGCTTATGATAGGAACAAATTTTCAAAAAGGAAGCACAAAAATTTTATAATGTACATAAGACTACCTTACTCACTCTCTATCCCTTACTCAAGACTACCTTACTCACTCTCTATCCCTTACTTAAGACTACCTTACTCACTCTCTATCCCTTACTCAAGAAGAGCAAGGAGCGGTTTTTAAAAGTTCCGTTTCCCGTGACTCACACTGTATATATAATGAGGAAAAAAATATTGATAATAGAAAAAAAAGTATTTCGATGCATATACATTTATTGATCAATTTGAAACAAGGGAATACAATACAGTGTGTAATCTATATGCATCAGTATATATTTTCTTTTATCAATATCTTTTTCCTCTTGTAGCTAAGCACTACCTGCATGTCAAGCTTTTTATTATATCGAAAAGTCTCCATTTAAAGAATCCTTGTGTATTTCTTTGGCGCCCTTATATGTCTCTACTATTAAATAAAAGGAACTTTATCTCTGTGTGTGCGTGTGTGTGTGTGTGTGTGAGTTTGTTCCTTATAGACTCAAAAACGTCTGGGCCGATTTTTTTCAAATTTCAGGCGAAGCTACTTTATGTGCCTGGCAGTGTTCTTGGATAGGTTTTGTATTGGAATGTGTTTGATAAATATCGATAATCAAAAGAATCCGATGAAACAATGAACAAGCAATTTTGATCCAAGTTAACACCTTACACAGCCTAACATCACAAGTGCATTTGAGAAGTTTTATTACCACACAAGCCAAAAGTCCCAACGTATAAAATGAACAGTACATTCTTTATGACAGGAGCATGTTCAAAATGAATGTTCTGTTTAAAGCACAATCGTACCATGATACTTGAATTTTTTATTTTAAACATTAATTCAAGTCATTATTACCACACAAGCAGTAAGGTCAGGCATATAAAATCAACAGTAGGTATTTTTATGACAAGGGCGTGTTCAAAATGAATGTTTTTGTTTTGATCACAATTGACACATGATATTTGACTTTTGCTTTTAAACTTTAATTCAAGCGATTATATATAAATAAGTTTATAAAATTAACAGCAAGTTCTCTGCAGTGCAATGTAGACTAAAATGTAT
Organism: Euprymna scolopes; assembly: GCF_053919585.1. Taxonomy (NCBI): domain Eukaryota; kingdom Metazoa; phylum Mollusca; class Cephalopoda; order Sepiida; family Sepiolidae; genus Euprymna; species Euprymna scolopes. The sequence continues at coordinate 85,106,741 of NC_136497.1, read as the reverse complement.
TGTAGACTAAGTCACTGCAGGTGTTGCATATTAGCACTCCCGGGGCATCACTGAATTACCTGAGCTAGAAGATTATTATTATCATCATGTAGATTGAATTAGATTTGTTTTAAAGAGAAAATGCAAGGACAAATATGGTTAAATGACGTTTTATGAATTTAACTTGACTTGATTCTATAAACAATAACAAGAAGGGATTTTAGATTAATAAAGACAAACATGTTTTCAGAAAAAGGAATGTTAGTTTTGATAACTAGCACAAAAAATGATTTAAAAATAGGTCTGACCTTTAGCGTCCGATGTAGTCAGGCGTAGAGGTTACTTACAATGACGTGGATCTAAGGAGAGAGCTTGAGAAGATATGTATCAATTAATCAAGAGTTAGAAGTCAGTCGAAGAAGTCAGACGAGAAGTCGGAGAGAAGACACCAGTGCAATCAGTTATTGTATCAGAATAGGGGGAAAATATTGGAATCGTCCCATCCCTAGACAATATATTTTAAAAAATATGCGAAAATAAACATGTTTATTTGAAACAAAAAATTTCTAAGGGTATTTATGTGAAAAAGAAATACATCCAGAAAAGTAAATAAACGGATATTTATTATATTTAAAATCTATACAGAAAAAAAAACAAAAAAAAAACAAAACAAAAAAAAACAATAAATCAGAATCGTTACGAACTGGCATGAAAATCAGCCTATCACCGTCTATTTGAGCATCATCCTAAGCTCCTGCTGATAAAAATAAGTTAATATGCCGGATTACCTTTGTAATGGTAAAAATAATCAGTAATGGTAATCGTCATTAATACTGCTAGTAATTAAATTATAGTGCTAATAATGATTAGTCTTAGAGGTAAAATAAATTCGGCATTTGTGATGGTAATAATTTCTGTGGTTTGATGCGCCTTTGTTTGTTGCACATAATATAATCACCTTTTCAACAGAGGGATATTTAAAACCGAATTTATTACTGAATATTCCCACCGACTTGTTTTTGACATGTTAAATGAGAACGTAGGGATTTAAAACCCAGTGTGAAATACTTTGACCCGTTTTCTAGAACAAATCAGTTTTATAAGCAACAGCGTAGGCAAAGAAGTTATATTTCAAGAAAAATAGTTCGATGACATGTTTACACAGGCAAAGATAAATGAAACATAACCTTGTCAATTTTCTTTCCGGAGATAATAAATTTGTGCAGCTTCAACACAGCAAAACAATACATAATCGAATGAATTAGCTAATTTAATTGAATCATAGAAACATCTGCGGTTTGTATTGCCTTCACAACAACAAAAAAATAATAATAATACTAACAATAATAATGATGATAATAATAATAATAATAATAATAATAATAATAATAATAATAATAATAATAATAATAATAATAATGGCTGAGAAGATACAGCAGACAACAATAATGAAAACGGCTGAGATATTGAGGAAAACCATTGAATGTGGAGATTAAGACATATGACCCACAGGCGCTAGCTGGACATAATGAAACTGCCATAGAGATAAAACACAAAGAAACACCACGTGGAACCGTGAAAACTAAAACTGCAGAAATGTAAGTAAGGATCAAGGAGGAAGGAAGACCAAGAAAAAGAAAAAAAAAAGCACTAGTCAGACCAACACTGGATGAGTGCAAAAAAGACTGGGAAAGCTAATTGTCATCCAAATCCCAGTGAAAACCAGTAGTTACCACTAACGTGAAGTCAATGATAAGCGTCTGTTGCGATAATGCAAATTCATCTGTAAAGGTTATCAAAAGAGATGGAGAGTACTGGAAATCTGGGGAGACTTGTCACTTAAACTCCAAAGTCCAGAGGACACCACAAGTTGTTCTCAAAGAGAAATTTTGATGATGGACTGTGTGACTACTCGTAATGAGTTAATAATAATCAAACAAGACCAACTTAGAAGACAAAAAGAATGAGAAACTAAGGAACTATCAGAAACCGAGGGTGGAGGTTGCTAGATTGCGGAATAATAATACTAATAACTAAAAATAATAATAATGCGGAATAATAAAACTAATAACTGCAGCACAAGATAACTCGATAAGAACCAACTATATCAAAGCAATAATCGAGAAAACACAAGAAAACAGCAAATGCAGACTCTGTGGACAAAGAGACGAAACGATAAACTATATAGTAAGTGAATGCAGCAAACTGGCCCAAAAGGAATACAAGGACAGGCATGACCATGTGGGGAGGGCGGTGCATTGGGAATTGTGCAAACGACTGCATTTTGAGCGTACAGACAAATGGTACAAGCATAAACCCGCAACAGCACTCAAAAATGAGAACCACAAAATCCTATGGGACATGGACATTATAGTTGGTTCTTATCGAGTTATCTTGTGCTGCAGTTATTAGTTTTATTATTCCGCATTATTATTATTTTTAGTTATTAGTATTATTATTCCGCAATCTAGCAACCTCCACCCTCGGTTTCTGATAGGACAAACCCATCCAAGCAAAAAGACCAGATGTCGTAATAATTAACAAGAAAGAAAAATCCTGTCAAATCGTAGACTTTGCTATCCCAGCTGACCACAGAGGGAGTATGAAAGAAAAGGAGAAACGAAGCAAATACACAGAGCTAGCCAGAGAGTTAAAACGGATTTGAATAATGAAGAAAATCAAAATAGTACTGATAATAGTAGGAACACTAGGAACAATTCCGAAAAACTTCGAAAAAAGAATGTCAGAAATTGGAATCAGAGGAATAACTGCAAAAGTACAACGACTAACGATAATGAAAACGACTGAAATATTAAGAACCCTTGAATACGGAGAATAATACAAGAAGACAATATAACGAATAAGCGTTACAGGGAATGAAGAACACCAAAGCAGCATATCTACAAGTTCTACAACCCCATCATGCATCCCCCCATAGTTTCACCACCGCTCCTCCCAAGAAAAAAGTGACACCAAAGAGCTGAGAAGGGTCAAGAAGGATTGAAAGACCGAGGACAAGCCCAAAGAGAACTGGGACTTTGGGGAGGCTTAGTGCCACTCAAATTCCAGTATAAACCAATGGCCACTGCCGGCGAGAAATCAATGATAAGAGGCTGTTGCGATGATGCAATTTCATTTGCAAATGCTATTGAAGGAGATGGAGAGAACTGGACGTCTGGGGAGGCTTTTTGTCACTCAGCCTCCAGAGAACACCACAGGTTTCCAATGAGATCGTTAGTTGACTTGTGTGAAAACTCCATGTGAGCCGCCAATAATAATGATGATGATGATGATGATGATGGTGATGATGGTGGCGGCGGCGGCGAAAACGACGACGAGCATGAGCAGCAGCAGTTGTTACAATGATACAAATTCATCTGCAAAGGTTATCAAAAGATGTGGAGAGTACTGGAAATTTGAGGAGACTTGTTGTCACTTAGACTTCAGAGAACACCACAAGTTGTTCTCCAAGAGAAATTTTTGATTATGGCTTGTGTAACTACTTCTGGTGGGTAAATAAAAATAATAATAGAAACTGCTATAGAGGGAAAACAAAAAGAAACACCAAATCATGAAAACTGAAACTGTAGAATTGTAAGTTAGCCCCCCTGCACCCTCGCCCCCTCCCCCCATTTTTTAGTGTCACCATAAACTGGTGCTACACTAAATAAGGGTCAAGGATGATGGAAACATTAAGGACAGAAAGAACTGACTAGACCTTCATTGGATGAGTGCAAATAGGACTGGGACTTTTGAAAGGATTCTTGCCACCCAAATCCCGGTGAAGATCAATAATTACGACAAGCGACAAATAAATGGTAAATGGCTATGACGATGATGGAAACTAATTCGCAAAGGTTAGAGAGGTGTTGAGTACTGGAAATCAGGAGAGACTTGTTGTCACTCAGTCTTCAGGCAATACCAAAATATGTTTTCATACAGAATTCTTTGATGATGGCTCATGTGAAAACTCCTGTAAGGAATAATAATAATTATAACTAGCGGCACCTGTGGAAATTCCACAGGGGACTCATTCATATGTAATATATTGATGTTGGCATTCTGTAGATGTTCAGCGTAAATGAAGACGCTCTGATATTATTGTAGCTCTTTTTGTTAAAACTGCAAAAGTATTTATTTGAGCTAGCAGGGATGCCTGGCATAGCCCGGTCGTAAAGTATGTGTATATATAATAGTTTAATTCTTGCAGAGTTCATATATATATTATTATAGAGTTAATGTTCTATCGGTTTTTATATAAAATAAAGTTGCGATTTCAAAAATAAAAAAAATATATCCATATGACTCGGGTGAATCAGCTTAAATCGAAACCGAAACCAAAACCAAAACTTCTGAATATATATATATATATATATATATATATATATATATATATATATATATATATATATATATATATATATAACTTGAGTTCCTTCAGCTATAATCGAAATCGAAACCAAAACTTATGAAGAATGTTTGATAAAACCATTCATAAAAAATAGATTACTGGAGTGCCATCAGCTATAATCGAAACTGAAACCAAATTTTATGAACATTTTTTTGGTAATATTATTAATTACAAGAAATGGAAGTCCATAACAATTAAACGACAGTCACTCGGATGTAAGCGTGACACACAAAATAACTAACACATACGCTGTCCTATTAATATAAAGATAACTACACTTTATAGCCAGTTAAAAGTGAGCAAAAGTTATAGTCCTTTGACTTGGAATCCATCCTTTATACGAAACTGATGGTTAAATATGGTTAGATTTATGCTCATTTGGGCATTAAATACTTATTCCTATTAAACCTTAACTATTCATCAAACAGATACCATAATACGTGGTTCGCTGGACCTTATTATAAAGGTACATATAGAATTTAAACCATATTGGCCAAGTAGTTTATGAGAAAACTTTAAGAGTAGAGATGGTATTATGATGACTGATCCTTATTCATTTTTAACTGTGCATCGAACTTATTAGTTCATTGCACCTATTCATAACAAGCAGTCCATAGAAAATTTTAGTCAGATAGGCCCAGTAGTTTCCGAAAAAACTTCTAGAGTAAATGTGGTGTGTGCATCAAATGAATAATATATTTAGTTCACTGTACTTTATCATGAGAAAAGTTCATAAAAATTTCAGCCAGATCGACTGAGTAGTTTTCATAAAAAAATTTGAATGGACAGAGAGACAGATGGACTAAGAGAAATAGATTATAACTAGCATGTTACATGGCGATGCCTAGGCATAAAACACTCTTAAATGTGATATTTTAATTTCTGTAGATTTCATATTTAACTGAAGAAACTACAGACCAACAACTTGCTTACGAACAATTTGGAAAAAACCTTAAAAGTACGACTGAGTAAAAAAATCTATCACTGCCTTAATAGTTAGGGATAATTCCTTGAGGAAAGCGACAAGATGAACAAACAATTTGTTATTAAGCAAACAAATAGCTTAATGATAGCATGGATCAATTATAAGAACCTATGACACAATCGATTGCAAAGTATGTATGGATAATCGAATGTAAAGTATGTACAAAATATCTGAAAAAAAAAATTAACTTTATGGAGCAATGGAAACATTGGAGATTGGAATGAACGGTGGACAACACCGACAGAGATAGAAATACAGAGAGGCATTTCCCAGGTAGACTTGGTATCTTCACTACTGTTTGTCATAACAATGATGCAACTCATCGATATACTAAAAAGATGACGTGAAGAGTAGAGATTTATAGAGACAAAAGGAAAAAATGAATCATCTCGTGTACATGGGTGATCTTATGTGATTTGCAAAAGACAGAAATCCATTTGAAACACCTATAAACATGGCATCCAGAAGACAGAAATGCTGTTCAGAATAGAAACATGTGCACTGTGTGAGATGGAGATGATAAAGCTAAACGTCTTTTTTATTTATTTATTTTTTTTTATTACATTTTCACCCCAAACAAGGCAAATTGCAACTTTGGTGTAGGGGGCTACCATCAGGGGCAACAACCACTGGGGTACTATGTAGGAATTTGGGCAGCAAGATGTCGGTTCACGTTACACTTGAACTTCTGCACGTCAGTACTGTTGGGGAAGCAGGGACCTGGAATGGAATTCCAAAGTCTAGCGGTTCTGGGGAAGAAATTATTGGAGTAGAAAGATCTTTTACATCTAGGGATTTCTACAGTGTGGGGGTGGGATTTAGCAGCCTGTCGGGTTTGTCGAGGGTGCTCACTACGGGTTTGTCGAGGGTGCTAAACGTAACGAAAGGCAATAAATTTCCAATCGAGATATGAAGAAAGTACTTAATGAATGTGAGATCTACAAATACCTAGGCATCCTAGAACCAGACACTACCAAGACCAAAGCGATGAAAAAGATAGTTAAAAAAAGAAAAGAAAGAATAACTGAGTTAAACAAGAAAGCTCCAGGAAACAAAATTATCTCGCAAAAATCTTTCATAAACTAGTAAAAAGAAAACCTCAAGCATCTGAATATAAAAAAAATACAGGAAGCTAATGACCAGGCACAATGCACTGCACCTAATAGACAATACTGATCGACTATGTAAATATCAAAGAAGTGGGGAGGGGGAACAAAAGAATCGAAGATTGCGTGAATGATGCAATTAAAAAATTAGAAAATTAAATCGGGTAAAATACTGAGAGGCTGGTTATTGCGAGACAACGTCAGGATAAACAATAAACACAATAGTGAAACTGTGGTTTTCCTCAAGCAAAGTCCCCCAGCCGTTGCTAACGCCCACATTTCGAATTTGTGTTTGTGGGACGTCATCTTCGTCCCTTCCGTTTTTATTAATTATCATAAAGTTTTTCATCACTAAATAAATCTAAACACTATTTGCACTGTGAGGCGATTTTTTGAAATTAAAAAAAAAAGAGAAATGATTTCTTGAAATGAAAAAAGAGAAGTGATTTCTTGAAATTAAAAAAAAAGAGAAGCGATTTCTTGAAATTAAAGAAAAAGAGAAGCGATTTATTGAAATTAAAGAAAAAGAAGTTATTTCTTGAAATTAAAAAAAAGAGAAGCGATTTCTTGAAATAAAAACAACAGAGAAGTGATTTCTTGAAATTAAAAAAAAAGAGAAGCGATTTATTGAAATGAAAAAAAAGAGAAGTGATTTATTGAAATTAAAGAAAAGAGAAGTGATTTATTGAAATTAAAGAAAAAGAGAAGCGATTTATTGAAATTAAAGAAAAAGAAGTTATTTCTTGAAATTAAAAAAAAAGAGAAGCGATTTATTGAAATTAAAGAAAAAGAGAAGTGATTTCTTGAAATTAAAAAAAAGAGAAGTGATTTCTTGAAATTAAAAAAAAGAGAAGTGATTTCTTGAAATTAAAAAAGGAGAAGTGATTTATGGAAATTAAAAAAAAGAGAAGCGATTTATTGAAATTAAAAAAAAGAGAAGTGATTTCTTGAAATTAAAAAACGAGAAGTGATTTATGGAAATTAAAAAAAAGAGAAGCGATTTATTGAAATTAAAAAAAAAGAGAAGTGATTTCTTGAAATTAAAGAAAAAGAGAAGCGATTTCTTGAAATAAAAACAACACAGAAGTGATTTATGGAAATTAAAAAAAAGAGAAGCGATTTATTGAAATTAAAGAAAAAGAGAAGCGATTTATTGAAATTAAAAAAAAGAGAAGTGATTTCTTGAAATTAAAAAAAAGAGAAGTGATTTCTTGAAATTAAGAAAAAGAGAAGTGATTTCTTGAAATTAAAAAAAAGAGAAGTGATTTCTTGAAATTAAAAAAAAGAGAAGCGATTTCTTGAAATAAAAACAACAGAGAAGTGATTTCTTGAAATTAAAAAAAAGAGAAGCGATTTATTGAAATAAAAACAACAGAGAAGTGATTTCTTGAAATTAAAAAAAAGAGAAGCGATTTCTTGAAATAAAAACAACAGAGAAGTGATTTCTTGAAATTAAAAAAAGAGAAGTGATTTATTGAAATAAAAACAACAGAGAAGTGATTTCTTGAAATTAAAAAAAGAGAAGCGATTTATTGAAATAAAAACAACAGAGAAGTGATTTCTTGAAATTAAAAAAAAGAGAAGCGATTTCTTGAAATAAAAACAACAGAGAAGTGATTTCTTGAAATTAAAAAAAAGAGAAGTGATTTATTGAAATAAAAACAACAGAGAAGTGATTTCTTGAAATTAAAAAAAGAGAAGTGATTTATTGAAATTAAAAAAAGAGAAGTGATTTCTTGAAATTAAAAAAAAGAGAAGCGATTTATTGAAATTAAAAAAAGAGAAGTGATTTATTGAAATTAAAAACAAGAGAAGCGATTTATTGAAATTAAAAAAAAGAGAAGTGATTTATTGTAATTAAAAAAAAAGAGAAGTGATTTATTGAAATTAAAGAAAAAAAGAAGCGATTTATTGAAAGTAAAGAAAAAGAAGTGATTTCTTGAAATTAAAAAAAAGAGAAGCGATTCATTGAAATTAATGACAAAGAGAAGTGATTTCTTGAAATTAAAAAAAAGAGAAGCGATTCATTGAAATTAAAAAAAAAGAGAAGTGATTTATTGAAATTAAAGAAAAAGAGAAGCGATTCATTGAAATTAAAGGAAAAGAGAAGTGATTTATGGAAATTAAAAAAAGAGAAGTGATTTATGGAAATTAAAAAAAATAGAAGTGATTTATGGAAATTAAAAAAAAGAGAAGCGATTCATTCAAATTAAAAAAAAGAGAAGTGATTTCTTGAAATTAAAAAAAAGAGAAGTGATTTCTTGAAATTAAAAAAAGAGAAGTGATTTCTTGAAATTAAAAAAAAGAGAAGTGATTTCTTGAAATTAAAAAAAAGAGAAGCGATTTCTTGAAATTAAAACAACAGAGAAGCGATTTCTTGAAATTAAAAAAAAAGAGAAGCGATTTATTGAAATTAAAAAACGAGAAGTGATTTATTGAAATTAAAAAAAGAGAAGTGATTTATTGAAATTAAAAAAAAGAGAAGTGATTTATTGAAATTAAAGAAAAAGAGAAGCGATTTATTGAAAGTAAAGAAAAAGAAGTGATTTCTTGAAATTAAAAAAAAGAGAAGCGATTCATTGAAATTAAAGAAAAAGAGAAGTGATTTCTTGAAATTAAAAAAAAAAGAGAAGCGATTTATTGAAATTAAAGAAAAAGAGAAGTGATTTCTTGAAATTAAAAAAAAGAGAAGTGATTTATGGAAATTAAAAAAAAGAGAAGCGATTCATTGAAATTAAAGAAAAAGAGAAGTGATTTCTTGAAATTAAAAAAAGAGAAGTGATTTCTTGAAATTAAAAAAAAGAGAAGTGATTTCTTGAAATTAAAGAAAAAGAGAAGTGATTTCTTGAAATTAAAAAACGAGAAGTGATTTATGGAAATTAAAAAAAAGAGAAGCGATTTATTGAAATTAAAAAAAAGAGAAGTGATTTCTTGAAATTAAAGAAAAAGAGAAGCGATTTCTTGAAATAAAAACAACACAGAAGTGATTTCTTGAAATTAAAATAAAAAAGAAAAACTATTTCTTGAAATTAAAGAAAATAAAATTTTAAACAATAGTCTTTATTCGAACTTTTATAATAAAAATATGTTTATAAACCAAATTCTTATCACTTAGTTCGACAAGCTCAAAACAGTCGTCGGGGGATTTTGCTTGAAGAAAGCCTAAGCTTTTTAAAAATTAAATTATTTTAATGTGCAATCATTTATATCACAAATTCGAGGCACCAGCAACCATCAAAGAACTTTCCTTGAAGCTGAAACTGCAGACAAAATGATTATAAATAAACGAGAGATTAGAAAAAAAACTAGCAACGTCTTTGGAAACAGACTATGAACGGAAGAGAGGCGAACATTCTTCACTTGATTTTGAAATCAGTCCTAGTACAAAAAAAAAAAAAAAAATGCTCCAAACAACAGTTCCCCAGACTCGAACTGTAACAGTGCTCTATCTAAAAACGTATTTGATTCCTATGCAGGTCGAAAATTACATCAGGTTGGTTGGTTGTTTTTGTTTTACGGCATATCAACCCTTTTCGGGTTATTTAATGCCGAATCCAAAGATTTTGAAGAAATTTTTTTTTAATATAATATATTTGTTGTTTTCACGTCAGTTTCTATTTACCCCATAGTTGGGACCCTAACAGGTACTACCACTCCGGGTCAGAGTGGACCTGGGAGCAATGGTAATTAAAGGGTGGCTCTACACTCCCCAAAGCCCACAAGCTGGGGCCCTCACCACTGGATATAGTTTAAGGTCTTATCCAGGACCCCCATTGAGGGACTTTTACCCTCTGCAGGGGGGCAGTCAGCGTATTCTAATGCCCCACCGACAGGGCCAAAATTACATCAGGAGTGAGATACCTTCTGGAGCGGTAGAGTGATTTAACAATTTTTCTAGAAAACTTGGCAATGGATTTGATGCATGTATTCCATTTCAAGTCTGTGCGAGTTAGTTTATCGAGGCAGAGGTTTTTCCCAAACAGTGAGCCATCCACTTCAGCTGTGGAAAAACGAGGATCTGAGTCTTGATGAGGAAATGAGAGAAATTTGGTTATAGTCAAAGTCTATCTATTATTATACTAAATATGAGTTAATCAACATTTCTAATTCTCTCTCTTCTAACCTGGGACATGTTGTACAGTGGGGGGGGAAGGTTAGAAAATTTGCATAAAATCTAAAAATATCTTCTCATGTGAAATTTGCAGGAAAAGACAATGGAAGTGTTTCTAAATCTCTAAATGTATCCAAAAAGGGGGATTACGAGGGCCTAACCTCCTTAAAACTCCATTTGTATCCAATTTTCATGACAATTAAATAATGTGTATTAAATTTTCAACTGAAGAAAATGAAAGTGGTGCCGAATCTCTAAGTACCCTCCAAGCCTAAGAGAATTATGAGATCAAACATCCATTAAAACTTCAAATATTTTGATGGAATTCATATCATTTTTATCTCCACAAACAAGTCATCACCTATTAAGGCCAAAGGGCCACTTGAGGATAAGGGTTAATGAATGTAAGATTATAGTGTACTAACCGTTAATGGGGTAGATTGGGTAGAAGGGACGGCTTCACAAGAACTAAGCATAAAGATTAAATAATGATATTATATAATTATATATTCAACAATGCTGAATATTATATAATTATATATATTATAAGTAAATAAGTATAAAATTCACTTCAGGGGACGGCTCAACCAGAACTAAGCATAAAATAATGATAAAATTATATTGCATAATAATATATTCAACAGTGTTGAATATATTTCCTTCCAGCGCGGCCGTAACCAAGATTAAGCTCATTACACATGTTTGTAATGCAATTCAAATCTTTTGAAATTTTGCTTTGAATGTATATATATATATATATATATATATATATATATATATATATATATATATATATATATATATATATATATATATGTATGTATATATATATATCATAAATAAATAAGTATAAAATTCACTGATGAAGACAATGAATATTGTCTTAAATCTCTGTTAACCTTTATGTGCCAAATATCTATGTGGCTCCACTCATTTGGGCAGCACTTCCTTAAAACTTGAAATACATCATATATCCGCTTTCGATGAAATTCAAGCCATATGTATAGGACACAAATTCAATATTTTAGTATTTTCTTTCTTTCTTATTTCAAAAAGAATATTATTTTTAACAATAAATTAACACTGGAATTTCCACGGGTTCTGTTAGTTTGTCTATTAATTTATTTATATTTCTAACTACAGAGTACAAAATAGACTTCGTGGCTTAGTGGGGGATACTCTTTTCTCTTCCCTGCAACCTCTCTCGCACAGAAGAGATGTTGCGATCCTGTCTTTGTTTTATCGTTATTTCCATGGCAAGTGCTGTCTGAGCTCCAATCTCTGGTCCCCCCCCCTCGCCAATCTTTCACGATAAACACCCGTCTAGCTGAAACCACTGTCAATAATTTTCCGCACTCTTTATCTGTGCCTAAATCAAAACGTAGATTCCATGAACAAAGCTTCTTTATTAGAACTGTGGAACTCTCTTCCGTTTGCCTGTTTGCCACCTGACTACAACTTGGATGTCTTCAAGTCTAACATAAACAAATTCCTGATGAACCGGCCCCCTTAAGTAAGACACTTTATCAAATCTCCAATACTAACGATTACTACGAAACTATCCCATTTACTACTGTACATGCAATAACCCTGATCCCCGAGTGGCTTCTGGACCTTGATAAGTGGTGACCTCCATGTAAAAAAAAAACAAAACTAATTTTTCTGATTTTTTTGGATGAGGATTGATAATTTGTACTGTCTGTATTATTTAACCCCAACATTCTTCATTCAAGTGTATCTTGTCGAACCCGGAAATCTATATGTCGAAGTTATAAATCTGCATGGAATTTAAAACGGAACCCTTTATTTAATCCATGGAGGTAGCAGACTCTGATTCCGTCAGCCATGACTGGGTAGATGTTCTAAATAATTCGAAGGTCCAATGTTCAGTGCAAGTGACAAAATACAATTGCAAATTACTTAGGACTACTCGCATAAACAATAGAATTTTATTTTTTTTGTGTGAAGAGGGAAGAATTTAGCAGAAAGATACATTTAAGTGTAGATACAATTTGTTTATTTAAGTTGACAAATTTCTTTTTTTTTGTTTCGCTTTATGTATTTTATCCAAAGGTTTTGATAAACTCATTGTGTAATTTTCAGGTATAAACAGAACCCCCCCCCCAAAAAAAAAACGACACTATTTAAAAAATAAACAAACAGATTTTTAACTACTGGAATTATTTCCATATTAATAGATTAATGGCATTTTTATCGTGGATTTTTTTTACTTAAATTTGATATTATGGACTATGGATTTTAATTTTACTGCTTTGGTCATTTAAAATCAATAAATATTTATCATTATAATTCTATTTTATCAATAGAAAATGAAGTTTTTAACCAAAAAAGATGAAAAAGAATCGTTCTTGGAATCGAAAATGAGGCTAACATATTTCTGATTCCTTTCCCGATTCCGATACCCTCAAAGTCCTGATTTTTCTGATTTCCGATTCTGATTCTGAATAATCGTCCCAGCACTCGAAATAGCACTAGCTTTTCTCTGCTAATCCTAGCATTTTTCCGGCCTTCCTGAACTTCTTGCAATTAAATTTACACAATTCAGTTCAAAACATGTTAAGGAGAGGTATGAGGAGATTGTGCAGCTTTTGATTTGCTGTAGAAATCACCAATATTTATTTAAATATACGTTTAAATTTAAATCAATGTGAAAATCCTTTTTTTTTTGCTTACCTATCTATCTATCTATCTATCTATCTATCTATCTATCTATCTATCTATATATCTATCTATCTATATATCTATCTACCAATAACAACCGTCAACAAGTTTCCTTGCTCTCTATTTGTGCCTAAAACTAAACGTAAATCTCAAAAGCAGAGTTTCTTTCCTAGAACTGTCCAAGATACAGTGGAGCTGCTTCTCGACTGACTATAACTTGATCCTTTTCAAGTCCTATTTAAATAAGTCTTTGTTGACCCGTCCTCTGAAATAATTTACCCACGTTCCGTAATCACTGATCATAACTGAGTTCTCACCAACTACCTTACAATTAACCCTTATCCTTGAGTGA